>NC_090746.1:28100386-28400386 GCF_036898095.1 Palaemon carinicauda | reverse complement strand
GGCCTGACAGGGGAAATGAACTGGAATGTAAAGAATTTTTCATTCCCCGCTAATTTCTGTCTGCTAACCCAACCACTCGAAGTGGGAGGGTGGAGTGAAGATGACGGTGGTTTGTTCGAAAACGAAAGGATCGGTGCTGGCAAAACCAGCCAAGCTGACATAGTAATCAGCTGGTAGTGTACAGTGACGTATTAGTGCGGGAGCTCACAGAGATTTGTATTACATCTCGAGTACAAAAGGTTTGATAGCTAAAGTCATCAGCTAGTGTGATGGGGATCCCCGAATGGCCCTTCCCAAATTCAGTTTAAATTGCATTTTGGAGTATATCAATCAAACCTGTGATAAAAGTTATATTTTGGCACTATGATTACAGATGTGCCATTCTTAAATGGCACAATTGGTGCAAAACGCATTCAAGAAGGGCTCAAAGGGGGCGCTACAGTCACATTTAAATCACAATTTGAGTACATCAATAAAAGTTTGTGGAAATATACCTTAGACCTTCCTGATGAAGGATCAGTAATTCTTAAGTGTCAAATTTGGTGCAAAACCCATTTAAGAACGACCTAAAGAGGGCGCTATATTTTGCACATTTAAAACACGTCTTCGTACATCAATGAAACTTTGTAGAATTATTCTGATTTAGGATCAGCAGTTCTTAAGAGTCGAAGTTGGTGCAAAGTCCATTTAAAAATGGCCTAAAGAGGGTGTTATTATTGGCACATTGAAAAGGCCTATATTCACTTTCTTTAGGCGTATATTTTCACACATGTCATCTCATCCACATGTGCCACAACACTATTGTGAGCTCTTCTGTTTATCTTATCACTACTGTTGTTTCACTGCATATATAAGCGAAAAAAGTTTTGAATGATAGTACTAATTGTAACTTTTCTTTTCAGGGGCTCGTGATTATAAAAATTAGAGTTGCACAATACCAGTATATTGGCAACTTTGCTATGTATGGAAGTTAGCCAGTTAAGAAGGGTGTAAACGGATGTTTATATTATTGCCTTTGGCTGAGTAATAGATCACAAATTTTTCTAGTATTTTGAATACCAGTATATTGGCAACTTTGCTATGTATGGAAGTTAGCCAGTTAAGAAGGGTGTAAACGGATGTTTATATTATTGCCTTTGGCTGAGTAATAGATCACAAATTTTTCTAGTATTTTGTAATTAAGTTTAAATTTTGATAACCAACTATCTTTTGTGAGTTCATGGGGTTATTTCAAAACTTAAGGAAAAATAACAGAATCAGGATGACCAGACATGATAATAAAGACTGGGGTCCTTGCACCAGGTTCTTTGATTGGGTTCCTCACAGGAAAACACTTCAACCAATACAAGAGGCTCTAACATCTACTTTGCCTTGCCTTTGAAAGCCTGCATTTCAAGGCCTTTCTAGAGACATGTGATTCCAGAGAGTGGCTTCATACCCTGATATCCACTGTGAAAGGAAATACCAATACAGGATAACGTGGGATTGAGCTGGTGATCAATGCAGATCTTTTTGAGAAATGTTCAGAATAGTATTCTGAATTCACTAAGGCAACTGTATCAGGAGCTCATGGATACACCGTAAAGTTTTGGATGATGTATGTGGAGTACATTAAGATGTTTCACCAACTTGAAAGAGCTATCCGGACAAATGACATCGAGCTCTTTGTCTTCACACTGTCACTGATTACTGTATTGACATGTTCTTTGCCACAGGCCACATCAACTAATCCCGGGGGTTAACAAAATATCAATTGGTGTTATTGAATATTGATGCAACTCATCTGGCTTAAGAGAGATACTTAATCAGTGTGTATTGAAAGTGTGAAGGACAGAACATGATTTCAGCAGAATTCCTGTAGATTTACAACTGGAACAAACCATCAATGCCGACGCCACATCTCGATTGACAGGAATCACTTCTTTCACTAATGACTACTCTGCTCACCTTAGATGGATGGTAACAAAGGCTACCCGAGCATTGTTTATTAGTTAGCAGCAAGAGATAACAAGATTGATTAGCAAAGAAATGTCACTACAGAACTTAGGCCAAGACGAATTCAACGTAACAGTGAGAATCTTCAGAAAATCATCAAACAAATCTTAGATACGAACAATCTATTTGAGACACGGGAAGCTTCAGAGGTATTGTACAATATGTCCACAGGAAAAGGTACCAATGATGAAATCCCTGAAAGCCTCCTCTATGTACCAATCAAACAAAAAATCAGACAAAGAATTCATCCAGGCTTGCATGTGTGATCTAAATAAGTTTGAAAGTCCAATAAAGAAGGAAAAGCTGAAAACCTTTGTAGATGACTATGCAACCACTCGTCAGACAAAGAACACGAAAGTTGCAGTGCTTAAAGGATCACGTGATCTGATGGGCTCTCCTTGTACTGTCCACCAAGAAAAGACTTGGCATGCAGCATATTCTCCAGTACCCATTAAGCCCAATACCTCTGTCCTTGACCAGCCCTGAAGGAATAAACGGATTTT
Organism: Palaemon carinicauda; assembly: GCF_036898095.1. Taxonomy (NCBI): domain Eukaryota; kingdom Metazoa; phylum Arthropoda; class Malacostraca; order Decapoda; family Palaemonidae; genus Palaemon; species Palaemon carinicauda. The sequence goes on along the minus strand of NC_090746.1, from coordinate 28,397,888 downwards.
GAGCGAAGCGAAAAATCTATTTTTGGGTGAGATAGCCATGTCGTCCTGATGGAAGGTTCCTATAGGTAGCTTTCTAAGGGCTTGGCCAGACCAAGCGCGATGAGCGGCGCGGTAGCGGCATGACTCGGGCGGCAGGCCAGCGACAAAATGTTGGGTGGCCACACCGGAACCGCCACACCTCTCTTGCCTCCTCACTCCCAGCTTTCGAAGATAGCCTACCTCGTAAACATGACGATGGTGTTTGAGTAGGAAATTACTTCCAATTGAAAATCTTTATTTTATCTGAACACTAAATTACACAAGAGTCTGGAGTCGTGATTTCAATAAATAGAGAAGGGAAAATAAGTTAATTTTGAAATTAATGTCACCGGTCTCGTTTGTACAGCGACAGATTTAATGAATATCTGCTTATTTCACAAGTCTTTTGATTCTTTGATGGCAACATCCTTCCTGGATTCAGGCTCAAAAGACAAACGTCGAGCTATAAACAACCTCAATCCCTCTCTTACCAGGTATTATAATTGCTTCAAATATGATAAAGTTCACGAAAAATCATTGTCCCTTTCATTCCAGAATTAACTAGCATTTGCATATGATATATTGTTTAAATGTAGGCTACATACGATTCTTTTTACATTTAAAATTTCTCTACATCTTACATATATATATATATATATATATATATATATATATATATATATATATATATATATATATAAATAAATGGTGATTAAATTAAGTTGCAAAGCACATAAAGACGTAAGCCTTCCCACTATTCTATTACCATCCATTTGCAGTTGATTGCCATAGCTTCCTTTTATTTAATTTATTTTTGCTTTCCGAAACACCTCCCAATAAACGGATTTTGAGCGAAGTGAAAAATCTATTTTTGGGTGAGATAGCCATGTCGTCCTCATGGAAGTTCCTATAAGTACTGTAGCTTCCTAAGGGATATATGTACTACAGTGATATTCCCAGAGAATTTTACCTTTAGGTCTCCAGAATTCTAACTCCTGGCACGAATATCCTTAAATTTCCTCTCAAGGATATCGCATAATATCAGGGGACGTATTCTTGACATGCCACATAGCAATCTGCGCCCCGAATAGCGTTTACGCTTCGGGGGAGGAGAGTGGCAGAATTGGAAGGGGAGCCGTATCAAGGTTTCCCTAGTTCCCATACTACTATTGCGTATCACAACAGCGCCAAATCCAAGATAGCAGACATTCCTTGTAGCATTGAGCATGGTGCTACAGATACAGTAGATTCGGGAGGGATACTGAGAAGATCTTTTCTTTAGAAAGAAGGGTGGATCCATCAAGACAACATGGCTATCTCACCCAAAAACGGATTTTGAGCGAAGCGAAAAATCTATTTTTGGGTAAGATGGCCATGTCGTCCTGATGGAAGTTCCTTAAAGGCAGCTTCCTAGGGTATATTACAACTACGGCGATATTCCCAGAGAATTTACCTTAAGGTACCCAGAATTCTAACTCCTGGAGCGAGTATCCCTAAAAAGACCTTAGGGATATCGTAAATATCAGCGGACGTATTCTTGACACGCCACATAGCAATCTATACCCCGAATAGAGTTAACACTTCGTAGGGGTCAAATGGCAAGAAAACGAAAACGATAAGAAAGGGGGGAGCCGTTCGTAAGGCATCTCTCCTCCCCGTTTCGCAAGCGTGCCCTGCGCCGCTCGCGGCGCCATCTGTATTCCTTGTAGCGATACACGAGGTGCTACAGATACTGTATGTAGGGAGGGGTCCTACAGCCCTTTTCTTTTTTTTTTTTTTTTGAAAAGGGACAGGGCGGGTCCATCAGGACGACATGGCCATCTTACCCAAAAATAGATTTTTCGCTTCGCTCAAAATCCGTTTTTTGGGCTCGAGCCATGTCGTCCTGATGGAAGTATACCAGAGCATTACTGTATCTGTGGATTCTCAATACGTGCCGTACTCCTCAGGAATGTTTCTTAGTCAACTCGACTGAAAGACCTAAGATGTTACCGTTATACATCTTTTCACTAATCATAAGCCATGAAAGCGCTTCCTGCCCCCTACAGGGAGGAGTCCTACTAGACTCTAGAAACGAACGAAGAGTACATATACCTATGTATGAATCACTCGCAAGCCAATACAATATAGTGGTCTCACTCTATATGAAGTAAAGCATAGTCCTTACGGAACTACAGCATCCAAGGGAAAAACCCCGACCAGCACCCTGGTCGAAGTAGAAATAGACAAAAAGGTTATATCTGTGTAGGATTAAACTTGCTGCCGCCACCGTCCTCAGAGAAGGGTGGAGCCCTTTATGCTACGGAAAGTATAAACCAGTGCAACAAGGATTGCATTAAGGAACAGGCTATTATAGATATCCCCGATTAATATACATAGGCTGAATGCTCAATAATTAAAATGAAATCAATATAGGTGAAGGAGACGCAAGGTTCCCGAGAACAAGTTTATTGATTAACAATAAATAGACATGGTTACCACAATTATATACATATGATAGGTGGATGACCAACAATTTACACAAGTACCGTAGTGCATGGATGTATGGTTATCTGAAAGAAAACAATCAGGTCACTTGTCACATACCAAGGTATCAAAGTTAAACGTCCATGTTACTATCCACTGACATTAGCGTCAGAAACGCTCGGCACACCTGTCTGTACTTGTGCTACAATCACCATAATGCTGGAACAGTCATTGTGGGCTCCCAGAGCCTTCACTACTAGTTATAGCAACGCATATAACTATACACTCACCCAAGAATCAAAGTCCCAATTAAATCCACTGTTCCTCGCAGAGTTAAACAGCAGGGTTAACGACGCAACCAACTGCTACCACAGACCTCTTTAGCTGCTCCACTTGCTTAGCATAGTGGCGAAAGAATACCCTGGAAGACTTCCAGCCAGTGTATGAACGAAGGTGTTCAAAATCCATAAAGTTAAAGAAGTTTAAGGATGAAGCAACTTTCCTCGGATCATGACCTGCGGGTGAACTGTCAGGATCCGCTTTGCGAATAAAATATGTAATTTTTGCCCTAAGTTGATTTAAAGATAAATTTGAGCCCGATGTTTCTCCTCTGAATAGTTGGCCCCCATGGAAGTCTGAAGTTCTACGAAGATAGACCTTTAGGCATTCTACGGGACATAGAGATGCATCTTCTTTCAGAGGGCAGATTCTCCAGGGACCCCACCTGTTGGTGGGCAACTCGTTCTTAGCGAGAAACGTAGGGTCCGAAAACAGGTTCAGTTCTCCCCATCCAGGAACTGAACCCGGCCCTCCTCTCTCGAGAGGGCTACAATCTCACTAACTCTGGCCCCAGAAGCTAGGGCAAAAAGGAAGATCACTTTTTGAGTCAGGTCCTTCAGTGCACACTCCTCATTATCCAGTAATGAGGCAAAATGAAGGACTTTGTCTAAAGACCATGAAATAGGCTTTGGAGGAGCTGAAGGTCTAAGCCTAGCACAGGCCTTCGGGATCTTGTTAAAAATCTCGTTAGCGAGGTCTACCTGGAAGGCATATAGAATGGGTCTTGTCAGAGCTGACTTACATGTAGAAATCGTGTTAGCCGCCAGCCCCTGTCCGTGGAGGTGGATGAAGAAGGATAGGCAGAACTCCGTAGAGATCTCGTGCGGATTCTTGTCTTTTACAAAGGCTACCCATTTCTTCCATGCTGATTCGTACTGCCTCCTAGTAGACTTGCACTTATATTCTTCCAGGAAGTCGATGCTATCTTTCGAGATTCCGAACCGTTTCTTCACCGCTAGGGAGAGAAAATCATGAGCTGCAGGGTCCGGGTTTTCTGTAATGAAGCGTAGACAGTCGACTTCTGGACTTGCTGGGACAGAACTGGGTCCGGGAGTGGTAGAAACTCTAGTCGTAGTTCCAGAGCTAGAGGGAACCATACACTGTTCGGCCACTTGTGGGCCACTATCGCTGCTACTCCCTTGAAGGATCTCAGTTTGTTGAGGACCCTCAACATCAGATTGTGAGGGGGAAACAGGTAGATCCTGGACCATCTGTTCCAATCGAGGGACATCGCATCTACTGCTTCCGCCAAGGGGTCCTCGTACGGGGACACATATCTCGGCAGCTTCTTGTTGTCCTTCGTCGCGAAGAGGTTTATCTGCAGTTCTGGGACTTGACTCGAGATGAAGGAGAATGATCCTGCGTCTAGGGACCATTCCGACTCTATCGGTGTAACCCTGGATAGAGCGTCCGCGGTCACATTCCGGACTCCTTGAAGGTGAACTGCTGACAGGTGCCACTTCTTCTTCTGCGCCAGTCGGAATATGGCTAACATTACCTGGTTGAGAGGTGGAGATCTCGATCCCCGCCGACTCAGACATTTCACTACCACCTCGCTGTCCAGTACCAACCTTACATGGATCGAGTGACGTGGGGATACTTTCTTCAGGGTAAGAAGCACTGCCATAGCTTCTAGAAAGTTTATGTGAAAAGTCCCAAATAGCTTGGACCAGGTCCCTTGCACTTTTTTCCGATGGGAGTGACCTCCCCACCCTACCTTTGAGGCGTCTGTGTGGATTGTCACTGACGGGGGGGGGGGGGGTGGCTGAAGAGGTACTGACCTCTTTAGACGACTGGCTTGAGACCACGGTCTGAGAAGAGAACGTAGCCGAAGTGGGACCGGTCTCTTCAAGTCCCTTCGCTCTTTTGATGCAAAGGTTCTCCAAACTCCCGCTGCATCTTTTAGCTGTGCTCTTAGCACTGGGTCTGTTACTGATGCGAACTGAAGAGAGCCCAAAACCCTCTCTTGTTCGCGTCTTGATATCCTCTCGGAACCTAGAAGTCTCTTGACAGACCCCGCTATTTCCTTCCTTTTCGACCTTGGAATGGAAAAACGGTGTGACACTAGATCCCAGTGGATTCCCAACCACTGGAACCTCTGGGCTGGAGAAAGACGAGACTTCTTTCTGTTGATCATGAAACCTAGATATTCCAGGAACTGAATCACCTGTAGGGAAGCCTGCAAGCATTCCGCTCTAGATGCTGCCCACACCAACCAATCGTCCAGGTAGGCTACTACCTGGAACCCTTTTAGGCGTAACTGTTTGAGCGCTGCGCTCGCAAGCTTCGTAAAGATCCTTGGAGCTATGTTTAGCCCGAAAGGCATCGCTCTGAAAGCATAAAGTTTTTGTTGTAGCTTGAATCCTAGGTAGGGGGAGAGACGACGACTTATTGGAACGTGCCAATAGGCGTCTGACAAATCGATGGAGACGGTATATGCCCTCTTGGGCAGTAAGGCCCTTATGTGTTGTAATGTTAACATCTTGAACTTGTGGTTCATTATGAACTTGTTGAGTGGTGACAAGTCCAGAATGACTCTGAGTTTCCCCGAGTCTTTCTTGGGAACACAAAACAGCCTCCCTTGGAACTTGATGGACTTTAGCCTCCGGATCACCTTTTTCTCCAACAGTTCTTGAATGTACTCCTCCAAAACGGGGGTGGAGTGTTGGAAAAATTGAGGGCACAGGGGCGGAGTACTGTACCAACTCCAACCCAGTCCATTTTTGAGCAGGCTGTGGGCCCAGGGATCGAAGGTCCAGCGATCCCGGAAATACTGTAGTCTCCCTCCTACCGGCGACACTTCACTTTGACTGCCCTGCAGTCTTGCCTCCCTGGCCGCGACCACCTCTGAATCCTCTTCCCCTAGAGGGGCGTCTCGCCGAACCTCTGGCTGCACCTCTGGGCTTTGCTCGAAACGTGGTCGATTGCCCTTCGAACACTGGATTGAATGCCGGGGATGCTGATGACACGGCTTGGGGTACCCATTGGAAGGTGGTCGGGGTCTGGGCTACCAGTTGTGGTACCGGAGGCAAAGCTGGCTGCTGCTGCTGCTGTCGTTGTGGTCTGAAAGGCTTGGCTGGACGGGAAGAAAACCTCGATTTCTTCGCCTTTCCTTTCGGCTGAGGGCCCTCATCAGGGGAAGACTTCCTCTTAAGGGACAGGCCCCACTTAAGGAGAAGATTACGGTTCTCAGTGGCTGCCTTGTCCACCACCTCCTTGACCACATCATTGGGAAAAAGATCTTTACCCCAGATGCTAGATGAGATGAGTCTCTTGGGTTCATGCCTCACTGTGGCCGAGGCGAACACAAACTCCCTGCAGGCCCTCCTCGCTTTGACAAAGCAAAGAGGTCCTTAGTCACCGTGGCCAGATGGATCTTGGCCATTACCATGAACATCTCAGGCATCTTGGGGTCGCTAGCCATTGTCTCCATGTTTGTCTGGAGAGACATCGAGGCTGCCAGACGCTCCTTTGTGTCCAATTCCCTCCGTAGGAGGAATTCCGACAACTTGGGAAGGTTTTCGCCGAACTGTTGACCTGCAATATCGGCGTCCAACTTCCCAACCGAGAAGGTGAGGTGTACCTCCTTCCAGTCCTTGTTATCCAACGGCAAGGCCAACGACAGTGGCTTGCATTCCTCCAGAGATGGACATGGTTTGCCAGCTTCAACCGCCTTCAAAACGGCCGCGAACCCTTTCTGCATAAAGGGGAAGGCCCTAGCCGGGGAGGATACGAAGGAGGGGTGCTTCTTACTCAAAGCAGCAACTTTAGAGTTTGAGAACCCCCTCTCCTTCAATGCAGATGTTAAGGCAGCTTGAGCCTTGGAGTGATCCAGGATGATCACCTCCTTCGGTTCCGTCTCCTCCTTCGAGGCCGGCTCCTTCTTCAGACGGACATAACAGTCCGGGTAGGCCCCTCTGCTGGGCCAGAATTCCACCTCCTCAAGGGGAACTGAGCCCAGTTTCTCCGACATGACGATCTTCCCGATCGTCATCGGCATGTGCTCGGCATATCTCCACGGGTTGGCATCCGAGCACAGAGGAAGGTCCTTTATATTGAGCTTCTTTGGAGGTCCACGTGATGCTGTGATCTTCTGCATCTGGAGCTCCATTGCAGAGGCCTTCTGATTATTCTCCCTCTGCATCTGTTGTATCATACCAACGATGGAAGAGAGAGCCTGTCCCAGCTCTGCTGGAAGAGCGGACGAAGTAGAGGGGATAGGTTCAGGGGCCTGAACCGGAACGTCTGAAGGTACGGGAACCTCTTCCTCCACGGCAATCGGATCTTGATCCTCCTCCTCACCCTCTGCGAGGAGGTCCTGTTCCGCACGGTCGGACAAGTCAGACATCTTGTCATCCAGCTGGATGTCCTGCATGGCATCCGCAACATCCTCCTCCACTGGGATCTGGACGAGAGGGATCTCCGGCCGAGGCTGGGGAACAACAGCGTCAGTAGAAGCCTTGGGAAAAAGGTATGCCCTCATCTTCTCATTAGGAAGATAAGGTCCAGTGGTGTTCTTCTGGAAACCCCTTACCCATAAACGGAGCTTCTCCCTCGCTGCATCCCTTGACTCCGCCGACCTAGGGGATTCAAAAGCCTCTGAAAGCAGGTTAGTACACACTGCACATACCTGCGGATCCCAGTAGCGATGATCATCATTGGAGGCTGCGCAAGCCGCGTGCCTCCTACACGAGACATGTCCGCAAAAGTTCTTGCTGCGGACATTGCAGAAAACACTATCACATTTCGGATGCTCCTCCTGTAAAAGAAGAAAATTTCCATGAATATCAAGTGAATTTCAATTCACATGTATATATGAGCATTCACAAAGAATAAGGGAAAGACACCTACTTGTGAAACCCACACAATCACCTGTAGAAGCCCACCAGCCATAAAATCACGTAGTTAGTCTTTACTAGAATAACCAGAGATCATATTTCCCGAGGGAAATTAGGTGTAGCTCACACCTAAGGTAAGATTTTACCATTCTGGCTAGAGATGAAAAGAATTTTCATTTTATCCTTGTAAGGCGACACCAAGTGATTGCACAAAGCAACACAAGTAAGTTAGAAAAAACAGTGTTGTAACCTACTATATCATGGTCTCCCTTGGTAGAATACACCACCCAAGAAAGAACTGATACAGTACATGAGGGTGGTGTGCCGGCCGGCTCTTGCCGGTCAGTAACCCCCCCCCCCCTTTTTTTCCCAAAGGTAGGTCTCAAGTATACAACTTCAGATCACCCCTATTGGGGAGAACTCCAGTTCCCATGCCTGAACCGGCCGGCAGTGGTTGCCGGTCCCTAGCCACCCGGGTAGCACCGTGTTGCCGGCCATCACTCTTAGTGGCCGGCTAACCGAGCAATGTAGCAGGCCGGCCGGCAGCGGTAAGCACACCCTGCCGGCTGGCATCCACACCAGGTAGCGCTCGGCTGCCGGCCGCCACTCATAGCGGCCGGCAGATGAGCAAAGAGACCGGCCGGCAAAGGCATATAACCACCGCCGACCGACAGCAAGAGAACTAGAGAACACCCCCTACCGACGGCCGGCCCCTAGGCCGGCAGACGGCAAGGACAACACATAAGAAGACAACAGAATGAGTGCCGGGCTAAGAGGCTATGAACCTCTGCGCCCGGCACCCGAAAGAGTGCCGAGAGGAAGGGGAGACACTAAGTCAGGCTTCCTAACCACTGCTTACTGAATCTACAGACGGCAGCGGTTGAGGGACCAAGAAAGGACCGGGCAGCACTCAAAGGATAGGGTCTCTGCCGGTCGGCACACTCTGCCGGCCGACAGGGGACCACGTCAGTTCCCCATCCTAACCTAGGCTAGGTACGGATGCGAGACGACTGACACAAAGGAAACGGAAAAATAGAAGGGAAGGACAAAGGGTCCTGTCCAACCTTGCCTTGGTTAAGGATCATTCCCAACTAAGAAAGCTCATCTCAGCCAGAGAAATCCAGGGAGGGAGGCCGGCACTACTGGCTGCCTCCCTAAAACCAAGGCAAGGAAGGAATTGCTATTCCGGAAAGGGAACATATCCCGAACCCGGAACGGCAAGAGGACAATTCTGAGGGGTCACCGAGCGAAGGGATCAACTACAGGAACCCTACAAGGTGATCCAAGGAGGATAAACCTCCTATGCCCGTGTCAGGCAGCAAGGGAGACTCTGCCCCACGCTAGACCAACACGGACTTCAGACTAATACACTGCTGTACTGTCCCCCTCTGAACCAATTCAGTTGGAGCAGGAAGGTACAGTACTACTCCAGCATAGTTATATTTGAAAATTAATTCAAACAAACCACTAGAGTTAAGCCTAAGGCTTAAACAGAGGGAAAGGGTTTGCCCCTTCACCGAAGAGAAGGGAGCAAACGGGGAAACAGATAATATTATAATGACCTAAGACAACCTAGCCTAGGCACTAAGAGAATCGATTACCTAAATCACCGAAACTCACTCCAATACTATCTTGGAAAATACTCGAAAAGGGGCTTATATGTATAACGTTGCCTAACGCTTTAAGCAATATAAAATCACACTTGGAAAACTAATTATCATGCAGGAAGTACAAGGGCCAACAACTAGGCTACGAAGACTAGTGTTGGTCAGCCTAGGCAAAACTTTCGCCAGGCGCACTACTCGCATCATAACAGAATTCCTAATTAAGCTAAGCAGCTAATTATTAAAGCGCAGGGGGCTGGGAACGTCGCTCTTGCTAACAAATAAATCCTATTCTAGCGAGCGACAGCGTCCATGACGCCTCCAGCAGGCAACAGCTCTTGTATCAAAGATAACTCTTTTAATTACTTTAATTTTAAACAAGAGCCTACATTTATACATAAAAGAAATAGTACTCAACTTATCCGAAGCAGAAGAAGTTGGAGAAAGCATAATAACAGAGTAAATCCAAGATTTTGGTAGAAACACAGGGAAAAACACCGAGTTGTATAGCTACGCAAAAAGGAATACAGATGGCGCCGCGCAGGGCACGCTTGCGAAACGGGGAGGAGAGATGCCTTACGAACGGCTCCCCCCTTTCTTATCGTTTTCGTTTTCTTGCCATTTGACCCCTACGAAGTGTTAACTCTATTCGGGGTATAGATTACTATGTGGCGTGTCAAGAATACGTCCGCTGATATTTACGATATCCCTAAGGTCTTTTTAGGGATACTCGCTCCAGGAGTTAGAATTCTGGGTACCTTAAGGTAAATTCTCTGGGAATATCGCCGTAGTTGTAATATACCCTAGGAAGCTGCCTTTAAGGAACTTCCATCAGGACGACATGGCTCGAGCCCAAAAAATAGATTTTTCGCCTCGCTCAAAATCCATTTTTTGGGCTCAAGCCATGTCATCCTGATGGAAGCATACCAGAGCATTAACGTATCTGTGGATTTTCATCAGTGCCTTAACCTTGGGACAATATTTCTATGGTCATCTGGAGCATTTGAGACAAATGACGTTACCGTTATCTGTCATCATCACTAATCATAAACGATGTTAGTGCTCCCTGCCCCCTACAGGGAAGAGTCATTCTAGACGGTAGAAAACTGGCCTCAGGGTTAGCATATATTGTATGAACAAACATAAGTATACACTGAGTATATAAACAGTCTCATGGTTTGCATATATCGCCGAACCAATATCAGTGTCCATTATATCCATTGTTTGCAAGCATACAATGATATGAAGTTTACTTACATGAGTAAGTCAAAGAACTCTGGCATCTTAAACATGCAATTGTCGGGCGAATTAGGACGCAATTACATTCTAATAGACATTTATTTCTAATAAATGACTAAATGAATTACCAAGTAAAACGAATGTAGCAGGATAAAGGAATTATACCTACGACATATACAGAAATTATTTTTCCCTTTTGAAAGGGAAGAAATGATGAGTGCCACTCTCAGATTGAAGAAAAGTTTTTTTAACAAAATTTCACTTCATAATTTCTGTATCTGTTGTTTTCTATCAACACTGTGTACTACGTACACACGGCACTAGTGCTATCTGTATAATTCCACACCTGAGATTTTGAACAGAGTTAGTGTCACTATGGTAATACTCATTTAAAAGGGGATCACACTAAAAGTGCTGACACCTTCTCCCTTTAATTGACAGTCCCAATCAATTAACTGTTCATTGCAGAATTAGACGACAGGTTTTAATACACTACCTGCCGCCACCACATAATGCTTCAGTTCATGGACCTGCTTAACATAGTGTTTGTAGAACACCCTGGATGATTTCCATCCAGTATATGAGCGAAGACGCTCAAAGTCCATATACTGAAAAAAGTTCAGTGATGAAGCAATTTTACTCGGATCATGACCAGCGGGAGTACTGTCAGGATCTGCTCTGCAAATAAAGTAGGTGACCTTTGCCCTCAGTTGTTTTAGGGATAAGTTTGATCCAGAGGTTTCTCCTTTAAAGAGCTGTCCTCCCCTGAACTCGGAAGTTCTATGAAGATAGACCTTTAGACACTCTACAGGACATAGAGAGACATCTTCCTTCAGAGGGCAGATTCTCCAGGGACCCCACCTCTTATTGGGTAGCTCGTTCTTAGCGAGAAAGGTTGGATCGGGAAAGAGATTCAGTTCTCCCGCTTCTGTGAACTGAATGTGGCCCTCATCTCTAGATAGGGCCACTATTTCACTAACTCTAGCCCCGGAGGCTATAGCGAACAAAAAAATAACCTTTTGGGTTAGATCCTTGAAGGAACAATCTTCATTGTTCACAGATGAGGCATAATGTAGGACCTTGTCCAAAGACCATGAGATGGGCTTTGGCAGTGCTGCAGGCCTTGCACATGCCTTTGGAATCTTATTAAAGATTTCATTTGCCAGATCCACTTGAAAGGCTTATAGAAGAGGTCTAGTCAAGGCTGACTTGCACGTAGTTATCGTGTTGGCTGCCAGACCTTGATTATGAAGGTGGACAAAGAAGGACAGATAGAAGTTCACTGAAATTTCTTTTGGTCCTTTTGCTTTTACAAAAGCAACCCACTTTTTCCAAGATGACTCATATTGTCTTCTAGTTGACTTAGACTTGTATTCTTCTAAGAATTCTATATTGCCTTCTGAGAACCCAAATCTTTTCCTAACCGCTAGGGCAAGAAAATCATGAAATGAAGGGTTTGGGCTCTCTGTGATAAATCGAAGGAAATTAACTTCTGAACCTTCTAAGATAGTCCTGGGTTCAGAACTAGGGCCAGCCTCAGCTTCAGTTCCTTCACTAAAGGGAACAGATTGCTCTTGGGCTACTTGGGAGCCAACAGAGCCACTCCTCCCTGGAAGGATCTCAGCATGTTGAGGACCTTCAGCAGGAGATTGGATGGGACGAACAGGAATTCCTGAGTCCATCCCTTCTATACTAAAGACATTATGTCTGTTATCTCCACTAGAGGATCCTCATATGGGGCTACATCTCAAGGTAGGTTTTTGATGATGCTCGTGATGAAGAGGTCGATCTGCAGCTCGCGGACTTGTTCCCATCTGGGAGAGAATAGGTCTGCATCTGTGGACCATTCTAACTCTATCGGCTTGAGCCCGAGTAGAGCATCCGCTGTCACATTGCGGATCGATTGTACATGAACTGCTGATAGGAGCCATCCCTTTAGGTAAGGGATGGTTAATGTCACCTAGACTGTGTGAGATGCTCTCTAGCCTTGTCGGCTCTGATGTCTTATTATCGCTTCGATGTCCCAGATCAGCCGAAGGAGGTCTGATCTGCGTGGAGAGAGTTTCCCCAACCTCAACAGAACTACCATGGCCTTGGGTAGAAATGGCCAAGCCCCTTGGACTTTCCTCTGATGGAAGTGAACACCCAATTCTTCTGACTAGGCATCCATGCGGATGATCTTCGATAGTCGAGGTAGTTGCAAGGGCACGGTCCTAAATAGGCTTTTGGCCTTTGACCATTGGTTAGGAAGCAATCAAGGAAAGACCGATATCGGTCATTTTAGATATCTTCGAGTGTCTGATGCGTATCTTCTCCAGAATCTTAACGCATCTTTCAGCTGTGCTCTTAGCACTGGGTCTGTCACTATTGCGAATTGGAGAGAGTTCAGAACTCCTCCATGTTAGCATCTTGGAATCCTGACTGATTACCATAGTCTCTTGACCGACCCTGCGATCTCCTTCTACATCCCAAAGGGAAAGGAGAGTTGGTGTGACCACAGGTTTCAATTATTTTTTAACCATTGAAGCCTTTGAGCTGGAAAGAATCAAGACTTCTTGAAGCTTATCTTGCATCCCCGATGTTCTGGAAACCGGATCACTTCCTTGGATGCTCATAGACCAGCCACTTCGGGTGCTGCCCACCCCAGCCTTACGTCCAGGTACATTGTTGCCTGAACCATTTCTAGGCTTGGTTTTTGCGTGACTGTGACTGCCAATACCATGAAGATACTTAGGACTGTGTTTAGTCTGACAAGTATCTTTCCTAGGACATACGTTATCCTCTGTAACTTGAATCCTAGGTAGGAGGGGAGGGGGTGACTGACTGGAAATTGCCAATAGACATCTTTCAGGTCTGACAAGACAGTGAATATCCCTTTTTGAAACAGGGTTCATATGTTCAGAAGGATTTACATTCTGAACTTGCTGTTTTATTTGAACCTGTTGAGTGGCGACAAGTCCAGAATGACTCTGAGTTTTCTTGAGTCCTTCTCGTGAACACCAAACAGCCTTCCCTGGAATTCGATGGACTATACTTTCCTTACCACCTGTATGCTCTAGAGCTCCAAGGTATACTCTTCCAAGAGGGTTTTGGAGTGTAGGAAGAGTTGAGGAAATGATGGGGGAGGCATGTCTACTTCCCATCCTAGTCCCATCTTGATTAGGCCTTGGACCCAAGGATCAAAGATCCAGCGATCCTGAAGGAACTTCCCTCCTACCAGAAGCGTCTCTTTGCTTCGCCTGATCACAGGTTTACATATTCGACCGCTTGCCTGTGGCACCGCAGTCATTGCAACAGTGGGATGTTGTTGAACAGCCCGAGGAATATTTCTAGACTTTTCCGTCTTCCTTTTAGGTTGGGGACCCACAACCGTGGAAGATTTTCTCTTTGAAAGGATGCCCCCCTTTTGGAGAAGTCCTATGTTCTCCATGGTGGCCTTCTTAACCCTGGATAGGTACGGTGGGTCGTTTGCGACCCCGAGCGTCAAAAAAAAACAGGTTTTTCTCACGTGACTCACCCCTGTGACTGAATTTGTGGGTGATCGACCTGCAGGAGGTGTCTCCCCTACACGCTCTAGTAGTGTCCAGATGTGCATTGCTGTAGCTGTACTCCTTCCCCGATTTCTGAGACGCGTCGGGGTCGTTCGCGTCCGAGTTTACCCTTCTGAGGTAGTTTGCATAATTATCAAAGTTATTACGTATTATGAAATTGTCGTAGAATGGTGCAACTTGTATAGGTTATCAGTTGTGGAAAGTCTTGGTGGATTGTTTGGCTACCATGTGCATGTTTTTTTTTTTAGTTAAAATGTCGTTCATCACCACGAGGACCATTTTACCGCGAGTGCCCCTTTTTCATTTTTTTTCATTTTTTTGCCAAGTCATTTTTCCGTAAGATATTGCCAAATAGTGTTGTAAAACTTTTGCTTGTTTAGTGTTGGAAAGTGTGTCTAGATGATCTGGCTACCCATGCATGACTTTGTTTTTGTCAGATACGACGTAGTTATTGGTATATTGGGTATTTAACTGCGGTTACCAAATTTCTGTTTTTTTTCAATATTTGTAAAAATTACTACGTAGTAAGGAATTGCCGTATATTATTCATTTTTTTTCATGTTTATGTGTTAGAAAGTGTGCCTTGATGGTTGGGCTAACACGTGCATGTCTTTTTTTTTATCTGAGATGTCGTATATTAGAATGTCGGGCATTTTACCGCGAGTGTCCCTTTTTAATTTTTTTTAATTTTTTTGCCAAGTCATTTTTCCGTAAGATATTGCGAAATAGTGTCGTAAAACTTTTGCTTTTTTAATGTTGGAAAGTGTGTCTAGATGATCTGGCTACCCATGCGTGATTTTGTTTTTGTCAGATACGACGTAGTTATTGGTATATTGGGTATTTAACTGCGGTTGCCAATTTCTGTTTTTTTTTCAATATTTGTAAAAATTTACTACGTAGTAAGGAATTGCCGTATATTATTGATTTTTTTTTTCATGTTTGTGTTAGAAAGTGTGCCTTGATGGTTGGGCTAACACGTGCATGTCTTTTTTTTTTTATCTGAGATGCCGTATATTAGAATGTTGGGCATTTTTCCGCGAGTGCCCCTTTTTATTTGTTTTGCATTTTTTTGCTTAGTCATGTTACCGTAAGGAATTGGCAAGTAGTGTCGCAAAACTTATATTTTTATAGTGTTGGAAAGTGTTTCTAGATGATCTGGCTACCCATGCCAATTTTTTTTTTAGCCAGATATGGCGTATATATAAGTATGTGTTCGATTTTCCTGTGATTGCCATTTTTTCGTTTTTTCCCATTTCTTTCAAAATTACTACGTACTAAGGAACTATCACAGAGTAATATTTCATTTATATGTTTATTTGTCGGAAAATATGCCTTGATGGTTTGCCTAGCACGTGGCTGAAATTTTTTTTTTCTGAAATGCCGTATATTAGAATGGCCATTTTTCCACGAGTGCCCCTTTTTATTTGTTTTGCATTTTTTTGCTTAGTCATGTTACCGTAAGGAATTGGCAAGTAGTGTCGCAAAACTTATATTTTTATAGTGTTGGAAAGTGTTTCTAGATGATCTGGCTACCCATGCCTATCTTTTTTTTAGCCAGATATGGCGTATATATAGGTATGTGTTCGATTTTCCGGTGATTGCCATTTTTTCGTTTTTTCCCAATTCTTTCAAAATTACTACGTACTAAGGAACTATCACAGAGTAATGATTCCTCTAGATGTTTATTTGTCGGAAAATTTTGTTTACTTTTTTTTTTATTGAATATCATCAAATTTTTTTAGCTAAAATATTGTTTTACATTTTTTTTTTTTCGATTTTATTTCCCTTCAAAAAAAATTTTTTGGGTCAGAATTTTAATTTTATAAACGTAAAATAATCGACAATTATCCAGCAACCCACCATACAATTTTTATGCATATCCAATAATAATTAGATTAGTAAATAACACCTTGAAATTGACATACCCTTCCTACATTTCAAGTGGCAGATTAGGGAGTCTGAGTCAGTGTGGTTGGCGGCCATTTTGTGGACATATCCGAAGCGTAAGCTGCCCTATCTATATATATTCTTGTTCCCTATAGAATTTGTGATATTTTGGTATATTTTTACCTGCATAAATATCATATTATATATTAAATATATGTATTTTTTTACGAAATTTCCAAGTACTCAAAAAATTACCTTTAGATATGGCCCCTGATATAAATGTAATTTACAAAATAATGAAGATTTTTTTACATATTTCTATTTTAGGATAACATATGTTTATTCCCTAAAAAAATTAGCCACTTCCTATTTCATTTGGGTACCCAAAAAAATTCATGAAATTTGGACAATTTGTTTTGGCCAAAAAAAGTTACCCTTTTTTTCTCATTTCAGATCTTCACCTCCATGGGTCTGACTTCATCCAAAATACATCAAGATGTGTCCTAAACATTCAAGAATCAATTCCTAAAAGGATTTGTGTATATATGTATAAACTTTTTTTTTATGAATTTTTATGTCAGGTCTTTTTTTTTTTCTACTTAATTTTTTAAAATATTTATAATAAATAGTTTTTCTGCAGATGAGTAGTATTTATCTTTACAGTTGTTTTAAGCATTCATTGAAGTTTTTTTTGGCAAAAGAAAAAAGGAGGTTACTGCAAAAACTGATTTTTCAAGAATTTTTTTTGGCGTCGGGGTCGTTCGCGTCCGAGTATACCCTTAAAGGGGTGTCCGAGGACCGTACCTATCCAGGGTTAATCACCTCTCTAACTACCTCGTTTGGAAAGAGATCTCTACCCCAGATATTGGAAGATATCAGCTTTCTGGTTTCGTGTTTCACTTTTGCGGTAGTGAACACAAACTCTCTACAGGCTCTCCTAGCATTCATAAAGGCATAAAGGTCTTTTACTAAGGTGGCCATATGCATTTTGGCCAAGACCATGGGCATGTCTGGGGTACTTTGGCGGGCTGAACACAACTCTATGCAGTTCTGTAGGGATAGGGAGGCTGCAAGCCTCTCCTTTGTTTCTTGTTCCTTACTCAAAAGAAACTCAGAAAGTTTAGGGAGATTCTAGCTAAACTGTCGTCTAGCAACATCCGCGTCTAGTCTTCCTACTGAAAAGGTTAAGTGGACTTCCTTCCAATCCTTCTCCTGCCTGGGAAAGGCTAGTGACAGAGGCTTGCACTCCTCGAGTGCAGGACATGGTCTACCTGCCTCCACTGCCTTGGCAACAGATTCAAATGCCTTCCACGTAAAGGGGAATGATATTAAAGCAGGAGCAAGAAAGGAAGGGTGTCTGTTACTTAGTGTGAATACTTTCAACACCGAGTAACCCGCCTTTCTCAGGCTACTTGACAAGATAGCCTGTGCCTTATCATGGTCGAGAATCATGACCTCCTTCAGTTCCGTTTATTTTCTTGACGTTGTTTCATGTCTCAGTCGAATGAAGCAATTAGGGAAAGCGTCAAAGCTTGGCCAAAACTGGATTTTGTCCAAAGGAACAGCACCCATCTCCGAGATGTAGAGTTTGCCATTTAAAATCGGCATAAGCTCCGCAAACCTCCAGGGATTGGTTTTGGAGCATGTCGGAAGGTCTTGGTCTCTGGGTCGTTTGTATGACCCTTGGGGAGCGACAAGTGGAGCTTCACAAAGCTCTATCTTGCATTTCGCTTTCTCATTTTCGCCTTGCTTGCGAAAGTTTTCTATTAGACCCACAATTGGTCCATTTCGTCTAATAGAGGGGTTGAGGATGAAGATGTCGATGTTAATGGCTCCAGAGCCGGCACGGACGGAAGCACTTCCAACACGACATTATCCACCTCTTCCCGTGGGGGCTTCCTGCCCTCCGTCCCAAGGGCTACCTGGCCGTAGGGAGGTGTGAATCCTGCCTGGGTTACCACTATTTCCTTACTTGCTTTTGGGAATAGTAGGTTACGCATCATATCATTAGGTAGGTATGGTCCCGGAGAGATTTTCTGGAAACCTCTCACAAAGTTGCGTAGTTTGTTACGAGCTGCATCCCTAGACTCCATCGACTTGGGATTCTCGAAACCTTCGGACATTAAGGCCCGACATACATTGCAAACTTGAGGGTTCCAATAATGCAGGGATTCGGAAATAATATTGCATGGGGCATGGAACCTGCAGGTATTATGACCATAAAAGTACTTTTGTTATTGCAGAAGACTGCAACACATGTCATCTGGGGTTCCTCCTGTAAAGAAAGGAAAGCAGAATGAGTATACAATTGATTATCTCACCGATAAGCAATATGTAAAAGTCATCTTTTAACTAAAATAGCTTAGGATAGTAAGCTAGAAAGGGATAGTGGGAGACACATACTTGTGTATCCCCTGCAAGCAAATGCTGTTACCTCCCCTCAGTATTAACTATGAGGAGATTCCTCTATCAAGGAACTCTAACAAAAGGATTCTAACCCCAAGGGGTAGAGAAGTGTACAAGTAACTGCCCCTTTTTATTCTTTAACACTGTGGGGTAAGGATGACTGATTTCTAATCAGAGTATTGAAGAAATTCTGTTCTTTCAATATAGGAACGGTCCCAGCAGAAGCCCGCACAAGAGTACCCAAAATATGTTAGAACCTAACTACTGTATAATCATACTATAGTTTTCTGTTTGCAGTATATACTATATTGCAAAATACTAACTACTGTATAACTATATATAATGTAGTTTAGCCAGTGTGCTGCCGACTGGACTAGGAAATATAAAAGACATATATTTGTGTATCCTACCCAGCCCATTTGCTGTGACCTTCCCTTACAATATTAAAATCATAGTTTCCTGATCAGGGAAATCAAGGATAAGGGTTCTAACCTTTTAGGGTTAGAAGTGTAATACCACCAGCCCTTTAAAATACCTAATATTGTAGGGTAATATGAAAACTGAATTCTAATCAGAATATTGAAGAAATTCTATTCTTTCAATATAGGATTGGTCTCAGCAAACACCTGGGCAAGGATACCCAAGATATTTTGGAAAATAACTACTAGTATAATATATACAATAGATTTTTTATCTGCAGTATATCCTATACTGCAAATATACTGACTACCTGTATAAACATATACTGTACTGTAATTCAGCCGGCATATAGCCGGCATAGCTAGTCCCTGTCAGCGCAGCCAGCATGCTAGCTAAAAGAGAGAGAGAGACAGCATGGAGTGAAGGCTGCCTTATTACTGTGTATGTATACACCAATTAAGGATGTAAATGTCTAATTTACTGCCTTTCTCCAGAAAAAAGGTTCAAATGGAAGGGGAGAATGTAACATTCAGGCTTCCATCCTGCCACAAGTACTATCGCCGGCAAGGTCCGGTCGGCACATAGCCGGCAGGCTAGCACCCGGCAGCACTGGTACAGTCGGCATAATGCCGGCTGAGTCAACACCTATCTGTGCCGGTCTGGCCGGCCTACCGCCGGCCAGGCTAATACCCCGGCAACAGAACTTGTGGCCAACAGTCCAAGAGAGGACTGAAGAACCTTAGTGACAGAAGGGACTTCCCACCAACAACCATCATGGCTGCCAGCAGCCGCCAGCCGTCATGGCTGCAGACAGATGACATGGCTACCAGCAGCTTGCATAGCCGCCGACAGTTTGTATAAAATATGGCCGCCGGCAGTGTTCATGGCTGCCATCAGCCGGCATAGTTGCAGGCAGCCGGACAACAGCTGCAGAGTAGGAGTCTGGCTGGCCACCGCATTCCACCGGCAAATGTGAGGTTGCAGGATGACGGCTCAAAGAAAGACAATGGCTCGGCCATCTCAAAAGAACAGAGGGGGAAGGAAAAGGGTCCTGTATGAGGTGTGGAAGGAGCCGGCAAGGTTGCCAGTCCTACACACCCTTAAGAAACTCTGTTTTAGTATCGGCACCATCCTAGGCGGCAGGAGAATTCTATTCTCCAACCTAGGGTCTGCCAATACAGTTAAGGGGACGGCAGCAATGCCGTCTCCCCCAACAAGAGAGAAACAGAGTTCTAGTGCCGGCACCATCCTAGGCCTCAGAAGAATAACTACTCTTCAGCCTAGGGTCTGCGAGCACAGGACTATTCTACTAGACCATAGGGAGCAGGTGGCGGCATCATACAACCACTTCAGGTGCGGCCTAGGGAGGCTAGCCTCCTATGTCGGCAGCCTAGCCGGCAGGGGAATGACTATTCACCCTGCCAGCCGACTGTCGGCACAAGACTAAATACTCTGAGGTTCTGACCGAATCCCAAATCCTGCTCTCTGTGGTTAAGGGGAGAGACAGAAAACCCTAGGTTAGTCATGCCTGAATGAAAACTCGAGGCACGACCCACTAGGGCTGTAGCCTAAGGCTACACTCAGAGGGAAAGAGAGATTACCCTTAAATCTCAACTAGAGACGGGTTGAGATACTACCACTAGAGAGGTATTGGATCCTTTGACTGGCCAGACAATAATGCATTGGATCCCTCTCTCTGGTCATGGCTTATTTTTTCTTTGCCTACACTTACACAGAATAGTCTGGCCTATTCTTTACATATTCTCGTCTTTCCTCATACACCTGACAACAATGAGATACTTAACACTTCTTCACCCAAGGGGTTAATTACTGTACTGCAATTTGTTCAGTGTACTTTCCTCTTGGTAAGGGTAGAAGAGACTCTTTAACTATGGTAAGCAGCTCTTCTAGGAGAAGGACACTCCAAAATTAAACCATTGTTTTTTGGACAAGGTTTCCCTGCTTCTACTGCCTTCATTACAGCCTTGAACCCTTTATCCGTAAAGGGAAAGGCCCGAGTAGCTGGAGCAAGAAAGGAAGGATGTTTCTTACTCAGGGCTGGCACCTTAGAGTTAGTGAAGCCCTTGTCCTTCAAACTGCTAGCCAATAAAGCCTGAGCTTTTGCATGGTCAAGCACTATGACCTCTTTCGGCTCTGTCTCCTCCTTCGAAACAAGTTCAGCCTTCAGACAGACGAAGCAGTCTGGATAAGACTCAAAGCTAGGCCAAAAGTCAACATCTTCGATGAGGACGGATCCCAGCTTTTCTGAAATTAATATTTTCCCGTTTGTCATAGGCATGTACTCTGCATGCCTCCACAGGTTCACGTCAGAACATGAAGGAAGGTCCTTCACGTTGAGTCTCTTGTGAGACCCACGGGATGCTGCAAGCTGATGTATCTCCTTCCGCAATGCAGCTTCCCTTTCTTCACTCTGCTTCTGAAACCTCTCCATCATTGACATGAGGGTAGACAGAGTCTTCCCCATCTCATCAGATGGAGGAGCAGAGGAAGTAGAGGGCACTGGTTCTGGGGCTGGAACCGACGAAACGGAAACCGATTCGACTTCATCCTCTTCGGTATCAGGAGCCAAGGTAGACTCCTCTTCCTGACCTCCTGCAAGAAGGTCCTTTTCAGTGTCTTCTAACACCTCTGACATCCTTTCATCAAGATGGATGTCCTTCATCGCATCCGAGACATCCGTATCTACGCAAATCTGGACGCAAGGGATCTCAGGGTGAGGCTGTGGTATGATGGCATCCGCAGATACCTTAGGGAATAGATAGGCCCGCATTCGCTCATTTGGAAGGTAAGGCCTCGTGACTAGCCAAAGCTTTACCCATGTCGTCCGATGGAGGAGCAGAAGACGTAGAGGGTACTGGTTCTGGGGCCGGAAACAACGAAGCGGACTCCGATTCGATGTCATCCTCTTCAGTCTCAGGAGCCAGGGTAGACTCCTCTTCTAGACCCTCCGCAAGGTCTTTCTCGGTGTCCTCAGACACCTCCAACATCCTCTCATCTAGGTGGATGTCCTTCATCGCGTTAGAAACATCCGTATCTACGGAAATCTGGACGCAGGGGATCTCAGGTTGAGGGTGTAGTATAACTACATCCACAGTTGCCTCAGGGAACAGATAGGCACGCATCCGTTCATTTGGAAGGTAAGGCCCCGTGGCATTTTTCTGAAAGCCACGAACCCATCTGCGCAGCTTACTCCGTGCTGCATCCCTTGACTACGTTGTCTTGGGGTCATCAAAAGCCTCAGTAACCAAGGCTTTGCACACATTGCAGTCCTGGGGGTCCAGTACTTTAGAGGTGCCTTGGAGATGGAGTAGAGAGAGTGCGCCCTGCACTCTACATGGCCACAGAAGTCCTTGCTCCTCACGTTGCAAAAGACTCTCAGGCACTTAGGGTGGTCCACCTGTAAAGAGAGGAAAACTAAATGAGTATGCGGTAGTTCATCTCACCTGATAAACTACATAAATATTATTATTAATATTTTTGCATATTTATTGCATATAGCTTAGGATAGACAAGCTAAAAAAGAATTAGGAAAGACACATACTTGTGTTTCCTGTCCAGCCAATTGCTGCGACCTCCCCCAAAATTAAAACCTAGAGTTTTCCTATTCAGGAAACCCAATGGAAGAATTCTAACCTGTAAGGATAGATAAGTGTAACTTAACACTGACTTTCCAAAGGTTTTAATAATGACCGTAAATTGTAACTGATCATCTATCAGTATGTGGAAAGGAATATTTTCTTCCCATATATAATAAATCTCCACAACAGACTGTGCATGGATACACAGGGTATGTTGGAAAATAACTACTGTAAAATTTATACTATAGTTTTCTGTCTGCAGTATGATCTATACTGCAAATATACTGGCTACTGTATAGTCATATACTGTAGTTTTAGCTGGCATGTAGCCGGTAAGGCTAGCACCTGGTGGCACAGTCCAGCCGGCTGGGGTAGTGGCCGGCAGCATCAACCCGGCCGGCACCTGCGGGCCAGGTTAGTACCCGGCGGCACTAGCCGATAGAGAGAGAAAGCAAGGAGTGAAGGGTACCTTATTGAATGTGTATTAACAGTAAATAAGGGTAGAAGTACTCAGTCTTACTGCCTCCCTCCAGAATGAGGGTTCAAATGGAAGGGGAGAATGTATCATTCAGGCTTCCACCCAAACACAAACCATTCCCGGTCTCTGCCGGGCACTGGTATGTGAATGGCAGTCCAAGAGAGGACTGAAGAACACTCTACAGTAAAGGGGTCTCCTGCCGGCAGCCGGCCCAGCCTTTCCCGGAGCCTTGCGTCCATAAGGGAAAGCTGAGTGACTAAGCCACTGCATGTAGGAGCCCCAGCTGGCCCCACAACCTGCCGGCAAGCAGTGAGATTGTAGGACGATGGCCAAAGGGTTGCGATGGCTAGGCCATCACTAAAGGACAGAGGGGGGAGGGAAAAGGGTCCTGTATGAGGTGTGGAAGGAGCCAGCAGGGTTGCTGGTCCTTCCACACCCTTAAGAAACTCTGTTTCAGTATCGGCGCCATCCTAGGCGGCAGGAGAATATCTATTCTCCAGCCTAGGGCCTGCCAATACAGTTAAGAGGACGGCAGCAAACTTGCCGCCTCCTCTCAACAAGGGAGATACAGAGTTCCAGTGCCGGCGCCATCCTAGGCGGCAGAAGAATATCTATTCTTCAGCCTAGGGTCTGCGAGCACAGGACTAGTCTACTAGACCGCAGGGAGAAGGTGGCGGCATCATACAACCACTTCAAGTGCGGCCTAGGGAGGTCTACCCTCCTATGCCGGCAGCCTAGTCCGGCGAAGGAATGACTATTCACCCTGCGGGCCAGCTGCCGGCAAAAGACTTTATACTCTGAGGTTCTGACCGAAACCCAAAACCTGCTATCTGCGACTAAGGGAAGAGACAGAAAACCCTAGCCTAGTCATGCTTGAGTGTCTACTCGAGGCAAGATCAACTAGGGTTGTAGCCTAAGGCTATGCTCAGAGGGAAGGAAGGATTACCTTTAAATCTCCACTGGAGATGAGTATCGGTTTATGTGATAATTCTAGGAGATATCTATCTCCGCCTGAATTGATAAAACGATACACGAGGGTAACCGAGGAACATGTATGAAAGTATACTAAAGCCACTAGGCTACTAGCCTAGTGGCGGGTGAGAATCTACTACCTTAATCACCGAAACTCTCTCGAATACGATCTCAGAGGAGGAATATTTAGATGCAATCAATGTATCTTACACGTATAAATTTCCTAAATAGCTTCATTTAATTGTTATTACACTAGGAATGTCTATTATATTATGCCTGAATGTAAACTAAAACACATAGGCTAGGAAGCCTAGCGCAAGCAAGGTTCAGTTACCTAAATCGCCGAAACTATCAAGAATACAATAGGCATAATATAATCAACTCCTAGCAATGAAGACTGAATAGCTTCAAGATATTCATGCTATTAATACCGGGAAAGTCGTTCAGGCTAACTAAATAACTCATGCGTAATGACAGCGCCCATGACACCTCCGGTTCAGGCAAAAGCTCTCTCACTACATTAACCTAATTTCACTGTGAGGCAAGAACTAAAATTTATACAATGTAAAGATCAAATACTCAACTTTCCAGAGGCAGAAGAGGCTGGAGATTGCATGATAAATCCAAAAAGTAGAGCATACACAAAAGAGCAATAGGGAAAATCACTGAGCTGTAGCGCTACACTTATAGGAATAAACATGGCGGCAACGTACAGCACCATCTGGATTCTCAAAGTAGTAACGGAGGAAGGGTACCTTGATAACGGCTCCCCTTCTATTTTTGCCACTTTCCCCCTCAAAGCAAAAATGCTATTCGGGGTGAAGATTGCTATGTGTCGTATCAAGATATACGTCCCCTGATATTATGCGATATCCTTAAGAGAAATTTTAAGGATATTCATGCCAGGAGTTAAATTTCTGGAGACCTAAAGGTAAATTCTCTGGGAATATCACTGTAGTCAAATATACCCTAGGAAGCTACTTATAGGAACCTTCCATCAGGACGACATGGCCTGAGCCCAAATAACCACATTTACAACTGGTATTACCGGTCTATAGGATGATTCTTAGATCCTTCCTTGAAGATAGAGTACTGTAACTGGAATCTGGCAGTAAGCCTCCCCATTCTAGTGTATGTTGAAATCTTCGGGTGTGACTGCTCATCTGACCGACCCTGTATTATCAATTCTGAACAAGGTTTGTTGAACAAACTTGTTCTGGGAGGAGAGGTCGAATACTGGAGTCCAGCTTACCAGAGTCTTTCTACATGAAAGTTGACGGTAGAAGCTCGGAGACTCTGATGACAAATGTAATCATGCACTGATGACATACGCCTGAGTTTGGATGTCCGAAGGGATGTTTGGCTTCGTGTAAATTATAGAAACCCACCATCGCACCTCCACAGGTGGATGGGTCTGTGATGATGTGCCTGTCTTTGTGACCGAACTGCAACTATTCTGTCCCTGTAGTCAACCTTGGTCACTCAATGAGGTTTGTAAACCACACTTGTTTGCGTAAGCTCTTGCAGGAGAAAAACGCTTCATTCAACTTGGATCACCTGTTCATGAGCTGGAATCCTGTGAACGGCAATCCCAAATATCCCCGCGGTAGTTTGGCGAGCGGTCCTATGCCATCCAGCATTAGAATTCGCTTCGGGCCAAACCAGCAGGACGCTGGTTGGACAAGTCATGATTGATGAAGCAATGAGTATTCCTAACTCATAGGTGAGGTAAAGCAGTCCCTTAGGAGTAAACCTAATTCGCGGACGAGAGAGGTGTTATCACTAAAGACAAATGGTCGAAACTTTAGACTTCATATTCCCTCTGCTGGCTGAGCTAATTCATGTTGAGGGAGTGCGTCGTTGCCAGCGAGCTGACAAACAAGACCAAGGTCAAGGTCAATTCAGAAAATACTATGTTTTCTGGGATTATCTTATTCTTATTTTGATAATGAGAACCAGATACGGTGAATTTCATTTGGACTTTTTCGTGATCTTACCTCTCAAGAAGTCTATGGATGAACAAAGTTATTCGACCCCTCTGTTGGTACCTTAAGATAAGAAATGAAGTTCCTCATTCTGAACATGGCCACCCTGTTGGTTAAGGCCTAACATGAAAGCTCACTATCTTCAGGGGGAAAGTTGCCAGCAAACCATCCTCGATCACATGGCATCAGTGGATCTGCGATCTTTCCTGTTTTTGGTTCTATGCATAAATCCAGACTCTGGTTGGAAATTATCTCAGGTTAATTCTTTCAAGATATTGTCTCTCAAAGAAGTTCCTCATCACACGAACAACTAGTTATTCTGTCCCGTAGAGCTATACAAGTTTATCTGATAGAACAAACAGCTTCATAGAGACTTCCTCCCTCCTAAGGAAGACTTAGAAGTTAGTATCTGCATAGGAATAAACTACAAATTTTATATAGTTTGTATTATTCCTAGCTATACCACAAATCTGAGTCATTTACCAAAGATGAGTGTTGCGAAGAGATGTGAGCGAGTCTCCTCCTACTCCTTGGGAATGCGCTGTGTTTACCTAGCAATGAAGAATGATGCAATAAACCAAATTTTTGATTTGCCATCAATAGAAACCATGATTAGTAGTTACCCTATAATAAATGACTCAGGTTTGTATGGCTAAGAAAAATAAAAATTATATAAAATTTGTAGTTTTTATGTCTATATTTATCAAACATCACATCACTGTGCATACACAGAAGTAACTAGCCTTTCACTGTTTTTTGATTGGCGATGACAAATGAATGGCAAACCTATAATTAAACTACTGACTATCCATGGGATATGGTATGAAGGTTGCAACCTTATACCATAAAGAAATACTTCATTTACAACCATACTGTAGGTGTCAAGAGTCAGCAGGATGAGTGGCAAGGCTTCCTTTCTATACCATAGGGTAGTTCTACCATCATTTACCTACTACTTATGCTTATCATAACTGCAACTAAACAGTCAGGTACTGTCTTTTAAATGTCAATAATGGTATTATAAATAATAAAAGGGTTCAATTTATATGCAATCATGTTTGTTCTTCAAAATACAGTACTATATACACTTTTTTGGGGCTCAAGCCATGTCGTCCTGATGGAAGTTCCTTCTTAGTAGCTTCCTTGGTTATATTTGACTACAGTGATATATCCCAGAGAATTTTACTAAAGGTATCCAGAATTCTAACTCCTGGAGCGAGTATCCCTTATATATTTTGAAAGGGATATCGCATAATATTAGAGGACGTATTCTTGAAACGTCGCATAGCTATCTACACCACTAATAGCGTTTACGCTTCAAGAGGGGAAAGTGGCAAGAATTATAGGAGAGCCGTTATTAAGGCAACACTCCTACTGTACTGTAATTGGGCGCCAGCCCGCCTCTGCGCGGCGCTATCTAGTCATTCTCTCTATTGTAGCGCCTTAGACCGGTGTTTATCCCCTGTTATCTCTCGCTATTTTGGTTTGTTTTGCTGCGATGATGTCTTCCCCAGCCTCATCTGCCTCTGGAAAGTTAAGTATTATCTTTGAATTGTATAAATGTAAGCTCTTGCCAGTTTTTTCCTCGAATTAAGATCGTAATTAACGTAACAAGAGCTGTTGCCAGCCGGATGGCGTCATGGACGCGGTCGTTCTTTGCATGTACATTTAGTTAGCCAGAACGACTTTCCCGGCATTTATCGCTTTAATAACTTATAGCTATTTAGCAAATTAGCTAGGGATTTTTATATTATGCCCAGTCGTGGATTTGGCTGAATTATGACCGAGCCCCACGAGTGCTAGGCTTCCTAGCCTAGGCACCTGCACACTTCATGCATGATATAACCTTCCTGGTAAAGTTTTATTGAAGCTCAGGCAATATTTTATACAATTAAGATATTACTGCATAAAAATTTTCCTCTTCCAAAATAGTATACGAGAGAGTTTCGGTGACCGGTTCTCACTGCGCCTAGGCTACCAGCCTAGGGGCTTTAGTATACTTTCATACATGTCCCCAATTGCTCTTGTATCGTCTTTTAAGTGGAGACTGACACCCCCTTTACCTTTTAAGTCGATACCAATCTCCTTGCGAGATTTAAGAGCAATTCCTCTTCCCTCTGACTAGCCTAGGCTAACTCCGGTTGGTTTTGCCTTGAACTGTGTTCTGGCAAATCTTTACCGGGGTGTTCCCGTTTCTTTCTCTCAACCACTGAGTCGGTTTTGAGCCTAGAACGGGACATCAGAGTAGAATGTCTGTCATTGACAACCGTCCGTCTTGGTGAAATGATTTCCCAAGTCGGGTTAGGTTGCCTATGCAGGAGGCTAGACCTCCCTAGGCCATACCCTGGAGGCATTATATGATAATTCCTCCTTTCCATGGCCTAGCAGACAGTCCTGTACCGGCAGGTCCTAGGCAGAAGAATTGAATTATTCCCTTGCCTAGGGCCTCCGGCACTAGATTCTGTTCCCCCCCTTAAGACTAACCCCACCTGGGGAATTGAATTCCCCGGCCATTAAGGTTGTCTTTACTACGGATCAGAATCTCTTAGGTTAGGTAGTGCCTCCTAGGTGTTACCTCACCTACAGGACCCTTGCCCCTCCCCTGCTGTCCTTTGGTGTTGGCCTAGCCTTCACACATCCTGGCCATCATTCTACAATCGACTCTATGGGTAGTTGGTGGAATTGTCTTGAGGTTCCCTGTCTGCCGCCGGCTGAGCTGTCTGCCAGCAGGGATCCTCCTCCTTCTTTAGAGTGTTCTTCAGTCCTCCCTTGGACTGCCTTCCATGACCCTACTACCATATAGATGGGCTATGGTTGGATGGAAGACCGAATATATTCCCCCTTCCATATGAACCCTCATTCCGGATGAAGGTCTGCAAGACTGAGCCTTTTGCTTTCCCGCCATCCACGCTTTTTCTTTATCTTTCATCAACCCTGGGCCGACAGCCGGCAGCCATCTCGGACGACTGTCCCCCGTCAGTTTGCTCTGCCGCCACTTGCCATGGGGTACCGTTGATCGGCGACCCAACGGCAACCGGCACACACTCTGGCCGGCCGCCAGCAACCATGTTGACTGCCGGCGGCCGGTCATCCAAAGTCTACAGACTTTTTCCGCCGGCTGCCGGCGGGTCCACCTTGATAGAGGGACTCTCCGGCTGCCGGCAGCGGAGCAACTGCCGGCGACCTGCCGCCCCTTATCTTGAAGGCAGTACATACCTTCAATAGCCAAGGGCAATGCCGGCAGGCACACAGTACTGACGGCAATGGTCTTTACTGTAGCCTATACAAAAAATTTTTTCCAACCTACAAGGTGCTTCATGGGCAGCCTATTGTGAGACCACCACATCTAGAGAGCGATTCTCTCTGCTTAATTAATGGATGATATCCATTATTAAAAAATTCCCAAAATTGAACCTGGAAGACAGTGTTAAGATTACACTTTATATCCAAGGATATTATCTTCCCATGTAATTCATCAAGAATTTACTGTTCAATATTGGAGGAGGTCAAAGCAATGGGCTGGACAGGAGGCACATGTGGGTGTCTTTTCCTTTTTCTAGCTTACACTATCCTAAGCTAAATAAAAATTTATGAATCTGTATGATAAAATCTGAGATTTTCACGGAATACTTATATGCTTTTCTTTGTTTACAGGAGGAGCATCCTGAGTGCGGGAACCATTTCTGCAAGGTCCGCAGTAAGAACTTCTGCGGCCATGATATGTGCAGGACCCACGCGCGCTGCACAATTACGAAGGCATCTCTAAAGTATTGGGACCCAAAGGTATGTACCGTTTGTGACAAACTGGTAAAAGAGGCTATTGATGATCAGAAGTCCACAGAGTCAAGGGATGCAGCAAAAGATACGCTGCGAAAATGGGTCAGAGGTTTTCAGAAGAACACCTCTGGCCCATATCTTACTAATGAGAAGATGAGGGTTTGTCTGTTCCCTAGGGCATCTTCGGATGCAATTGTTCCCCAGGCTCAACCTGAGATTCCCCTCGTCCAGATTCAGGTAGATTCTGATGTATCCGATGCCTTGAAGGACATCCATTTAGAAGACAACATGTCAGTTGTCTCCGAGGAGACTGAACGTAGTCTCCTAGTGGAAGAACTGGAGCAAGAAACTGTCTTTCCTCCTGAAGACGACGAAGAGAAAGCCGAAACGATTTTGGTTTCTTCGGCTACGGTGGCTGGCCCTGTTCCGTCGACTTCTTCTTCTGCTCCCCAGCTAAACTCGATCACCAATATGCTGCATTCGCTTTTATCCATGTTCCAGGACATGCAAAAGCAGTCGTCCGAGAAGGAGGCTTCTCTACGGACTGAAATGCACCAGCTCGTGTCTACGCGTTTAGCCCCCAAGAAGCTAAACATCAAAGAACTTCCCGCCTTTTCTGACATCAATCCTTGGAGGTATGCTGAGCACATGCCGATGACAGGGGGGAAGATCTTCCTCTCCGAGAAACTGGGTACTGTTCCAGTAGATGATGTGGAGTTCTGGCCCAGCAAAGGGGCCTATCCGGATTGTTACGTCCGCCTGAGGACGGAACCTTCTTCCAAAGAAGAAACAGAGCCGAAAGAGGTCATCATTCTGGACCTCTCCAAGGTGCCGGCTCTCCGCAAGAAGCACCCTTCTTTAATTGCTGATTCTTCCCGTGCCTTCCTCTTTATGGAGAAAGGGTTTAAGGCAGCTTTGAAGGCAGTCGAGGCAGGAAAACCTTGTCCTACACTCGAGGAGTGTAAACCCTTTTCCCTTGCCCTACCATCTGACGATGCAGACTGGAAGGATGTCTATTACACCTTCTCAGTCGGGAAGCTGGAGGCTGACATTGCCGGACGTCAGTTCGGTGAAGACCTCCCAAAGTTGTCGGACTTTCACCTGCGCAGGGAGCAGGAGACCAAAGAACGACTTACCGCCTCTATGTCTCTACAAACCGGATTAGAGACGATGGCAAGTGTTCCCGAGGCCCCAGATATGTTCATGGTCTTTGCCAAAGCTTATTTGGCAACGGTCACCAAAGACCTATATAATTTCATTAAAGCCCGCCGGGCTTGCAGAGAGTTCGTGTTCGCCTCGGCTGCGGTGAGACATGAACCAAGGAAGCTGATAGCCTCCAACATCTGGGGAAAGATCTCTTCCCAAGTGAAGTGGTTAAAGAGGTCGTGGACAAAGCCGCAACGGAGAACAGGAATCTCCTCTCCAAGTGGGGCTTGTCCTCCAAAAGAAAGTCTTCCGCTGAAGAGGGTCCCCAACCGAAAAGGAAGACAAAACGACCCAGAGTGCCCTCTCGTCCTCGACAACAATAACAGCTCCCCGTGGCCATGGTGCCCCAGACGGTGGCACAACCACCCACCACTTTCCAGCTGGTACCCCAACCAGTGGCGACTCAGTCACCCATCTTCACCCCAGCCTTTGAAAGGCAATCGACGACCTTTAGGCCGAGGTCTCGAGGTTCCTATCGAGGATCCTCTAGAGGTAGGGGCAACAGAGGTGGACGTGGCCAAGGAGGCAAACCCTCCAACCAGCACTCCAAGTGAGATGCTACTGGTAAGAGGGAGACTTCTCCTCTTCCGGGATTGCTGGACCTTCGATCCCTGGGCCCACAGCCTAATCAAGAACGGACTGGGGTGGAGTTGGAATACAACTCCACTGAACTTCCCTCAATTCTTCCAACACTCAACCCCCATATTGGAAGAATACGTTCAGGAACTCTTAGCCAAGAGAGTTGTAAGGAGGGCAAAGTCCATCAAATTCCAAGGAAGGCTATTCTGTGTTCCGAAGAAAGACTCGGAAAAGCTCAGTCATTCTGGACCTTTCACCACTTAACAAGTTCATAGTGAACTACAAGTTCAGAATGCTGACGCTCGAACACATAAGGACCCTTTTGCCCAAACAGGCATACACAGTCTCCATAGACATGACGGATGCGTACTGGCATGTTCCAATCAACCGTCAAGTTTCCCCCTACCTAGGATTCAAGCTACAGAAAAGACAATACGTCTTCAAAGCCATGCCCTTCGGTCTGAACATAGCCCCAAGGGTATTCACCAAGCTTGCAAATGCAGTCATTCATCAACTACGCCTAAAGGGAATTCAGGTAGTAGCCTACCTGGACAACTGGCTGGTGTGGGCAGCATCCAAAGAAGAGTGCATGCAAGCCTCCAAGGAAGTGATCCAGTTCCTGGAACACCTAGGATTCAAGATCAACTTGGAAAAGTCTCGACTATCTCCAGCTCAGAAGTTCCAGTGGCTGGGTGTCCACTGGAACTTACAGTCACACTGCCTCTCCATTCCATCAAAGAAGAGGAGAGAGATGGCAGGATCTGTCAAGAGACTCCTTCAATCCGCCAGGATATCAAGAAGGCAACAGGAGAGAGTGTTGGGGTCTCTCCAGTTCGCCTCAGTGACAGACCCAATATTGATAGCTCAATTAAAAGATGCATCAGGAGTTTGGAGAAAATACGCATCAAACGCTCGAAGAGATCTAAAGCCATGGTCAGAGGCCAAGTATCTAAAGAAGAAGGTACCTTTACAACCGCCTCCACCGTCAGTCACCATTCACACGGATGCCTCGAAGGAAGGGTGGGGAGGCCATTCTCACCATCGGAAAGTCCAAGGAACCTGGTCTTCCCTCTTCAAAACCTTCCACATCAACTTTCTGGAAGCCATGGCAGTTTTTCTTTCACTGAAAAAACTGGAACTTCGCTGCTCAATCCACATCCGACTGGTATTAGACAGCGAGGTTGTAATGAGATGCCTAAATCAACAGGGCTCGAGATCGCCTCAAATCAATCAAATAATATTGGCCATCCTCCGGCTAGCAGAGAAGAAGAGATGGCACTTGTCAGCAGTTCACCTTCAAGGGTTCCGCAATGTGACGGCGGACGCTCTATCTAGGTTCAACCCGATAGAGTCAGAATGGTCCCTAGACGCAAGCTCATTCTCCTTCATCTTACGCAAAGTCCCAGGACTGCAAGTAGACCTCTTCGCAACGAGCGACAACAAGAAGCTACACTGGTATGTAGCCCCGTACGAGGATCCTCTAGCGGAAGCAACGGATGCAATGTCCCTAGATTGGAACAGATGGTCCAAGATCTACCTGTTCCCTCCAACCAACCTTCTGCTGAAAGTCCTCAACAAACTGAGATCCTTTCACGGAACGGCAGCAACAGTGGCCCACAAGTGGCCCAACAGCGTCTGGTTCCCCCTGATAATGGAACTACGCCTGAAGCTGATCCCGTTGCCGGATCCAGTTCTGACTCAACAAGTGCAGAAATCGACTGTCTCAGCTTCATCACAGAAAACCCGGAACCTTCATCTCATGATTTTCTCACCTTAGCAGTCAAGAAAAGGTTTGGGATTTCCAAGGACAGTATTAACTTCTTAGAAGAATACAAGTCAAAGTCAAAACGAGAAGACATACAAGTCTTTCTGGAAAAAATGGGTCACCTTTGTCAAGGCAAAGAAACCAAAGGAGATTACTATGGATTTCTGTTTATCCTTCTTCATCCATCTCCATGAAAAAGGGTTAGCAGCCAATACGATTGCTACATGCAAATCTGCCCTAACCAGACCCGTGCTGTACGCCTTCCAGGTAGATTTCTCCAACGAAATCTTCAACAAGATTCCTAAAGCCTGTGCTAAACTTCGGCCCGCAGCCCCTCCAAAGCCCATTTCATGGTCCTTGGATAAGGTTCTTCACTTAGCATCAACCTTGAACAACGAAGATTGCTCTCTAAAAGACTTGACTCAAAAGGTGATATTCTTATTTGCACTAGCCTCAGGAGCCAGAGTTAGCAAAATAGTGGCCCTCTCGAGGGATGATGGCCACATTCAGTTCACAGACTGCGGAGAACTGAACCTTTTTCCGGACCCAACATTTCTCGCCAAGAACGAGCTGCCCACTAAGAGGTGGGGTCCCTGGAGAATCTGCCCTCTGAAGGAAGAAGCATCCCTATGCCCAGTGGAATGCCTAAAGGTCTATCTTCGTAGAACTTCAGACTTTAAGGGAGGTCAGCTTTTCAGGGGAGAAACATCAGGTTCGACATTATCCTTGAAACAACTAAGGGCGAAGATCACCTATTTCATTCGCAGAGCGAATCCAGACAATACACCCGCAGGTCATGATCCGAGAAAAGTTGCTTCGTCTCTAAATTTCTTTCAAACTATGTCGTTTGAAAGTCTTCACGCTTACACTGGATGGAAGTCATCCAGGGTCTTCTTCAAGCACTACGCGAAACAACTACAGGAGATCAAACATTTTGTGGTGGCAGCAGGTAGTGTACTAAAACCTGCTGCTTAATCTCTGCGAAGAACAGTGCACTATTTGGGACTTTTAGTGTAGGGTGTACTTGATAGACTCTTATGGTGTATCATGTGGAGTGATGTGTCTAGTGCATGACACTATAGACTGTTCTAATTACACGGGTGACATTAAGCATAATAGACTGACACATGTGCCATGCATATTCGTATGCAAGTGTTCCTTGTAACAACAGAATCCAAAGTGAAATACAGTATTCCATATTTCCCATAGAGTGGCTTGTGTTTCCTTTTCAGATGAAAGTTTATAAAATTTTTCTGTTATTACTAATTACAGTATGCTTTTACAGATATTTTCAGCGAAAAATTTGATTGATTGTAAATGTTACAACCATGATTTCTATATTCTATTGTAATAAACAATAGTAGGAATCTTTGCGTCTCATTTCGCCCCAAATATACTAAACCATTCAATAAAGGGTGTCAGAGCATCTTTTTATCCTCTTTAAATTTGGAAAAATATTCGGAACTAATGTTATTACTGTTCCAAGCAAACATTCTTCAGATAATTTGTTATGCTTTTAAGTTCAGTCACTAGTATTGACTGATTGTACTAACTTGTTTACCTCATTGAATTAAGGTTTCCTACACGAATGTAAACCTGTCTATCTGTCTCTATGAACAAACAGACTCGGGAGGTATCTGTAACCTATACAGATCAATTCCATTCAGAGTACAAACTATGCTTTATGTATATGGGGACACTAATATACAAACTTGTTTGCTAAATTGTTCCTTGAACTCACAATCCTCGGGTTTTTTCCTAGAGTCTTCCCAGACTCTTCCCTGTAGGGGGCAGGAAGCACTGACATAGTCCATGATCAGCTGAATGATGTATAACGGTAACATCAAGTGTCTCTAGGTCCAGACGACCAAGGAAAAT
This sequence comes from Palaemon carinicauda, assembly GCF_036898095.1. Lineage (NCBI taxonomy): Eukaryota > Metazoa > Arthropoda > Malacostraca > Decapoda > Palaemonidae > Palaemon > Palaemon carinicauda. Next base: position 28,362,881 of record NC_090746.1, on the reverse strand, counting down.
TTATCTTGAGATGACTGGCACTATTGAAAATCCACAATACATTAATGCTCTGGTAAACTTCCATCAGGACGACATGGCCTGAGCCCAAAAAACAAATTTTGAGCGAAGCGAAAAATCTATTTTTGGGTGAGGTAGCCATGTCGTCCTGATGGACCCACCCTTTTTTTGACAAAGGATAATGAATCCCTCCCTAATATACTGTATCTGTAACACCTAAGTAATGCTACAAAGAATGACTAGATGGCGCCGCACAGAGGCGGGCTGGCGCCCAATTACAGTACAGTAGGAGTATTGCCTTAATAACGGCTCTCCTATAATTCTTGCGACTTTCCCCTCTTGAAGCGTAAACGGTATTAGGGGTGTAGATAGCTATACGACGTGTCAAGAATAAGTCCTCTGATATAATGCGATATCCCTTTTAGAAATATAAGGGATACTCGCTTCAGGAGTTAGAATTCTGGATACCTTTACTGTAAAATTCTCTGGGATATATCACTGTAGTCAAATATAACCAAGGAAGCTACTAAGAAGGAACTTCCATGAGGACGACATGGCTACCTCACCCAAAAATAGATTTTTCGCTTCGCTCAAAATCCGTTTATGCAAATTTGAACTTCAGTAAAACAAAAATTCTTGGTATTAGTATAAAACGAAATCACATGCAATTACAAAGTACAAAATTACTTACCTGGTTAATATGAGGTATGACAGTACAATGCTTGAGTAAATCTTCAAGGTGTCTGATGTTATAGTTGGAGACCCCAATTGCTCGAACTTTACCACTTTTGTACAAGCTTTCTAAAGCAGACCAGCTTTCATTTCGCCGTTTCTGGTTCTCAGGGTCCGTGGGCTGTATAATAAAATGAATAAAGTATACTGTATAAGATTGTAACTTACTTAATTTTACTGCATTCATTAGTAGTCAATCAATGGAATTAGTTTTGAAAATAGATAATTCAAAAGAAGTCTTTACACACTAATTCCTAATACAATACAACCTTGGTGTACAACCACTTTAGAATTTGGTACTTTACAGTAGGTATACTGTATGTCCTGTTTGATGAGAAAAAGTCTAGCTATATATCGTCTTGTTTGAAATACGACTAACTAGAACTTGTATGGGGCAAGATGAATCAATTATATCCTTGTTTACGCCATTCACACCTGAAAAAAAAAAACCTGCACCTCAGTCAGCCTATAGCTCTAATATAGTTCGGGACCCTCGCTAAAACTATGATTTTTCAGGTTTTGAAGGGTATTTTAAAATAAATTTTTAGTGAATTTGTTAATCTTGGGTTCTAAACCGGTTAGTGAGAAAACCCATGCAAGAGAAAAACTGGTTAGAATTACAAGAGAAGAAAAATAATCCTTAAGTGAGAGTGGAATGCCTGTCACTAATCTTGAGGTGTCATTCAGTATGTCGGGAATCACAATTTTGCCAATTGTGAAAAATATGATTCTATCAATTCAGCTATCGATGTAGAGGTAAAATCTATACCTAAATAAATATCAGAAATATCAGAACAAATTGAAAATTTTTTGTCTATTTGGATAAAAAAAAGTGAGCTGGCAATGGTGTTTCAGAGGCTATGATTTGTAAGAAGGCAAAAATGAGTGAAGATAGTACGGAGTGTTTAACGTCAGCCATGGATGGTTTGGTAATTTTAAGGAAAGGACTGATATACAGAGGTGTAATGGTGTTGCTTGGAATCACCAAACAATGTTGCACTCTTGAAACCTCCTGAGAAGACAAAACCAAATTTCAATGGACAAGTTTTTTTGTAAGACTCAAATGTGGTGAGCTTCAATATTTCTTTGGTATTTATGCTGTATTGGATTCCCTGTTCTAGCCTTTTACCAGAGAGTCCTTTGGATAACACAGTCTAACCTTTTACAGCAAAGTTCTTTGGATACTACAGAGCACATTAACCCCAAACACTACCAGTCTTCTGCTCACCAGCTCCTGACACATCAATAGCACTACAGGATGCATTTCATGACCAATGGGACAACCTAAACATTTATGCTTTTCTGCTGTTTTGCCTAACTAAAAATGTAGTAAATACAAAACCTATAACTCTGAATCTCAGAGCAACCGTGGTGGCTCTCAAATGGCCACAAGCCGAATGCTCCTTGTCAAGATACCAAGAGAACTACCCAAATGGCCCCACATGCAGAGGCACCATAACTTGGTATGTCTCTGTAACTTCACGGTTGGAGACTATCCAGCACCTCCTTGAGTGAAAGACTTTTTGAATGGCGCTGCACATAAGATGTCCAAATACCTTCAATGATCCTATGTAGCCGTCTGCCAGGCATAGTTGGCCATCTTCTATTGGTGTCATAGAAGAGGTGCTCCTCAGGTTGGAGCCTCTATCCAAATAATAGCTTTGCTGGGAGAAGCTTTGTTGGGAGAAGCTCCTCTCAGTTTCAGCAGTAAAAGGCTATACATCAACCATGATGAGCCAGGTCTTTAGACTGAAGGGCTCAGACTTTTTTTCATTGTGGGAATAGTTTATGCTCATAAGGAACTTCAAGCAATCTTGCCCACCAAGAGAGCTAAAATACCCTGCCTGGAATATCATGTAAGTTCTAGGTTCTTCAAAAAGGTCCTCTTATGAGCCTTAAAGGCAAGCATAAGACTGAGATCTGATACTGAAGATGGTTTTTTTGCTTGCCCTGGCCACGGCAAAGTGAGTTGGTGAACTCCACAGGACCTTTAATATTATCTGCTTCAACTTCGTGTCAGAGTATGTCAAAAGTCAGAATCTGGCCGTTGATGACCCCAGTTTTGAGTCCTTCTCCATCTTTTCACTGGAATGGGACAGATGATCTGCTTCTTTGGCCTGTGAGGGAGCTAAGACATTGCCTGAAATGAACTCACTCCTTTAAACTGCAGCTTCAAAACTTGTTTATAATAAGCTCAGGTGGATGGATATAAGAAGAAAATTTACAGAAACACCATCTTCTGGCTTTGAGAAACAATATGAAGAATGCCATCCTCCTCTAACGGAGGGCTTAGAAGAAACCATTCAAATGTACTGTATGCTCATGAAGTCAGAGGGATTAGTGTGACATTAGCCTTCAAGAAGATCCTATCAGTTGTGCAAGTGCTGAAGGCTGAAGTATGGAAATACCAGATAACCTTCACAGACCACTACCTGAGGTAAACTCACAAGTCTTTTGCCACGTTCTCACTGGGACCTGTAGTAGTTGCTCAGCAGGTTGTGTAGAGTGCAAGAAGTACTGTATTTAGTCTAACATAGCAATGGCTAACGTAGCAGTTGTGGCTTGAGTCTAGTAATGAGACGTAAGAATGGCTGTCCTTTTTTGCCTATTTTCTTTCCTCTCCCTTAGGGTGCAGTGGTGGCTCCATTATTCGCTGGAACGGACTTGATGCAGGTAAGCATCCATGCAGAGTAACTATTTTGTATCAATAGATATAGAGATATATCCGCCCATCCTCCTTACGAGGGAAAGGATGGACAGAAATGTAAACCCATCACTTTCCAAGCTTTATACTGTATCCTGAAAGGATATAGGTTCCTCCATAACTATCTGTCCTTGAACAGAAACCTAGCTTATCATTTGACCATTTCTTCTCAGGTTGGTAAGAGGTGGAGTCAACACTATTGCAACTCTTCAGGTCTGAATATCCAAGATTTTAAACCAGCCAGTTTGGTTATAGGAATTTCCTCCCACCTATGGATAAGTCTCCTATTAAAGGATGAGGGTTTGTATTTGTGTAGGGATAAATCACAAAATTTACAAGTACTGTACATTAATTCGTATTTTTCGTAACTACGATACAATTCTGAGTCTTTTAATTAACACTTCTTGCCTGATCCACACTGCAATTCCTTGGGTGGGTGGAAGTGCTCACCAACTGACTGGCTTTTGACCTAGGGTCTTTCCCGTACAATCACATGTATAAAGGATAAAACCCTGACAAGTGGTGGCCTGGTTGTAGCATCCTTGCCTAGTGAATGCCAGACAGATTCGAGTCCCACTCAAACTCGTTAGGTCCTTTGGTCACTGCAATCTCACCGTCCTTGGGAGCTAAGGATGGGGGGGAGCCTATAGGTCTATCTGCTGAGTCATCAGCAGCCATTGCCTGGCCCTCCTTGGTCCTAGCTTGGGTGGAGAGGGGGCTCGGGCACTGATCATTGTCCTGCTTGATAGGGCAATGTCACTGTTCCTTTCCTCTGCCATTCATGAGCAGCCTTTAAAGACCTTTAAAACCTCACTAAAATATGTGCAATAACATGCTTTAACAGCCTGAGCAATCTATGTGATTGTGTGATACTAGCAGTGTGACTAGTCTTGGTAAGAATTCTCAGAAACATAGGAATCTAAGAACCAACCACAGACATTACCAAATCCCACCTCGCCATGGGGTATAGGGACATAACAAGTATTTACTTCTATACTACGTTACACAAGGGAAATGGTTTTACCTGCAAACAGAGGCGGCCAGCTAGCTTCCCAAGAGAGGGGAAGATGAAAGAAAGAAAGAGCCAGTCATTCTTAAATATTCATCCCAGATTTAATCCCGGGTAACCTCTGCCCTCCACCATCTGCTACCTGTCTATCCAGAAGACTGAGGTGTTTAAACAACTTTTTCGGCAGCCACCACAGAGCCAATGGAAAATGTCTCCATGTTCCTGTGGGTCACATCTTGCAGGTAGTGAGTTTGGACACTGGATACATACTTATGCCCCTTATGTCATGAGCTCTAAGTAGTCTTGTTTGTGGGGAAGATTCAGGATTCAACGGTCGGTCTATGACCTTGTGAATCCAAGCGTTCTTGTGATCCTCTTCTTGACCTTCCCAGTGCTAACAAAGAGTGCTGACACTTGGGGGCAAGCTTCTGCGGTTCTTTTGAGGTCATACCTCAAACTCCTCACAGGACAAAGTAGCAGTTGATCGGGGATCATCATTTACATTATGAAGACTCCCAATTAGGGAGGGCTTGAATCTAGGATCCGCTACTCCCAGATTTTGAGTCTCGGTGATAAATTAGGGGACGAAGCCAAGCATTACCTCTCCCCATCCCCTTGAATGGGAGACGTCGTAAGAAAGACTATGGAGTTTGCTGACTCTCTTGGCCAAAGCCAACACGAGCAGGAAAACCGTCTTTAAGATCTGGTGAAGATCTCATGCCTGGCATAATGGTTCATGGGGAGCGCCCTACAGGAACTGAAGGATGCAAATCACATTCCATGGAGGTGGTCTAGCTTCCTATTGAGAACAGGTACTGTAAGCTCAAAACTCCGTATGAGGAGAAACAACTCCAACGAAGAGGAAATGATAACTTCTTTCAGCATAAAGGTGAGGCTCAAAGACGAGTGGAAGCCTTTCACCAACGAGACCAAGAGGAGCTTTTCCTCCCTAAGTTATACAAGAAACTGAGGGGAGAGATGCTCTTCTACAATACCAACAACAGAAGACAGTCCACATAGCCTGGTAAACTTCAGCTGAAGATTTTCGGAAGTATCCAGACATCCTCTTCGCAACTTGTTGTGAATAGCCTCTGTGAGAGGAGATACTGGATAGTCTCCAGGCATGACGCCGTAGGGATTCTATGGCTTGGTGGAAGATGTTCACGTGTGGTTGTCTGAGTAGGTCGTGTTGTGGAGGGAGTTCTCTCGTGATTTCCGTCAGTAGCTTAAGAGGGGCCGGGAACCATTCTGAATAATGCCATAGTGGAGCTATGAGGGACATTGCTAGGTTTGCAGATGATCTCACCTTTTTGAGCACCCTTCTCATCAGGAAGAACGTAGGAAAGGCCCAAATGTCGATGTTGTCCCACCGTTGCTGGAATGCATTTTGCCATAGGGCCTGGGGATCCAGGACTGATGAACAGTAGGGTGGGAGCCTGTTCTTCAGGGATATCGCAAACAGGTCCACTGTTGAGGAACCACACAAAGTCAGGACTTTGTTGGCGGCTAGATAATTCAAGGACCACTCGGAGCCCGCTATCTGAGTTGCTCTGCTCTAACTGTCCGCGAGCACATTCCATTTACTTGGAATGAAGCAAGCTGATAGGAACAGAGTTGTTATCTGCCCATCTTAGCATCTCCAATACTACATGGCATAGAGGCTGTGAAAAGGTACCGCTTTGTTTATTTACGTAAGCCACTACTGAATGAACCACCAGGAACTGATATGGAGCTAGGAAGGCTGTCCTCATCTCTAGGAGATTTATGAGCTGGTACCTTTCAGATTCTGACCAGAGCCTGGAGGCCGTGTGGTGCAGCATATGGGGCCCCCAACCTTTTTATTGAAGCATTTGAAAAGAGCATCAACTCCCGGGGAGGGAGGAGAAGGTCGACTCCTCGGCGGAGATTCTCATCTGCCATTCAGCATCTCAGATCTGTCTGCTGCTCAGGTCCCATAGGGACTAGAATATCCATAGAGTCCTGGTGCTAACCTCAACTGGATTTTAGCTGCCACTGAAGAGATCGGATTCCTAGGCAGCCATTGCAGACTAGACAAACCAGGGATGTAAGATGACCTAGGAGATGTAACCACTGCTGGGCTGGGAGCGCGTCTTATTGAAGGAGGGAACTTACCACCTTCATTGGCCTCTGGATTCAGTCGTCTGAAGGGAAGACTTTCTGTAGGCTGGCGTCGATGATCATGCCTAGGTATATAAGTCTCTGTGATGGAAGCAGGGATGACTTCTTGAGATTTACCACGATCCCCAAATTGTGACAAAATTTGAGGAGTCTGTTTTGGTGTTGAAGAAGGGTAGCCACCAAGTCTACTAGGATCAGCCAGTTGTCCAAGTATCTTAGGAGACAGATGCCAATCCTGTGGGTCCAGGTTGACACTAGGGTAAAAACTCTCATGAAAACCTGAGGTGCTGTTTGAAGACTGAAGCACAGCACCTTGAACTGGTATTGCCTGCTATCATGGATGATCCTTAGATACTTCCTTGATGACAGATGTACTGGGATATGGAAGTACTGTATGCGTCCTTGAGGTCCAGTGTGTACATGAAGTCCTGTGGTCTTACTGCTTGTCTGACCGTGTCTGCTGTCTCCATGCTGAACATAGTTTGTAGAACAAACTTGTTCAGGGATGAGAAGTCGATGATGGGTCTCCAGCCTCCATACGTCCTTTTCAAGAGAAAGAGTCAATTGAAGAAGCCTAGGAGCTGTCGAGACCTCCTGGAGAGTGCCCTTCTCCAATATGGTCTAGACTTTGGCCCAAAAGGGGGAGCTCCTTCACGGATCCCTTCGTGTAGGAGCTCGATGGAACTGGACTCAACGGACGGAGAGATTTCGTGAATGGGACGTGATACCCTAAATGCACCACAGAGACTGTCCAGGTATTGGCCCCGTACTGCACTTACCTCTGCCACCAGCGTTGCAGGAATCCCCCCTGGTGGATAAGTGGGAGCATTACCTGTACCCTACTTTATGGGAGCGGCCTCAAACACCACCTCTACCTCCTTTGCCTCCTTGGTTGAATTTGCTGCCCTTCTGTTCCCGGGTCAGAAAGGACTTCCTAAACAAACTCTGGGAAGAGCCTACATTCTTGTTGCTGGTCTGTGGCCTGGATGTTTGCAGCTTCCTCGGAAGAGGAGCTGGTCTGTAGGACCTGGACGTCATGGTCCTTTCAAGGAGAGAGTCTTGGATAGACTTTTGCAAATGATCAGCCACGCTATTGACGTCGTCTGCACTTAGGAGGGAGGTGCCCTCAAATGTCGAATTCTGAAATCTGGTCACCTCCCACTTTGGAACCTTGTGTTGGAACTTCTTGATTACTGAGTCCCATCGCCTAAGAATCAGGTTCACCCACAGGTTGATCACCTGGTGGGTGAGAAACTTTACAGTTTTGGTCCCTGATAAAAGGAACATTGCTATCGACTTCTTTATGCTCTACTGGGACCAATCCTCAGTTCTTATTAGATGACCTACTGACCCAAACCATAGATCCAGCTACGAAGTTGCCTGAATGACAAACTTCCCGACTTTCTCCATGTTCAGGATGTCTGCGGCTGAGAAGGTGACTGGGAGACTTGAAGTTCTGTTGCAAAAAACCCTTGTTGTCAGGGCTTCAATGGCTGGGTCTAGTGGTAGGGCAGCGAGTTTTTCGTTGAACACCCTGTAGTACCTCCTCAGTTGGATAAAAGGAGGCGGGAGAAGCTTCGAGGAGGAGCTGGCGCCGGCGTGAAAAGAGCTCAAAGGGCCAGTAATCTGCACAAGGGTCTTCGTCCTGGCCTCTTTGAACCCCCCAGGGCAAAGCTGCGCTGGCCTTGGGAGGTCTCTGAGTGCCGTAGAGATGGTCCAGTACTGTGTCCTTACCTTCTTATGTGGCTACGGAGAGGTCGTTCAGGTTGTTGATGGCCCTCATGCAGGCTAGCACCTGCCAAAAGGTGTGGTCAGACTCCTTCTACTCTGCTTCAGTGTATCTAGAACTTGCTGCCCTGGGAAGCTAGTCCTTGTTTCCCGAGTCTTGGTCGTCATCCACCCACAAGCTCTCACCCATAGGAGACCAGGGTGGGTCGTAGTTGTCATCATACCTCGAGATACTCTAGACTTTGTGGAAGCCTCTCTTGCTGCCACTGCTGTCATTGAAGATGAAGCCCCGTGAGACTTCTGGTTCTGAAGGGAAGACCTATCAGAGCTGTTCTTCGGAATAGTCTTCGTGTCCTTGTTCTCACTTGGAGGACAGAAATCTGATAGCATGCACGGTCTTGCATCCTCCCTGCGCCTGCTGGAATTGGGAACATCCTATGGGGGAGGAACTGGTGGGGCTGGTCCGATACCGGGGATGTAGCGTGCTGTACTAGGGAAACGACCTTGATGGGAGAGAGGCGATATTTAGATGTCAAACGAGATCTCCCTAGGGGATTCTTAACCCCGGCTTGTATGGGGGTGAAGGATGTCTCCCAGGTGGAGCTGGGTTCTTCTGCCTCCTCCTCTTCTTCGTAGTCATAACCGAAGTCGTCTCCAGCTGGGAGAAGTCCTGCTGAGTTGCATCTGCAGCACTCGTGGAGCCATGCATCTTGGACTTGATCGGCGAGACGATCATCCAAAGTCTGACGTTCCTTGGATGTCTCTGGAACAGCATACCTACTTCTCGGGTCGTACAGGAGAGAGGAAGTCCTTGAAGAGATCATTTTCTCCAACGAGATCTGAGGAGTACTGGTAGATGCTGCTGACAGCTGCTTACCATCGGGCGCAGTGCTGGATACCGTAGAGCTCATTGCTTTCACCAAAGAATTGAACAATGGAAAGTTGTTCTAGAAGAATGGAGTTGAGTACAGTAAAGCATCCCGCTGGTAAGGCTATGTGCCGGTGAATGCCTCCTGGGAGTCTGAGGTTTTCGGCACCTGAAAAGGAGAGAGAGGTCTCTTACCTGGCCAAAACGGGACTGGCATAGCCTCTTGCTCTGGCTTGTAAAAAGCGAGTCCGAGAACGTGAAGGTCTTGGTGAACGCTCCACTGGATCACACGCTTTACTCTTCAGGGAGGCTGTGGAAAGGCGCGGGGCTGGGCGACTGCTTTCTACTAGTTGATCACTTACTGCTGGGCTGGCGCATGGTACCTAGTGATCCCGCTCCGCTGGATGACTGAACACTGACAGGTGTTGGTGAGCAGCTGCTTCGTTGCGCGCTACTGGACCCTAGCGAGCTACTACCGAAGGTCTGGACGAGGGAGCGTTGTCACACATGGACTGAAGATCGCGCTCAAGATGCCTGGAACACGAGGAGTCACGAGATGCGTAGCGATGGGCTGGCGAGGAGTCACGTGTTAGCGCGCTCTCACAAGCAGGGGGTTGGTCTCGTTGTGGTAGGTGATGCCAAGTAGCTGGTTCACGCGTTGCCTTGGAGTGTGCTGGAATCCACTAGCGAGCAAGAGACTGCTCGCTAGCTGATGCGTGGTGGCGAGCTACGGCTGGTTCACACGCTGACACGCTCTTGGATCTGGAACGTGATCCCCCTGGGTCGCAAGGGTCGTCTTGAGCGATCCTCCTGTCTGCGCACTAGGGCGAGGGTGTAGAGCGCTGGGTGGTGAGGCGTGGTCTGCATTCTAACGAGGAAGGCACGATGGTTTGGATTCCCATTTGGAAACAGTGAGCACTCCTGGACTCAGGAACAGGATGGGGCGAGGATGGTGTGCATCGAACCCGCAAAGGGTGAGTAACCTTTGCAGGCAAGCCATGATCTGAGGGACTGGAGAAAGGTGGGAGTGAAGCCGACCGCCGTCTCAAAGTACCACGTTTAGGAGACCACTCTGGGGAGAACCTAACCTGCGAAAGGGAAGGGTGACCCCCCCCAGAGGAACAAGAACACGCCACAGACTTTGGCCTCCCCTCCAAAGGCTGAGAGTATTCAGAACAAGGGGAAGTGCTGTCACTGGCAGCAGGAGCTGCGGAAGATGAAGGTGGAGAACTAAGAATTTACAACACAGCGTTAGACATGGAAGCAGGCAACTCCTCCGGCACTAAGCCTACGGAGCCCTTTAGAGGAAGATCCACTCCCACATCCTAGGAGGGCAGTGTGCGCTTCCTCTTTACTCCCAACAGCAGGAACTCGACAAGACCTTCCGTTGCATGAACAACAAGTGACACCAAAGGAAGGCCAAATCTGCAATAAATCGTCAATTGAGAAAGACTCCCTTGCGAGGAAGGGTGGCGCCGCTTCGCTAGGGGAAGTGGCAGCGTCCTTTGAACCTAAGGGTTGTCCAGGAGTTAATAGGTCAATACTCCTACTCGATCGAACCCCAGCGGGGACCGAAGAAGAAGGATCTTCAGGAAGAGATTGAGGGATTGTAGAAAAAGTCAAAGGTTTCTTCGACTTTGAGGATGATCCAGACGGAGAAGAATCCCTTATCGACTTCTTCTTGCGCCGCAGTCCAAATCTCTCCCACTAGGAGGAAGACCACTTCTGACACTCTTAACAGGTGTCACCTTAGTACAAGATCGTCCTCTGCAGGCCAGACACAACGAATGGGGGTTGGTCATGACCCAGATCATTAAGGTGCTGAATTTGTGAATTTCAGGTCCTGCACACGTCCACATGACGACCAGAAAAAGTAACACTCACACCTGGAAAGAGAAAGCAAAAAAAGAATTTGTCATTATGGCAGTCAGTGTGGGAGGCATAGAGACGAACATCCACTCTAACCCAAGCCAAAAGCAAAAGGGACGAGACAACACCGAAGTGTGTGTGTGAGCAGGGTAGCTGGGGTAGTTACACCTCACTAAAAGTCTTAGGGTTAGTCTTCCAGCTTTGCCGAAAATACATTCCCTAAAAAAGAGCAAAAGTGTTTGTATTTAGTGTCAGAACAAACATGCTTTTCTCATTGTTATTTTCATTGATTTGGGCGCTTTTGGAAGGCAGGAACAAATAATTCTATTTTTTTAAAATTTTATATGGTTAAATTGAGTTGAGATACTGTACAAGCAAATTAACATGCGAGCTCGGTCCAGAAATAAATTATACTTGTATGTCGAGGTACAGTATTACTGTATTAGTGTAAGAAATAAGAGTTACAATCTATATAGAATTTCTGAATTTTCATAACTTTCTGACCTGCTAATAAGAAGTCACATACTGTACTTTTATGATAGAAAGTTCTTTAAACTGATAATATCAGATATGGCCAACTCTACCCACCATTTTATCATTTGTATATTTAAAGGATAATTTTCCCTCTCTAAACCAAGAAACAACACTCGTGGTGAGGGAGAGGAGTTCTTCGGCTGTGGAATAATGGATGGTAACCAGATGAATTTTTCTTTGCAAAATTACAAAAAAATTTCTAGCAGTTGGCATGTAGAGAAGCAAATTTCAGCTAATAATTGTTAGTAATGGTACCTATTTGATTAGCCACATATTGAAGAACCCACAGATGAGAAAGGTGGACCATATAAAATGATTTTTTCATGGTGGTATCACAAGATCTTCATTGATGCCCACCAGACATTAATCATTTGGAGGGGTCATCTAGTAAATGTTTTAACTGCTACCATCAAAATCTTCTAATGTAATCCCAATTTATTTTAATATTGCATAAAGATAGGCAGATACTCTATTCAAATTTCACTGGCAGAGTTAATTACTATTCATCTATTAATGCATGTTATACAACCATTTTGAATAAACAAATAGGTATACAAAATATTCTGATCTATTACAGCTGTGCTACAAATTACTTTTATACATAGACAATAAGTGCAACCATTTTTTTCTTAGCATAGAGTACTTCCATTTATAAAGAAGACCAGGAGGTAACTAGATGATTTAAAAAAGCTGTTCATAGGTCACACTTACTTTAAGCTTTTGAACTCCAGGCCAGTGAATGAGATACATGTCAAGATACTCCAGCTGCAACCTTTTCAGTGACATATTAAAAGCTTCAATGCAGGCCTCATAACCATGATCCCTGGGACCTGTATTAAGCAGTAGTGCAACCATTACTAAAATTGATAAATATAACAAATTTGGAAGTAATTTGTATTTTTCCTAAGGTTAAAAACCTGTAACTATTTAACGGATTTTGAGCGAAGCGAAAAATCTATTTTTGGGTGAGATGGCCATGTCGTCCTGATGGAAGTTCCTATAAGTAGCTTCCTAAGGGATATATGTACTACAGTGATATTCCCAGAGAATTTTACCTTTAGGTATCCAGAATTCTAACTCCTGGCGCGAATATCCTTAAATTTCTCTCAAGGATATCGCATAACATCAGAGGACGTATTCTTGACACGTCACATAGCAATCTGCACCCCTAATAGCATTAACACTTCGAGGGGGATGTGGCAGAATAGAAGGGGAGCCGTATCAAGGTTACCCTAGTTCTCATACTATTGAGTATCACAACAGCGCCATATCCAATTTGGCGAACATTCCTTGTAGCATTGAGCATGGTGCTACAGATACAGTACTTCGGGAGGGATACTGTGAAGGTCTTTTCTGTTTAGAAAAGAAGGGTAGGTCCATCAGGACGACATGGCCATCTCACCCAAAAATAGATTTTTTGCTTCGCTCAAAATCCGTTTTTTGGGCTCAAGCCATGTCGTCCTGATGGAAGCGTACCAGAGCATTAATGTATCTGCGGATTTTCATCACTGCCTTAACCTTGGGACAACATTTCTATGGTCATGTGGACCAATTGAGACAAATGACGTTACCGTTATCCGTCATCATCACTAATCATAAGCAATGTTAGTGCTTCCTGCCCCCTACAGGGAAGAGTCATTCTAGACAGTAGAAAAGGGGCCTCAAGGTTAGCATATATGGTATGAACAAACATAAGTATACACTGAATATACAAACAGTCTCATAGTTTATATATATTGCCGAATCAATATCAGTGTCTCTTATATCTATTGTTTGCGAGCATACAACTATATGAAGAATACTTACTTTAGTAAGTCAAAGAACTCTGGCATTTTACACATGCAATTGCCGGGCGAATTAGGACGCAATACATTCTAATAGACATTTATTCCTAATAAATGACTAAATGAATTAACCAGTAAAACGAATGTGTCATGATAACGGAATTATACTCGTAACGTATACAGAAATTATATTTCTTTCATGAAAGGGAAAGAAAGGATGAGTGCCACTCTCGAATTGAAGAAAATTTTTATAATAACATCTCTTCGAAAGTTCTGTACCGGTTACATTTTATCAACACTCTGTACTACGTACACACGGCACTAGTGTTTTCTGTATAATTCCACACCTGGGATCTTGAACAGAGATAGTGTCACCATGGTAACACTCATAAAAAGGAGGTCACACCAAAAGTGATGACCCCTTCTCCCTTTAATTGACAGTCCCAGTCAATTAGCTGTTCATCGCAGACTTAGACGGCAGGTTTAAAAATTCTATCCGCCGCCACCACATAATGCTTCAGTCCATGGACCTGCCTAGCATAGTGTTTGTAGAACACTCTGGATGATTCCCATCCAGAATATGAGCGAGGACATTCGAGGTCCCGATTAACTAACTGTCTATGACAGTAATTAGTGGGCAAGTTTTAATATGCTACCTACTGCCACTACATAGTGCTTTAATTCATGGACCTGTTTCGCATAGTGTTTATAAAACACTCTGGATGATTTCCATCCGGTGAATGAATGAAGACACTCAAAGTCCCTATACTGAAAGAAGTTCAGTGATGAAGCAATTTTTCTTGAATCATGACCTGCGGGAGTACTGTCAGGATCTGCTCTACGAATAAATTAAGTAAGCTTCACCATCAGTTGTTTTGGGGATAAGTTTGATCCAGAGGTTTCTCCTTTAAAGAGCTGTCCTCCCCTGAAGTCGGAAGTTCTACGAAGATAGACCTTTAGACACTCTATAGGACATAGAGAGACATCTTCCTTCAGAAGGCAGATTCTCCAGGGACCCCACCTCTTAGTGGGTAGCTTGTTCTTAGCGAGAAAGGTTGGATCAGGAAAGAGGCTCAGTTCTCCCGCTTCTGTGAACTGAATGTGGCCCTCGTCTCTAGATAGGGCCACTATTTCACTAACTCTAGCCCCTGAGGCTATAGCAAGCAGAAACATAACTTTTTGAGTTAGATCCTTAAGGGAATAATCTTCATTGTTCATAGATGAGGCATAACGTAGGACCTTATCCAAAGACCATGAAATGGGCTTTGGTGGTGGTGCAGGCCTAAGCCTTGCACATGCCTTCGGAATTTGATTAAAGATTTCATTCGATGGATCTACTTGAAAGGCATATAGAAGAGGTCTAGTCAAGGCTGATTTGCACGTAGTTATCGTGTTGGCCGCCAGGCCTTGATTATGAAGGTGGACAAAGAAGGACAGACAGAAGTTCATCGAAATTTCTTTCAGTCCTTTGGCTTTAACAAAAGCAACCCACTTTTTCCAAGAAGACTCATATTGTCTTCTCGTTGACTTAGTTTTAAATTCTTTAAGAATTCTATATTGCCTTCTGAGATCCCAAATCTTTTCCTTACTGCTAGGGCAAGGAAATCATGAAATGAAAGGGTTCGGGTTTTCCGTGATAAATCAAAGGCAATCAGCTTCTGAACCCTCTGATATAGTCCTGGGTTCAGAACTAGGGCCAGCCTCAGCTTCAGTTCCTTCACTAAAGAGGACAGATTGCTCTTAGGCTACTTGGGAGCCAATAGAGCTACTCCCCCTTGGAAGGATCTCAGCATGTTGAGGACCTTCAGCAGGCGATTGGATGGGATGAATCAGGATATCTGAGTCCATCCCTTCTATATCAGAGACATGATGTCTGTTAATTCCACTAGAGGGTCCTCGTATGGGGCTACATCTCAAGGTAGTTTCTTGAAGACGCTCGTGATGAAGAGGTCGATTTGCAGTTCTGGGACTTGATCCCATCTGGGAGGGAATAGGTCTGTGTCCGTAGACCGTTCTAACTCTATCGGCTTGAGACGAAATAGAGCATCGACTGTCACATTGTGGATCGGTTGTAAATGAACTGCTAACAGGTGCCATCCCTTTAGGTAAGGGATGGTTAACGTCACCTACACCGTATGAGACAGTTTCTAGCATTGTCGATTGCGACGTCTCATTATCGCTTCGGTGTCCCAGATCAGTCGAAGGAAGTCTGATCTGCGTGGAGTGAGCTTCCCCGTTCATGACAGGACCAACATGGTCTAGGGACTTTCCTACTTTAACCTTTGTTAGAGAAGCGATTAAAGAAGGACCTACATTGGTCTTTTTAGATCTCTTCAAGCGTTTGATGCGTATCTTCTCCAGACTCTTGACGCATCTTTCAGCTGTGCTCTTAGCACTGGGTTTGTCACTATTGCGAACTGGAGAAAGCTCAGGACTTCTTGTTAATGTCTTGGAAATCTGACTGATTACCCGTGTCTCTTGACCAACCTTACAATCTCCTTCTATATTCCTCTGGAAAAGGAGAGTTGGTGTGACTACAGACTTCAATGATTTTACAGCCATTGAAACCTTTGAGCTGGAGGGAATTGAGACTTCTTGAGGCTTGTCTTGCATCCGCGATGTTCCAGGAACCGGTTCATCTCCTTGGATGTTCATAGACCAGCTACTTCGGGTGCTGCCCGCCCCAACTTCTCGTCCAGTTACATTGTTGCCTGAACCCTTTCTAGACTTGGTTATTGCATGACTAAGTCTGCCAATCCTATGAAGAAATTTAGGACTGTGTTTAGTCCGACGCATATCTTTCCTAGGATATACGTTACCTTCTGTGACTTGAATCCTAGATAGGAGGGGATGGGGTGATTAGTTGGAAGTTGCCAAGGGACATTTTTCAGGTCTGACAAGACTACAAACACCCCTTTTTGACACAGGGTCCAAATGTTCAAAAGGATTAACATTCTGAACTAGCTGTTTTATTTGAACTTGTTGAGTGGCTACAAGTCCAGAATGAATCTGAGATTTCTTGAGTCCTTCTCGTGAACACCAAACAGCCTTCCCTGGAATACGATGGACTATTGTTTCCTTACCACCTAAATGCTCTAGAGCCCTTAGGTATACTCCTCCAGGAGGGTTTTGGATTGTAGGTGGAGTTAAGGAAATGATGGTTTTGACAATTCTACTTCCCATCGTAGTCCCTTCTTGATTAGGCCTTGGACCCAAGGATCGAAGGTCCAACAATCCTGAAGGAACCTCCCTCCTACCAGAAGCATCTCTATGCTTCAAATGATCAGTAGGATTAAATTTTTGACCACCTGCCTGTGGCATCGCAGCCGTTGCAGCCATGGGATGTTGTTGAACAGCCCGAAGTATATTTCCGGACTTTCCCGTCTTCCTTTTAGGTTGGGGATCCACAATCATGGAAGACTTTCTCTTTGAAAGGATGCCCCACTTTTGGAGAAGACCTACGTTCTCCATGGTGGCATTCTTAATTACTTCCCTAACTACCTTATCTGGGAAGAGGTCTTTACCCCAGATGTTGGAAGATATCAGCTTCCTTGTCTCATGTTTCAGTGTTGCGGCCACGAACACAAACTCCCTATATGCTCTCCTAGCCTTCATAAAGGCATAAAGGTCTTTCACTAAGGTAGCCATATGCATTTTGGCTAAGACCATGAGCATGTCTGGGGTACTTTGATGGGATGAACAAAGCTCTAAGTAGTTTTGTAGAGATAGGGAGGCTGCAAGTCTCTCCTTTGTCTCTTGTTCATTATACAAGAGAAACTCTGATAGTTTAGGGAGAACTTCGTTAAACTGTCTACTGGCGACATCCGCATCAAATCTTCTTACTGAAAAAGTTAAATGGACTTCCCTCCAGTCCTTCTCCTGTCTGGGAAAGGCTGGTGACAGAGGCTTGCACTCCTCGAGTGCAGGGCATGGCCTACCTGCCTCCACTGCCTAGGCAACCGATTTAAATGCTTTCTCCATAAAGGGGAATGAAATTGAAGCAGGAGCAAGAAAGGAAGGGTGCCTGTTACCCAGTGTAGATACCTTCAACACCGAGTAACCCGCCTTTTCCAGGATACTTGACGGGATAGCCTGTGCATTATCATGGTCGAGAATCATGACTTCCTTCGATTCCGTTCCTTTCCTTGACTTTGATTCATCCTTCAGTCGAACAAAACAATTAGGAAAAGCGTCAAAGCTTGGCCAAAAATGGATTTTGTCCAAAGGAACCGCACCCATCTTCTCCGAGATGTAGAGTTTGCCATTTAAAATCGGCATCAGCTCCGCAAACCTCCAGGGATTGGTTTTGGATCCATGGGTCGTTTGTATGACCCTTGGGAAGCAACAAGTGGAGCTTTACTAGGCTCTATCTTGCATTTTACTTCCTGCTTTTTGTGTTGTTTGCGAAAGCTCTCTAATAGATTAATCACTTGGGCCCATAATTGGTCCGTTCCCTCTAATAGAGGGGTAGAAGATAAGGATGTCGACATCAATGGCTCTAGAGCCGGCATAGGCGGAAACAATTCCGACACAACATTTTTCCTTTTTTCCCCTGTGCACTTCCTGCCCTCCTTCCCAAAGGCTATCTGGCCCTCGGGAGATGTAATTGGTGCCTGGGGCACCACTATTTCCTTACTTGCCTTTGGAAATAGAAGCTTACGCATTCTATCATTAGGTAGGTAAGGTCCCGGAGAGATTTTCTGGAAACCTCTCACCCAGTTGCATAATTTGTCCCAAGCTGTATCCCTAGTCTCTGTAGACTTGGGATTCTCGATACCTTCAGACATTAAGGTCCGACATACATTATAAACCTGCGGGTTCCAATAATGTAGTGATTCGGAAATAATATTGCAGGGGGCATGAAACCTGCAAGTATTATGACCATAAAAACCCTTACTCTTTATCTTGCAGAAGACTGCAGCACAAGTCATCTGGTGTTCCTCCGGTAAAGAAAGAAGAACAAAATGAGTATATAATTGATTATGTCACTGACAATCAATATGTAAAAGTCATTTTTTAACAAAGTAGCTTAGGACAGTAAGCTATAAAGGGATAGTAGGAGACACATACTTGTGTATCCCATGTAAGCAACTGCTGTTACCTCCCCTCAGTGTTAGCTATAGGGAGATTCCTCTACCGAGGTAACTCCAACTAAAAGGGTTCTAACCCCTAGGGGTAGAAAAGTGATTAAATCACTGTCCCTTGTTGTTTCTAACACTGTGGGGTAAGGATGACTGATTCCTCAATCAGAATATTGAAGAAATACTATTCTTTCAATATAGGAGCGGTACCAGCAGAAGCTCTCCAAGGGTACCCAAGATATGTTAGAAATAACTACTGTATAATCATACTACAGTTTTCTATTTACAGCATATGCTATGTTGCAAATTACTGGCTACTGTATAATTATATGTAAGTAGTTCAGCCATCGTGCTACCTTTGTGGCAAGCAAGTGATGGCACAGTCCAGCTGGCATGACGCCAACTGGACTAAGAAAAATAAAAGACATATATTTGTGTATCCCACCCAACCTATTTGCTGTGACCTCCCTTACAAAATTAAATCATAGAGTTTCCTGATCAGGGAGACTCAAGAAAAGGGTTCTACCCTTTAAGGGTTAGGAGTGTAACACTTCAGCCCTTTAAATATTTAATATTGTAAGGTAATCTAAAAAACTGATTTTTAATCAGAATATTGAAGAAGTTATATTCTTTCAATATAGGATTGGGCTCAGCAAATACCTGGGTAGGGATACCCAAGATACATTGGAAATAACTACTAGTATAATATATACTGTACAGTAGTTTTCTATGTGCAGTATATCCTATACTGCAAATATACTGACTACCTGTATAAACATATACTGTAGATCAGCCGGCATGTCGCCGGCATAGCTAGTTCTTGCCGGCACATCCAGCATGATAGCTAAAAGAGAGAGAGATAGCATGGAGTGAAGGCTACCTATTACTGTGTATGTACTTTACAGTAATTAAGGCTGTAAAGTTAAATTTTACTGCCTTTCTCCAGAAATAAGGTTCAAATGGAAGGGGAGAATGTAACATTCAGGCTTCCATCCAGCCACAGTACTATTGCTGGCAAGGTCCCGCCGACACACTGCCGGCAGTCTAGCCTCCGGCAGTACTAGTACAGTCGGCATGCTGCCGGCCGAGTCAGCACCTATCTGTGCCGGTCTGGCCGGCGGTACTCCGGCAATAGAACTTGTGGCTAGCAGTTCAAGGGAGAACTGAAGAACCTTGGAGACAGAAGGGACTTCCCATTCCCAGCCATCATGGATGCCGGCAGCCGGCAGCCGCCGACAGCCATCATGGCTGCCGGCAATTGGCATGGCTACCAGCAGTATGCATCGCCGCCGGCAGCCGTCATAGTCGCCGACAGAAAAAAGACACATAGTCGCCGGCAACCAACTTGACCGCCGGCAGTTGTCATGGCTGCATGAAGCTGTCATAGCCGCCGGCAGCTGGACAACGGCAGTGGGGAGGGAGTCTGGCTGGCACTGGCATTGGTAAGGTTGCAAGATACCGGTCTCATAAAAGAACAGAGTGGGAGGAAAAAGGGTCCTATACGAGGTGTGGTAGGGGCTGGTATTTTGCCAGACCTAAACACCTAAAAGAAACTGTTTCAGTATCAGCACCATCCCAGACAGAAGGAGAATCATCTATTCTCCAGCCTAGGGTGTGCCAATAGAGTTAAGGGGATGGCGGCAGTGCCACCTCCTCTCAACAAGGGAGAAACAGAGTTCCAGTGCCCCGCCATCCTAGGCCTAAGAAGATACTACACTTCAGCCTAGGGTCAGTGAGCATAGGACTAGTCTACTAGGCCACAGGGAGAAGATGGTGGCATCCTTCAACCACTTCAGGTGTAGCCTAGGGAGGACTAGCCTCCTATGCCGGCAGCCTAGCCGGCAGGGGAATGACTATTCCCCCTGCCGGCCGGCTGCCGACACAAGACTAAATACTCTGAGTTCCTGACCGAATCCCAAAACTAGCCATCTGCAGCTAAGGGACGAGATAGAAAAACCCTAGGTTAGTCATGCCTGAATTAAAAATTCAAGGCCGACCCATTAGGGTTGTAGCCAAAGGCTACACTCAGAGGGAAGAGGGATTACCCTTAATCTCTAATAGAGACGAGTATCGGTTATATAATAATTCCAGGAGATATCTATCTCCAATGATTTGATAACCAATACACGAGGGTAACCGGGGAATGTTGAAAGTATATGTTGCCTAGGTTAGGTTACCTAGACAAGGCGAGATCTCGGTTACCTAAATCACCGAAACTCTGACATATACGATCGACGCAGGAAAAGGAAAATTTTATGCATATAAATATCTTTACAAATATAAAAATGCCTAAATAGCTTCATAAATAAATTATTAATGCTATTTTGAAAACCGGGAATGTTGTTCTACTAACTAAATAACACACCCAACGAACGACAGCGCCCATGGCGCCTCCGGTAACAGGCCTAGCTCCTAATCACAATAAATTACTCTAATTTCACTGTGAGACAGGAACTAAAAACACAAATTGTAAAGATTCAATACTCAACTTCTCAGAAGCGAAAGAAGCTGGAGAATGCATAATAAATATCCTTGAAAATCGATCGAAAATGTCAGATCAATAGGGACCACTGAGCAAAATCGCTACAAAATAAGGAATGTTCGCCATATTGGATATGGCGCTGTTGTGATACTCAATAGTATGAGAACTAGGGTAACCTTGATACGGCTCCCCTTCTATTCTGCCACATCCCCCTCGAAGCGTTAACGCTATTAGGGGTGCAGATTGCTATGTGGCGTGTCAAGAATACGTCCTCTGATATTATGCGATATCCTTGAGAGAAATTTAAGGATATTCGCGCTAGGAGTTAGAATTCTGGATACCTAAAGGTAAAATTCTCTGGGAATATCACTGTAGTACATACTGTATATCCCTTAGGAAGCTACTTATAGGAACTTCCATCAGGACGACATGGCTTGAGCCCAAAAATATGGATTATACTTTCGGTGAAGCTACAAGACTAGCCATACGACTTTAAAGTGAGGTATAACTTCGCGCCCGCTACTTAGCAGGGGGTTAAGGGGGATAGCCCACTACCCCACTCACTCACATACTAGTGTTGTCTCATCACTTTTGGATTGTAGTCAGAACTTATTGGGGAACAGGTGATGGCGGGCCTATTTGTATAAATAGCTAGAGGTTTGTATCGTCAGGAAAAATACAAATTACTTACAAATTTGTTATCTGTTCCGACACTTAATACAAACCCTTCCGTTATTTACAGAGAATGACTCACCCCTAAGGAGGGTGGGAGTCCGAACTAACCTGCTAGGCTTTTGACTCAGGGGGTTTTACCTGTACAACGCACAGTCAGTAGCCTGAGCAATTTGTGTGCTTGTGATACTAGCCATGTGACTGGTCTAGGTGAGAGCTCTCAGAAACATAGTTTTCTTTAGAATCAACCATAGAGGTTACCCAATCCCACCTCGTCAGGAGGTATGGGGACGAAAAAAGTATTATTTGTATACTAGGTTACACAAGGGAAATGGATTTACCTGGAGATAGGTGAGGCCAGCTTGCAGAGGAATGTAGGTGCTGTTCCCCTAGATTGGAGAAGATGAAGGAAAGAAAGAGCCAGTCATTCCTAACATTCATCTCAGACTAATCCCGGGTAACCTTTGCTTTGAACCATCTGCTAATTGTCCACCAAGGAGCCTGAGGTATTTAAAACACTTGTTGTGCAGCCACCACAGGACCATTGGAGGATGTCTTCATGTTCCTGTGATTCATGTCTTGCAGGTAGTAGGCGGTGAAGGTCGTTTGACACTTCCACACGCCTGGTTGTAGTACCTGCATAACAGAGTAGTTCTTTTTTAATGCTAGGGACGTACCAATGACCCTAATGTCGTGGGCTCTGGGTCGTCGAGTAGGAGGAGGATCAGAATTCAGTACAAATCCAAGCAACGATCATATTCTTTGTGATCCTCCTCTTGACCTTCCCTGTGCTAACGAAGAGTACTGACACTTTGGGGCAAGCTGTTGCGGTTCTTTCGAGGTAATACCTCAAACTCCTCACTAGGCAAAGTAACAGTTGATCTGGATTGTCAGTTACAGAATGAAGACTTACAATCCAGTAGGGCCTGAATCTAGGATATGTACTCCCGGATTTTGAGTCATGGCTAAAAACTCAGGGACGAAGCTGAGTATTACCTTCCCCCATCCCCTTGAATGAGCTATGTCATAGAAAAGACCACGTAGTTCACCTTCCCTTTTGGCCGTAGCCCAAGCAAGTAGGAACATTATCCTCAAGGTGAGGTGGTGATCTATTGCCTGGCATAATGGTTCATAGGGAGCCCCTTTCAGGGCTCGTAGTACTCAAACGACATTCTATGGAGAAAGTCCAACTTCTGACTACAGGCAGGTAATCTTGTCACTCTGTATGAGGAAAGATAACTCCAATGAAGAGGAGATACTAACTCTCTTCAGTCTAAAGTCAAGACTTAAGGTTGAGCGGTAGCCTTTCACTGCCGAGACCAAGAGAAGCTTTTCCTCTCGAAGGTAAACATAGAACTCCTCTTTTGTTGGAGTAGTGGCACTGAAGGGAGAGATAGCCCTTCCACGACACAGACCACAGAAGACAGCCCACTTACCCTGGCAAACTGAAGTCGAAGATCTTCGCAGGTATCCAGACATCCTCTTCGCAACTTGATGCAAAAAGCCTCTCTGAGAGATTAGGTGCTGGATAGTCTCCAGATGTGAAGTTGCAGCGAAGCTATGGCTTTGTGAAAGATGTTTACATGTGGGTGTTTGAGTAGATCATGTCGCGGAGGGAGTTCTCTCGGCATCTCCGTTAGGAGGTGCAGAAGGTCCAGAAACTATTCTATATGATGCCATAGTGGAGCTATGAGGTTCATTGAGAGGTTCTTGGATGCTCTGGTCTTGTTGAGAACCCTTCTCATCAGTCAGAATAGGGGAAAGGCATAGACATCAATGTTGTTCCACCGTTGTTGGAATGCATCTTGCCAGAGAGCCTGGGGGTCTGGGACTGGGGAGCACTATAAGGGAGCCTGAAGTTCAGGGACATTCCAAAGTCAGGACTTTGTTGGCTACTAGATGATTCAAAGACCACTTGGAGCCCACTATCTGAGTCGCTCTGCTCAGATTGTCCGCAAGCACATTCCGTTTGCCTGGAATGAAGCGGGCTGATAGGGATACCAAGTTGTCCTCTGACCATCTTAGCATCTCCACTGCTAGATGGCATAGGGGCTGCAAAAACGGATTTTGAGCAAAACGAAAAATCTATTTTTGGGTGAGGTACCCATGTCGTCCTGATGGAAGTTCCTTCAAAGGTAGCTTCCTAGGTATATTTGACTACAGTGATATATCCCAGAGAATTTACCAAAGGTATCCAGAATTCTAACGCCTGGACCGAATATCCCTTAAAATTTTAAAAGGAATATCGCGTAATATCAGAGGACGTATTCTTGACACGTCTCATGGCTATCTACAACCCCAATAGCGCTTTCACTTCGAGGGGAAAGAGAGGCCAGAATAAGGAGAGTCGTTAAAGAGGCGACACTCCTACTGTACTGTAAATAGTGTGCCAAATCGCCACCGCGAGGCGCCACCGAGCCATTCTTTGTAGCTTTGTAGGTGTTGCAGATACAGTACCATAGGGAGGGATTCATTATCCTTTTGTCCAAAAGAGGGTGGGTCCATTAGGACGACATGGCTACCTCACCCAAAAATAGATTTCTGGGCTCCACCTATGCCGCTCCGTGAAATGCTCCTTTTGCATCATTTCTAAGGTATATAACTGCTATGAATTACCAGAGAAAAAAGTTGCATAGGAATATGCCAGAGTTGAACCCAGCTCGCTCACCTATAAGGTGTCGGTATAATACTGGGGCGTGATAAATCACAACCAGAGGTCTCGCGCCATTTAGATATCTCCTCCTCAATATCCCCGTTACAGCGAGGTGCCGTTCAACACCCACCACTGAAAGCTACTACCACCATCTCGACCCACACCAATGACGTCACTCCTTTTCATAGCATCATCGCTTTCCGCTGTTGTGAATTTTGGCTGTGTTTTTTCGGTGTTTTTTCTCCGCTCTAGTGCAAGATGTTGGATGCCCAAGTCTCCCCATCTAAGTTAAGTACTAGATCTATGAGTTTTGAGCTTTTGGAGGTAGCATTGCCCTTATTTTCACTCTTATTAGAGTTTTTGTTTTTTCCCCATTCGTTGGCCCCGCTCCGGGGCAGCCATGTTGGCTTGCTACCTCCTTCGCTTGTTCTTAACGCCTTACAATTAGTCTTCTATACTAATTGTCTTTTGTTTTGAACCTGTTACACTGGAGTTCTTACCGATTAACACTTTGCTATTATAATATTATGCTACGTATCATAGCTTTTGAACTTTAGGTTGACTTGCTTGCTTGCCTTCGAGGCGCGTTCCTGGATGGTTTTTTGATACCGTATTATGGTGTTTTTTTATCTAGTTTTTATTACATATTACCACCTAGTTAAGTTTAACGCTTTAGTTCGAGTGGGACTCTCGCTTGGCAGTTTTTATTTTAGTTTTGTTTTCCTACCAATCGCCATCTACCCGATTTAGAAGTTATGTTGGCCCCCCTGTCCAGCTCGGCACCTACCCGCGCTAGAGGGCTCGGCTTGTTTTTCTTTTTCCCTGCCATTCCCCTGCGTCCCTCTCTTAATATTTTATTTTAGCTTGCCCATGCCTTATAACCTAGTTCGATATGTTACATTATTTTACATTACAGTGAGCCCTCGCTACTTCGCGGTTCGACCATCGCGGATTCATGACTTCGCGGACTTTTTTCATTAAATACGGCATCTGATTTCATCAGCAAACTACTATTTTTGGGGGAAACATCATTTTATTCTAGAAAATTGCTACTCTTTAAATAGTTAATTGCACATTAAGAAAGCGTGTACTTTTGTTTTTAAATTTCGGGTGCGTTTTAAAAATCGAGTATTGTTGACTTCTTTTTGTTTTACTTTTGGCTGTGATCAGATCAGCTGACGTCTAGCTGCCGGTCTCATTCTCAAGAATATGCGCATACGAAGTATTGTTTATACCATTTCTTAACTTATTCAAACCATCTATACAGTTGATATTACATAAGCACCAATGTTTTATAACCTATCATATTTTTTTGTTTATTACATTTAAAAAAATTCTCTCTCTCTCTCTCTCTCTCTCTCTCTCTCTCTCTCTCTCTCTCTCTCTCTCTCTCTCTCTCTCTCTCTCTCTTTCTCTCTCTCTCTCTCTCCCCGTAAGAAATGAAACCTTAGTTCACATATGGCAACTTGAGTTTAAGAATGAAATTAACATGAATATTGTTAGTTGTGGCGATCAATTCCTCGCTTCAGGAGGTACAGGAAACAAAAACACGGCATTCGATTACAACAGCTGATCTCTCTCTCTCTCTCTCTCTCTCTCTCTCTCTCTCTCTCTCTCTCTCTCTCTCTCTCTCTCTCTCGTGTTATACAATAATTACAAATAGATGAAGAAACCAAAATCAGTTTTCTTAAAGTGTCAATTAAATACAAAACAAAAAAAATTATACCATGTATACAGTACATCCATTTCAATCATAGCTTAAAATACGGTATCCGATTTTGTCAGCAAACTACTATTTTTTAGGAAACACCATTCTATTCCAGAAAACTTTTACTCTTTAAATAGTCAATTGCGCTATAATAAAACATGTACTTATGTTTTTAAATTTCGGGTGTGTTTTAAAAATCGAGTATTTTTTACTTCTTTTTGTTTTACTTTTGGCTGTGATCACATCAGCTGATGTCTAGCTTCCGCTCTCAAGAATATGCGCGGTACGAATACATTAACAAAGAATTGTTTACACCATTTCTTAACTTATTCAAACCATCTATTTTTATAGGTAGTAGGTTGGCCAGGGCACCAGCCGCCCGTTGAGATACTACCGCTAGAGAGTTAGGGGGTCCTTTGACTGGCCAGACAGTACCATATTGGATCCTTCTCTCTGGTTACGGTTCTTTCCCTTTGCCTACACAGACACCGAATAGTCTGGCCTATTCTTTACAGATATTCCTCTGTCCTCATACACCTGACAACACTGAGATTACTAAACAATTCTTCTTCACCCCAGGGGTTAACTACGGCAATGTAATTGTTCAGTGGCTACTTTCCTCTTGGTAAGGGTAGAAGAGACTCTTTAGCTATGGTAAGCAGCTCTTCTAGGAGAAGGACACTCAAAAATCAAACCATTGTTCTCTAGTCTTGGGTAGTGCTATAGCCTCTGTACCATGGCCTTCCACTGTCTTGGGTTAGAGTTCTCTTGCTTGAGGGTACACTCAGGCACACTGTTGTATCTAGTTTCTCTTTCTCTTGTTTTGTTGAAGTTTTTATTGTTTATATAGGAAATATTTATTTAAATGTTGTTACTATTCTTAAAATATTTTATTTTTCCTTGCTTCCTTTCCTCACTGAGCTATTTTCCCTGTTGGGGCCCCTGGGCTTATAGCATCCTGCTTTTCCAACTAGGGTTGTAGCTGAGCATTTAATAATAATAATAATAATAATAATAATATTACATAAGCACCAATGTGTTATAACCTATCATATTTATTATTTAGTACATTTAAAACCCTCTCTCTCTCTCTCTCTCTCTCTCTCTCTCTCTCTCTCTCTCTCTCTGTCACATCGAACGTAATAGCGGTAACTTAATTTTTCGATGACTTTAAATATGGCCTAGTACTTTCTTCTTCTTTTACCTTTTTTGCATATGGTGAGGTGGGTACAAGTTGACTTATAACTGAAGTTAGGAAAAGTATTTTGGATATGGAAAGAACAATTATCTTTCGTAACAGTTTAAAACTAATGTAAATTATCATTCTGTCATTAGCGGCAGTTTGCTATTGTGGATTAAACGCATAAGGGAAAAAAAGGTTTCCAGCTTTGCTACGAATTTAGGAATTTATATGGATACGATAAGTAAAATATTTCTAATAACATAATGTTTACTAAATGTTTGTTATATCATTAGTTATCACTTTGAGCATGTGTATTTAATGCGTTCGTTTGTTTATTATGATCGAAGATGGAGCGTAAACAAATGGAAGGTTTCCGTTTCAGGCGGCGTCATAAAGAAAAACATTATAAAAACAGCATTCATTTAATTTATTTGGAAGTTCTAAGAAAAATTAAGTAGAACATTGGTAATAACAAAGTCAATACTTGGTAAGATTGCTGTCGATGCAAAAACTAACCTATACACAGATGTGTAAATGCGTCTGTTTCTTCGTTATGATCAGAGATAAACGTAAACAAAACATTGGTTGTCATTTTTTATTGTGCCTTTTGGCGTGTTTAGGAAACGCATGATATAAAATCGCCTTTAATATTTGTGCCTGTTTTAGTTAAGGTACTGTAGTACATGCATTAAGTGTTCTGTACATTAAAGGGTAGTTTGTTAACAGTACTACGTAAAGGGAAGGTTTTAAAAGTCTGAATATACATGTTAAATAAATACGTAAATATGGTGTCCCTACTTCGCGGATTTTCAGCTATCGCGGCCGGGTTTGGAACCTATCTACCGCAATAAACGAGGGTTCACTGTATTTTACATTTTATTATCCGTATATGATCATTCCGTTTTGTTATTTCATGGTTTCATCGGTCAGGTTAGTACTCCTGTCCTCCCTCGGTCCCACGTGATCGCCTCGAGCTCCCCTATTGGCTAGTTCTCGCTGCCTCCTCCCTCTCCCCCTATCGGTGTATGGCACCCCATACCCTCATCCCCCTCCAGGGATACCTCACGTCTTTCAGAGACTTTAGAGTCAGCTGTTTTGCTTTACGGGTCGAGTCCTCTCGTTCCCCAGCCTTCCTCCCCCCACCTCCCATCCCTCTCCCGGGATACCTACTGACTCCTTGCCCTAGTCGGAGCCGAGAACAACTGTCGAGGTTTTAGTCTAGTACGCTCATTGTCTTGCCTTGTGTTAGCCATTTCTCCTCCGCCGCTCTGATTGGCCATCGGTCGGCTGGAGAGATCTCGGCTGTGTATTGGGTTATTCAGCGTGATTCCCTCCGTTACGTACCGTACCCTACGGGGCCTCTACGATAGTAGTCCTTTTTCATTAGCGGGGAATCACGTTAGAGTTTTTATTTATTGAGTTTTATTATTACATTATTGTCTCTGTTCGTTAAGGTCCTTGTGGCTGGCGGGGAGTCTTTGGCTCTCCCCTCCCTCCCTTTTCGACTCGCCTACCCCGGTAGGCTGGTTGTGACCCCCGGGTCCACCTCAGTTGTCTCCCCGGAGCCAACGGTATAAAAATCTCAGTATTATTATAATTTATTCTATACTTCCCCGGTACCGACGGGATAGTATATCTCCCCACATTCTTGACAATACTCTTATTGAATGATCATAACTAAATACGGATTTGTTTTAATTTTTCATTATTGCCTATGCTAAGTTTTTTCCACCCCGATTATTATACCGGTTCGGAATGTTATTCTTAGTCTTTATCCCGCTTTTATACCGGTTTAATTTTAGTACCCGGAGCACCCGGGTTCCCCTTGGGATACTTATGTATCTTTATTAATACAGGTGGTCCGCTGTCAGATGACAGCCTGTGCGGCCGTACTCCAGCAAGCGTGCGGCCACGATGTTTGCAGGTCGCATGCTCACTGCGCTGTCCAGGTGGACGACCTGATCGTCTGGCATCCAGACAACTGCATGGTCTGCTACGGGCTGGTCTCCACGCTTATCTCGGATTCGGTAGGTGTCCCTATCGTTACTATCTAGATTTACTTCGGATTTAATCTCTGGATTTTCTTTGTTATTTCCATTGTAATCTCTGACCGAATTTAAACTTTTAATCTCGGCCTTCATGTTTTTTACACTTCCTTCAACGAAGTCTCCTTGTTATTAGTAACGGTTTATTTTCTTTCAGAGCTCTCAATCTTCTAAGACCTCTGCCTTGGCGACCCTTAAGGTCTGGGTTGGTGGGTTTGCTCGCAATGTCAAGGCCAAGAAACCATACGTCTTGTCTGAGGAAATGTGTACCTTGATATACCCCAACCCCAAGACCTCGGCTGCGGTCCCCAAGGACGTGGCGGACCCTATCATCGCCAACATCAATGAAGCTCTGCTCCTGTCTGAGGACCACGAAGTGATGGGGGAATCAATCGTGGAGGACGTCGCAGCTATCAACCTCGACATCGAACCCATGGCTCTCGACGAGCCAGAGCTAGGTAGCGAGGTAGGTGAGGCAGGTGGGTCCCAGGCTAAGATTCCTCTCCTTAGTCCGTCTTTTTCTACATCTTCCGCTAATTCTTCTTTTCAGGGGTTCTCCGGGAAGCACGTGGCTGATACCAGGTCACGTCCTGTTGCCCCTAAGATTAAGTTTTCACGTAGACCCTTACTGAAGACCTGCAAGTCTTCCAAATCTCCTAAGTCAACCAAGACTTCGTCTTCCAGAGTCCCTAAAGACTCAGCAGTTGCGTCTTCTTCCTCTCTTGGGTCGAGAGGAAAGACAGGCTCCAAAACCAAGACCCCGGAAGCTTCCTTCGACCCGGACGCCTTTTCCAGCAAATTACTGGATCAGATCAGTTCCTTGATGACGTCCCTCACTGAGAGGGTACAATACCAAGAGAGTCTCGTTGAGAGCCTCATGCGTTCGGGACTGCCGCAACAACAACAGTATGTCATCCCGGATGCCTCTAAGCTCCCGGAGTTTGTCAAGAGCAACCCGTGGAGAATGGCCTTGCACTCCCCTTTCAAAGATGGCATGTTGACCATCGAGGGATGTGGCACCCGGCCTATTGAGGACTTCGAATTCTACCCACCGGGTCTCCAGTTCCCCTTCCTCGGTTTTGCTCGTCTAACCGAGGAGGCTCTTGTAAGGCTGGATAAAGTTCCCAAGGAAATGGTGATCTATCCGAAGGAACAAGCTCAGTCTACCTGGGTTCGGACCCTGAACAAGTGGGAGTGTGTGAATACCATGCTCACACCACATAAAAGCTCCTACACGATGTTCGTGGTAGACGAGCAAACTCCCGCTCCGTGTGTCACCAAGATGATGGACCTCACCCATCAAGCTATCAACGAGGACAAGCCGTTACCGCAACTGCGGGAAACGGACCTGACTACCCTCCTGTTCCCAGGAGATCACGAGTGCTGGCTTAACGCCCCAGCCACGTTCAAGGCGGGCAAGCTAAGTGCTAACTGTGCTTCCACACAGTTTAGCGAACGTCTTCCCAGGCTTCCGGACTCCTTAATCCGGCTTGAGTTCGAAACCCGGACCCGACTAAGTAGGTCAATTAACTCAGCTACAATGGCTGAAATGACCTCTTTAATGTACGATGAGGAACCCCTTTTTAAGGTTCTGACAAAGTCCTTGCTTCAGACCTTGCTGTCTGATGCCTACGACTTCCTTGCAGCCAGACGTCGTTGCCGTAGACACATCTTGTCTGAGGCCACCATCAGACATGAGCCTAACAAGCTCATCAAAGCCCCGATCTGGGGTTCCGACTTATTCCCGGAGGATCTCGTTAATAACGTCCTCAGCAAGGCTGCCAGGGTCAACCAGAGCCTCAAGGTTCGGTGGGGCCTAGTCCCCAAACGTAAGTTCGAACCAGCCAGCAACCAATCTCGGGGTAGGAAGAGGTAAAGGCCTTTCCAATCCTCCCAAAACCGACAGCCACTTCAAATAGTCCAAACCATCCCGGTATCGCAGGGGAGTCAACCCTCCACTTCAAAGGGACAACCACAACAGCAGTATGTGTTGGTCCCTTAGTCTCAGGTAGCAACTACCTTGTATGCTACTTCCCCTGCCTTTAACCCTAACTAAGAAACCCAAGGTGCGTTCCAAGGTTACCAACGTGCCAGAGGCTCGGGTGCAAGAGGAACTTTTCGCAACAGAGGTGGCGGAAGGACCTTTTCCCGAGGCCGGGGATTCTGCGGAGGCCGGGGATTCTGCGGAGGCCGAGGAGGCAAATCCGCAGCGAACCATTGAGAATCCTCGGGTAGGGGGAAGACTCTACATCTTTCGGAACCGTTGGAAGTTCAGCAATTGGGCTTTCAGCATAATTTCCAAAGGTCTGGGGTGGAGTTGGATAGAAGGGCCCCCTCCACCAACCAGTTTCCATCAACTTCCAACGAAGGAGCTAGCCTTATATGCAAACGATCTATTGCAAAAGAACGCAAGCAGAGGTAAATCACTTGAAATTTCAAGGTCGCTTGTTCAGCGTGCCAAAGAAAGACTCAGACAAGCGAAGAGTAATCTTGGACCTTTCTCATCTGAATTCTTACATTCGATGCGACAAGTTCCATATGCTAACCTCTCAGGTGTGGACCTTACTTCCCCGTGGGGCCGTCACCACCTCTATAGATCTTACAGATGCCTACTATCACGTTCCGATAGCAAGGCATTTTCGTCCGTTTCTAGGCTTCAAACTCGGCAACCAAGCTTATGCATTCAAAGTAATGCCATTCGGACTCAACATAGCACCCAGGATATTCACCAAACTTGCAGAGACGGTAATCCAAAATTACGAACCCAAGGAATTCAAATTGTAGCTTACCTAGACGACTGGCTCATTTGGTCAGACAGCGTCGAGAACTGCCTCACGGCAACAAACAGAGTAATAAAATTCCTACAACAGTTGGGGTTCCAGATCAACTTCGAGAAATCTCGCCTAGTCCAAAAGACCAAGTTTCAATGGCTGGGATTACAATGGGATCTACATTCCCACATGTTACATCTCCCAACAGCCAAGAGGACAGAAATAGCAAACACAAAAGGTTTTCTCAAGGACAAATTGACGTCCAGGAGAAATCAAGAGAGAATCCTGGGTGCCCTGTAGTTTGCCTCGGTAACAGATATTGTACTGCAGGCCAGACTGAAGGATATAAACCGAGTATGGCGCTCCAGGGAAAACGAGAAATATCGAGACAAAAGAGCTCGACTTCCGCCAATTCTGAGGAAAAGACTTCAGCCATGGACAAAGGTCAGAAATCTGGCAAAATCCGTTCCCTTACAATATCCGCCTCCAAGACTCGTCATTCACACAGACGCCTCCTTAACAGGCTGGGGGGGATACTCCCAGTACAGGAAGGTCCAAGGACTATGGTCAACAGTATTCCGCCAACTTCATATCAATGTCTTAGAGGCCATGGCGGTATTTCTAACTCTTAAACGACTGGCTCCAGCCAAGAACCAACATATAAGATTGGTTCTAGACAGCGAAGTCATAGTCCACTGCATAAACAGAGGAGGCTCCAAGTCAGGCCACATAAACCACGTGATGTTAGCAATATTTTCCATGGCAGCATCGAACCAGTGGCATCTGTTAGCAGTCCATCTAGCGGGAGTACGGAATGTAGTGGTGGACGCACTTTCGAGGACAACTCCGCTGGAGTCGGAGTGGTCACTGGACGTAAAATCATTCAAATGGATTCTATCTCAGGTTCCGGGTCTTCAGATAGACCTGTTTTCAACAGAGTCCAACCACAAACTAGAGTGTTACGTAGCCCCCAACCTGGACCCTGGGGCTTACGCCACAGACGCAATGTCATTGGACTGGAACACTTGGGAGAAAATTTACTTATTCCCACCAATAAATCTGTTGATGAAAGTGTTAGACAAACTCAGAACTTTCAAAGGCCAGGTCGCTCTAGTAGCCCCCAACTGGCCCAAGAGCAATTGGTTTCCCCTGCTGGTGGAACTGGGTCTCCACCCTCGACAGATACCCAATCCAATACTACTAACACAAGTAGTACAAACTCGCAATGTGTTAGCTTCCTCAAAAATTCAGAGTGCCCTAACTTTATGGATTTTATGAAATTTGCAGCTCAGAGAGGTGCAGATATTGATCCTCAAAATACCCTATTTTTAGAATCAGATAAAAGGGAATCCACTCTTCGACAGTATGATTCGGCTGTTAAAAAACTCGCAAAGTTTTTAAGAGACTCAAAGGTTGAGATGATGACTATGAATCTGACCGTAACCTTCTATAGAATTCTATTCGAATCAGGCCTAGCGGCCAGTACTATTACTACAATTAAAACAGCCTTGAAAAAGATTTTCCAAATTGGTTTTAATATTGACCTTACAGATTCATACTTCTTATCAATCCCGAGAGCCTGCGTCAAACTGAAACCATCAACTCGCCCTAGCTCAGTTTCCTGGTTTCTGAATGATGTACTTAAGTTGGCTTCTGACACTCTTAACGAGTCTTGTAATTACATTCCTTTATTAAGGAAAACCTTGTTCCTAATGAGCCTAGCTTCTGGTGCCAGAATATCAGAACTTTCAGCCTTGACTAGAGATCCAGGTCATATTGAATTTCTCTCGTCAGGGGAAGTCCTACTTTCCCCTGACAAAAGGTTCTTAGCCAAAAATGAGGACCCCCAGATCAGATGGTCCCCCTGGAAGATTGTTCCACTTCCTCAGGATCCATCGTTATGTCCAGTAAACACTCTGAAAGCCTATTTAAATAGAACCTCCATTAAGTCCTCAGGGCCCTTATTCATTAGAGAAAATGGAGGAACCATCACCCTGAAAGGAATCAGACAGCAAATTCTATATTTTATTAAACAGACTAACCCTGAATCATTCCCTCACGTTCATGATATACGAGCCGTAGCTACTTCTATTAATTACTTTCACCACATGAACTTTGATGAACTTACGAAATAAACAGGCTGGAAGTCTCCTAAAGTTTTTGAACGCCACTATTTAAAACCTTTGGAAGCCCTAAAATTTGCTACAGTGGCAGCAGGGAATGTGGTTCCTCCTGAAAGTAATGGTTCATAATCACAATGTCTTCTCTATCCTCCTTCCTCCTACCTGCCTTACTTACTGTCCCTACTTTAGTTTTGGTTTTGTTTTTTACCTGAGCTACACCCTTATGGTGCATTTTTATTTTATCATGTCTGTTTATAGCCTTTATCGCCCACGAGTTGATCTTTGTTGTTTTTACCCTCAGGATTGTAAATTATCAATTGTTCTTGCAGTTTATTATTTTACCTTGCATTCACTTTGTCCTTCCATAGTTTGGAATTTTTTGCTGCATTGTTACTTACCCATCTATCCTTTATGTTAAGGAAGTGTTCATTCACTGGAATTCTCAGTATTTCCTGTTTACTTTGAATTAACCATGTTTTTTGTTATTTTGTCTTTAATTTACCTTCCCCTCAGGTATTAGTTCCAAGTTTTGGGACCATTTATCTTGTACTATTTCACGGAGCGGCACAGGTGGAGCCCAGAAAAGGGATTTTGACGAAGGAAAAATCTATTTCTGGGCGAGAGACCTGTGCCGCCCAGTGAACCCTCCCTCTACGTCCCTCCCAGCATAGGCCCAAACTTGGGTGCTATGAGGAGTGACGTCATTGGCGTGGGTCGAGATGGTGGTAGTAGCTTTCAGTGGTGGGTGTTGAATGGCACCTCGCTGTAACGGGGATATTGAGGAGGAGATATCTAAATGGCGCGAGACCTCTGGTTGTGATTTATCACGCCCCAGTATTATACCGACACCTTATAGGTGAGCGAGCTGGGTTCACCCCTGGCATATTCCTATGCAACTTTTTTCTCTGGTAATTCATAGCAGTTATATACCTTAAAAATGATGCAAAAGGAGCATTTCACTGGGCGGCACAGGTCTCTCGCCCAGAAATAGATTTTTCCTTCGTCAAAATCCCTTATTCATGCAGGGAAGAAATAACTTCATTAAAGTAATGGGTATATTAGAAAAATTAAAAAATATTTTTTATCACAAGCCCAAAAATGTGGTAGAACACAATCAATTTTATACAAATGAATAAATGAAAATAACATTCATTGTTTACCCACACAGTCCAATAAATAAAAGCATAACAAAATAGGAAACAGCTATAATTAATACAATAAATTAATAAGAAATTAACTTTACATGTATTAAGGAGAGTGGATGGCTTGAGTGGGAAGGTGAGGAGAGTGGATGGCTCGAGTGGAAAGAGGTGTTAGTGAAGCTTGGAAGGGGAGTCGCCCCAATAAAAACGTAGGGTTTTTAGTAGTAGGTCTTGTTATTAATTTATGCCTTCCATTCAATGTTCTCATAATTCTGTCTTCTTTTGCAAGAATATTGAGCTAAAGGGATGACGGTGGCTACATGGCATTTCCATGGTTTTGAGACACCATAGCTGATTGTTGAAGACCTGATGGTGTGTGCCCTAGCATTTAGGAAGCTTTGAAGAAAATTCATAGTGGGACTGTGAACCTTTTGTTATTGCCAAAACACAACAGTAAGTTTCACATGCTTGTGTCATTCAGAAGTAAGGAAATAGAAAGCATAGAGCAATATATACAGACTTTTATGATTTCCTTTTAAATAGTAACCATATAAATACAGTGTGCAACAATTCTGTTGAATGCTACCCCATGCAGAGAAGGATACAAAACTGACTAATATACATGCATGAAGTTTCATTACTGCATTGACTATATTTTGTAACAGAGTTGAGTGTAATAAAGTCTCCTAAATTGAGTGAAAAATAATATTGTGGTGAATTGTTTTGTGATTGATTTATACAGTAGTGACGTATTCACCAGTGTAAAATGTTTTGGTTTAAAGTAATAGTGTTTATTTGTAATCATGTAATAAATTGTGTTAAATAACTTGGACTGTCTTCGTTGTATTAAAAGCAAAACTTTGATGGTTTAGTACTGTATCCACCAATGTAAAATTACTTAAGGTTAGGTTTGATAGCTATTATTCAAGATGAAATTGAGAAAATGTAAATGAATGAATGCAATTGTATATGTGTGTAAATAGTTGAAAAGTAAAAGATAAGTTGATATGTGTTTCATTCTGGTCCATGGAGCCCCCAAAGACAATGACAGAGTAACTGCCCTTCTGGAGTTCTTTCTTTTCTTTGCCTTTTTTTCTGGCATTAACTGGGATTCACTTAAGGATATTTTTTACTAAAAACTGATCAAGAGAGGATTGTTTCTGACCCTATATCAAGATGTTTCTGAAATTACTTTGTATGATCAAAATAAAATTTGTCTGCTTTTCTGGATCCTGCTTTAGCTGAAAATGTTTTCTACAATATCATCTGATGTAACTCAGCCCATTTTGCCATCATTTCATTTATCACTGAACTTGGGGCAGGATCTCTTTTTTTTTTTTCCTAGTCCTCTTCTGAAGACATGCCATTGTATATGGATAAACATACAAAACACAAACAAATTAATAAAAAATTTAAGGGAACAATATTTTGCGTATCTGAACTGTGCACGAGCCATGCTTTAACTAGGTCTAATGCCATGGTCCCAGTCATGATGGACGCATTTTGTTCCATTCAAGTTCTTTCAAGTTGTTCAACGTTGAAATTTTTGTTTGATCACAGAATTGTTTGTGTTCTGGAGCTTTTGATCTCCAATGTACTACTGTACTTATAATTAGTCCATATTACAATCTAGTTGGGAAGGATCAAGCAACTCCAAGCAGCTCAATGTCCCATGGTTGGTCAATTAGGACCTATAGGATCAACCAAAGAGTTCCTCGTGTCCTTGGATTAAGATTAGCAACTGAACCCTAGGCACTCCTGAAAATTACTTATGAGAAATAGTGGTGATGACCCTAAACATCCTACATCCAAAAAAATGCCATGATAGAAAATGAGAAAAGGAATAATGTAAGATGAGCACAAAATATGAAGCCTCACTTGATGCAGGTACTACCAGTTCTGATAATTGTGCCAGTCCTAATAATATACAAAATTCTAACTACCTAGGAGTTACATCATCAAGATAAAAGTTTCCAAAGGTTGCGGCACCTCCCTAGTGCAAGACGTACAAAAATAAATGATAAAAATAATTTTTAAAAAATAAAGAATCTGTTGAAATAAAATGTTGGTATGATAAATTTGATATACAGGTACTGTACTGTATACATTCCAAGAGTGGACACACACTACATAAGCATTAGTGACATTCATTGTCACTGGGGGCTCACTAGTCATAGGTGTTGAAGCCACCTTGGTAACAAAAGGTTGGGCCAACAAAGTTTCAATAGAAGGATTACTTTCTACACTATCAGAAGACCACAAAAGTTTCAAGTGCTCACATATTATTTAATCTGAAATGGATATACTGAAGTGTGTACCACACACACAAGAGTAAAGCTCTCATCTGAGGCAAGTTCTACTTTTGCACAAGACGAGCAATGTTCAGAGTATTAGTCACAATCTACCTTCTCCTTCCCATGGACTGAGAAGCCCAAGAAGAGACTTGGAGAAGAAGCTGAAGTGACAGCCTGAGAAGAGGGAAGAAATGTGCCGAAAAGATCCTTCAGAGTCAACAGATTAATACTTTATTCCCAAATATACAGGAGAGGGCTTCCTGAATGACTTCTTCCAATTGAACTTGTCCCACTACAAAAGAGACCACAATCTACACTTTGAACAAGGAAAACCTGCAAACAGGAATGCCCTCTGCAAAAAGAAAATATGGGTGAGGATCTACAGACACGGTGCACATAAACCTACCACATGCCTTACTCATAGCTGGACACTTTTGCATACCCAAATTCTTGACATCCATTTCATAAAGTTCCCAAACAAATAAACAAAAACAAGTATAAAATAGTTAATGAAAAAGAGCCACTTTAATAGTAGAGAAGAAAGAGTCAAGAACAGAAGCACAGTGCACTACATCTGTCTGCAATGATTGCCAAATTAGAAGTACTGAGGCTTGACCATGTTATGTAGGTGGATGGGATCACCTTTTATTCATTAACTACCTTGTTAAATTTCATCAGTGTGAGTCCTCTCCATCATAAAAGATGAAGGTTTGTATTTGAGAAAGAACAAAAGAAAATGCTTTTATTGTACTAATTCCTATTCCTATAGACTAGGTCAAAGAAAATATATTACCATTACCACTTATTACAAAACTTTGTATGAGAAAATTTACAACATACTGTAATCTATAGCTTCAAAATTTTCAAAGTACTGTACAACAGAAAGCCTTGCTTTTATTGTTACACACACAAAAGAGTTTACTTACCAAGTTTAGAAGTGATAAAAATATCCTCCCTTTTCAATCCATTTTCAGGGATATATTTCTTGAAAGCTTTTCCTAGGTCCTCTTCATTTCTGTATACTTCTGCTGTGTCTGAAAAAAAATGGTTGATCTTTTAGAGGTTATTGTTCTGTGTGGTCTCCAATAACTTTCTTGTGAAAGGCTAGAATATGGAATCCAATAGGACACCTTTTGGCCAGGGTTGAATATTTTTCAGGCTAAAAGTTTATGAACTTGCCATTCGATGGTATCGAATTCAAGTTCCAGAATCCCGATGGAGATTTAATGATCCACCTTTTAAAACATGTCTCTGGCTAACCACAAAAGAGGTTGTTCTGATACCCTATAAGTTTACTTTGAATACCTTAGCAGGGGCAGTAGCAGATGCTGCATTTTTCTGTGGTCAGAATGACAGTGCCAGGCCACCAATTCCCTTTTTGACCAAAATGGTGAAATTGGCATCAGAGTCATTGAGGGAAGTGTTGCAGAAAGAAGGTTTTACCTAGTCTAAAGAGTGTAGCCCCTTTTTGGAGGTATATACAGAAGCGTTTGAAGGATTCATGGAACTAAATGGGTTTCATAGTGTCTTTCTTTCAGAAAATAGGATGCTCATGTAGGTACCAATCAATTGGGCAACCATTTTCCCTTAGTCACAGATCATCTGAGGACAGGAGATTTATGCCCAGTAGACCTTGTTTAACATAGTGTCTGCTGTGGATTCTTTGAAAGTGAGTGATATAGGTCAATACCAGATGGCCACCTCTGCAGTAGTAAAGCTACTGTGTAAAACCATCTATGAGGACTTGAACTTTTTTGGAGCAAACTGTGAAGTGAGGCATGGCTGATTTGTTTTGGAGAGGTAGAGGAATTTTTTTACAGTGATCCTCTATGCAAATCAATCTTCTCCCAAGCCTTTGTGGATAAGTCAAAGCCAAGGGGAGGCCAAAGGCCGTTTTCCTTCCAGAGAATGGAGGAAAATTTGGGCCCTTCCTTAAAAAGAAGAGGCTTCCTTTAACAAAACTGCAGTCTTAATTGAACCAGAACCAGGCTCAAAAGCAACCTACAAGAGACCAACCCCCTTTTCCCATTCTAAGCCTCAACCTATACTTCTAGAGGAACAGGGGGAGCAAAGCTATTTTGCCAAAGGTGAGGGCCAATCCAATGGCCAGTCAAACTTTGGTTATAGAGAAGAAATGGAGACATTCCAAGGGAAACATAAGGACTGGTATGTCACATGGAGGCAAAGGATTTCAGCAATGAAGGGCTTTGGGTTAGCGGTCATCTTCTTAGTTTTTTCGATTGATTGATTTCAAGTTTTCTGGCATCCTGACACCAAAGGTCATTGACCGTTAAATTTTTGGAACGTTGAAACTTTTCTTGGCAAGTGCAGAGTATACAGTGGTCTCA
The DNA here is from genome assembly GCF_036898095.1 of Palaemon carinicauda. NCBI lineage: Eukaryota > Metazoa > Arthropoda > Malacostraca > Decapoda > Palaemonidae > Palaemon > Palaemon carinicauda. The sequence goes on along the minus strand of NC_090746.1, from coordinate 28,323,015 downwards.
TAGGGGTCTTGATGACTCATGAATGCCAAGATCTCAATGCTACAGCTTTCAACCGACCAAAACTTTGAAACTCGACTTTTTTTGTAATCTAAATGTTGAAAAAAGGAAAAGGGTAGGTTTCTAAATTCCAGGGCAAACTATTCAGTGTACAGTACCAAATATTGACTCCCCACAAAATAAAATGATCCTCGATCTGTCACGTCTCACAAACATAGATGCAACAAATTCAAGTGACTGACATCCTGCATGACTGCTAATTACTACTCTAAAGGGCTTGGACCCGTACTTTAGTTCTAAAAGAAGCTTAATGGCACACCTGTATTGCTCACCATTTCCGACCTTACCTAGGGTTTCGGTTCGGGAGGGGTTATATATTATTATTATTATTACTTGCTAGGCTACAACCCTAGTTGGAAAAGCAGGATGCTATAAGCCAAGGGGCCCCAACAAGGAAAATAGCCCAGTGAGGAAAGGAAACAAGGAAAAATAAAATTATTTAAAAAAAGTAACATTAAAATAAATATTTTCTATATAAACTATAAAAACTTTAACAAAACACAGGGAAGAGATATTAGAAAGAATAGTGTGCCCGAGTGTACCCTCAACCAAGGGAACTCTAACCCAAGACAGTGGAAGACCATGGTATAGAGGCTATAGCACTACCCAAGACTAGAGAACAATGGTTTGATTTTTGAGTGTCCTTCTCCTAGAAGAGCTGCTTACCATAGCTAAAGAGTCTCTTCTACCCTTACCAAGAAAAAAGTAGCTACTGAACAATTACAGTGCAGTAGTTAACCCCTTGGGTGAAGAAGAATTGTTTGGTAATCTCAGTGTTGTCAGGTGTATGAGGACAGAGGAGAATCTGTAAAGAATACGCCAGACTACTTGGTGTATGTATAGGCAAAGGGAAATGAACCGTAACCAGAGAGAAGGATCCAATGTAGTACTGTCTGGCCAGTCAAAGGACCTCATAACTCAATGGGTGGCTGGTGCCCTGGCCAACCTACTACCTACTAAAATTACGGCCACCTGTGGAAATGCGGGGCAATGCCATTTGGCTTCAATATTGTCCCAAGAGTGTTTAGAAAGCTAGCAAGATATTGCTTAAACTCACATTGTTGCAAGGGGGTTCAGGTCATACCTTACAGTATTTAGACAACTGGGGGATTTGGTCAGAAAAAAAGGAATTATGCCTCAAATATACAAGTCAAGACTAATTACAAGAAGGATATTTTGCTGGCCAGGTCTTCACTGGAATATGGTAAAGCCACACTAGCCTAACAAAAGCATCCCAGCAAAAAATTCTATTAGCCAGATTCTTTCTTCCAAACCACATCTCTACCAGGCAGCAACTAGAGAAGATTTTGGGCCTTCTTCAGTTTGCCTTAATTGTCGACCTAGATTTAAAGACCAGGTTGAAAGATATCATTTGGATATGGAAAAGAGCAACAGGAAAAGGGTTTTGAGACGACGTCAATTGCCTCTGCCATGTCGGTTCCATTGGTCCCTCCTTAGATTTCCATTATTCTTTATACAGAAGCATCATGGTCGGGTTGAGGAGGTCAGTCAGAGGAGACCTTTGCATTCAGGAAATGGTACCTTCACTTTGCAGCATTTCACATAAATGTGTTGGAACTGATGGCAGTCTTCCTAACATTGAAGAGACTCGGTTAAAAAAGGAACTCCCATATAGATTTTCATGAACAATCAAGCACCTGTCAGTTACCTCAGAAGGGGGGGGGGGGAACCTGCTTCAGTGCTCTCAAAGTAGTGTCTCTTCACATTATGAAGTTCCTTCTGGAGAAAAATGTGTCCCTCTCACCATTTCATCTGTCTTATTCACTATCCAAAGTGACACCCTGCATACGAAATGGCCCTTGGACCAGAGGTCTTTTCAGGAGATTCTACAGTAACATTAGTTCCAGATCTCCAATAGACCTTTTTGCACCTAAAGGAAACCAACACCTTTTATTATACATAGCTCTGACTGTGGACCTTAAAATAGAGACAAGAGATATTCTGTGTCTGGATGGAACAGATGGTTATTAACCTATCTGTTTTCTCCGATGAGTTTTCTTTCGAAGGCTTGGGATATCCTTCAGGAATTTTCAGGGACAGTTGTGGTAATAGCTCTAATTTGCCCAAACACCTTGTGGTAACCACTGCTTCAGTGTCTGATACCATGACGACACCTGCTTCAGTCTGCAAAGCTGTACCAAAAAGTAAAAGAATTATTATTTTCACTTCCTCCTTTCTGACCCACAACTTTCACGCTTGGATTTGCTTTCACGTATTTTCGAGAAGGATTTCTCAGTCCACAATCTGATTTTTTTGAGGAGGCGCAAAAGGTCTTCATCTACAAGAAAATACCAATGTATGTGAAAAACTTGGATGGCTTATCAAAGGAATAAGCCACTTTCTCAGATTACCTGGACTTCTTGGTTTCCTTTCTGGTCTACCTCTTTGAGGACAGGAAGTTTCATGCATTAAAGATCTTATATAAATTGGCATAAAGAGAACCTCTCAAGCATGCATTGGACATGGGTCTAGCCCCAGACATGTTTCATAATATCACCCAGTCTTTTGCTTTCCATAGATCATCTCCACCAATTCCTGTTGTCTCTTGGTCTCTGGATAAGATACTTTTGCTTTTGGGTAAGTTAAAGTTTCCTCCATATCCATAAAAGAACTTTGGCAAAAGCCATATTTTTTATATCGTTAGTCATACGAGCAAATGTCAGTGAATTGAGTACCTCACATAGGGATAAGGAGTTAATTACTATATTAATTACCATATCCAGTGTTGTCTACCAATCTTGACCACGGGCCCCCTCTTTCTAGCCAATAACAAATTCTCTTCAGATACAAGATCCGCTTTAAATTTTGGTTATAATCGGGAGATAGTAACCTATGTTTAGTGTCTGCCTCACATATATAATTACAGAGATCCACATCTTCAAAAGGTAGCTTGTTTCAAAATACCCAGAACAACAAGTCCCTTTCAACAGGGCTATCTGTATTCTAATGACCTTCCTTTTTTTAAAAATTATCTTGTCTCCATCCCTGAAAACCATGATGTGCGAAAAATTAATTCTTCAATAGCTTTTTATTTTTTGCTAATATAACATACAGTATTTGGAAGTAATTTGTATTTTTCTTAATGATACAAACCTATAGCTATTTATAGGGGATATACCTTTTGGCGAAGCTGAAAGATGAGCCATAAGACTTTTAGCGAGGGTTAACTATCACCCACTAGTTATCAGGGAAGTGGGGGATAGTTTGCTACCCCACTCACTCACACACTTGGGCTGAGTAACCACTTTTGCTTGGAAGTGAGGTAGGATTTCTAGGGAGATAGGTGCTGGCAGGACAATTTGTTTATATAACTACAGGTTTGTATCGTTAGGAAAAATACAAATTACTTCCAAATTTGTCATTTGTTTCATCTCCCCAACTCTATTTACAGGGGATGACTTACCCCTTAGGAGGATGGAAGTTGGTGCTAACTGGCTTTTTGGCCTTGACCCGCGGTTTCAACCATACGTACTCCGCATGTAACTGGTGCCAGCCCAACACCTCGCTAAAACTGTGCTACGTACCATCCGCGGCCTACGCAAGCTGTGTGCTTGCGATACTAGCAATGTGACTGTTTAGGTTAGAGATCTCCGAGTCATAGGAGTCTTCAGAGGGTACCAAAGACATTACCCAATACCCCCTCGTTTAGGGCAAGGGGACGCAACTAGTACAATAATGCCTCACAACATGAAATTAATTCGTTCTGGAGTGGCTTTCGTAAAGTGATTTTTTAGTGTTGTGAGTCACATTTCACATGTAAATTGCCTAATTCGTTCAAAACCCTACAAAACACCACATTAAATCTCATAATAAAGCTACAGTATAACCACAATGAAATACTGTACAACCAAATACATTTCAAAATACCTAAACTAACTGTTAATAACTATAAATTAAGTAGTTATTACAACATAATGTAATAATAAATGGAAAATAATAGAATACATACAGTACAATACTGTGCATACTGTATACTAAATATACATTTACATATGTACTACAGTATTATAGTTACCCCTATTATTATTTCTGGGTCGACCTGTGGCGGCTGGTGAAAAGGGGTCCTTCTAATATACATTTTCTGATAAAACCTTCCAATTATACCAGAGAAAGATAAAAGCATGGAATGCAGAGGTTACTACCCTCGCGCGAGCACCTTGTGGGTGTCGGGTATAAAGCAAAGGCGCGTGAAAGCCACTATTCACAGGCTGTCTTCCATTTAGTTAATTCCTTCGTCAAAGGGATGGGCCGATACAGAGGCACCAGCTATGCTACCAGAGCCACGCCACCCATGCCCCGACGCGAGCGCCATCTGAACAACATCCTTCTATTTTGGACTTGCTAGCGTGTGTGTATATTTTTTGTGCTCTCGGCATTTTCACTCTTGTGGATTTATTTCGTCATGACCGAAGCTCCATCTTCACCCATTCCAATGTTAAGTACCATAGTTTGTTTTGACAGCTTTTTGTAGTACCGGGCATTTGTCATCTACCCAGTATAGTCTGTTTTATCACTACCGTCTGGGCCCGCCCGCGTCGTCGGCGGCCATTGTTTTTCCCTTGTCTTGCTGGGAGTTCATCTTAGTCTTGCCCGTTTGGTACTCTGTCACTTAGGTTCTTGGTTAAGTCCCTGGCCTTATGCCTTTTTGAACCATCATTATTATTGTCATCATTAATTCCCATGGTACTTTTTGCTAGCAAGTCCAATGTGCGAACAAGAATAGCGTTCTAGCTTTATTATAGTTTAGTCCCCGGCCCCCGAGGCGTTTGTCAGTCGACTATTTCCCTTTAATTTAGGTTTTAGCAGACGTTATTCTTCGTTCGTAGTCTTGTATTTTATGTTACAATTTTATTATTATACGTTTATAATAGTGTTGTGTGCTTATTAGGTTCTGATATTGTAACCATGGGAGCGAGAGATTGGGGTTCCCGTTTTCTGTTCTCAGTCACGAGTTACCCCTTTGTCTCGTTTTCTTTCTTAACCTCGGGTGGGTGAGTGGATTTCCCGTTTTCCGTTTTGTGCGTTCAACGAGTTCTCCCTCCCCCCCTCTCCCTCTACGGGTGTATGATAGCTTACGAGTTATTTAGTTTATGGTTACTATTCAAATAGTTGGCGTTATTTAATAGGTCCCGAGTTCCGTCCTCTCCCCGTTACGGCTTGGGAGTAGTTCTGAACATTTTTCCACTCCGCCTTGAGTTCTACTCCGCCATGAGGGATTCTCAATGAGTTTGGAACTATTGTTATATATTGTTTAGATACAACCCTCTGGGACGGCCTTCATATATTGTTTAGATACGCCCCTCCGGTGGCCCTTACTCCGGTCTCAGGCCACGGCCATATCCACACAAATATCCATTGTTATTCACAATTGAATTATTATTCACAATTGAATTATTCAGGACCTTTCATCGACCTCCGGCTTCACCGGAGATCACCAATACGCTTAACTATTATATTAGCCTTAGCCTTTAGCTACGGCTTGTGTTTTATAATTTATTTTACGGGCCTGTCACTGCTTCCTCGACCCTCAGAGGTTCGGCAGATTGCTTTAGATTCTTTATTCTTATTTGATTATTATCCCTTTTATAATGATACGGTCCCATTGCCATTGCTCCGGCTCACTCCGGTGCAGGAACTTTTATATTAATGTATTTTAATATGGAGCTCCGGGTCTCACTCACTGAATTCCCATAAGCACGCATGATGCATTATACTAAGCTCTGTTAGTAGATTTTTAATCCCTTACCAGAGTCTCAAGGAACATCCAGACTTATGTCTCCTTTCTTTTACAGAAGGTCCGTTGTACTGCCCAAGGATGCCCTGCCTCGTTCAACGACCCCGTTGGACATGACCTCTGTCGGTCACATGCACATTGCGCCATCTCCTTTATCCGGGAACCGGGACAAGCCTCTTACATGGTTTGGTTCCCGGATTTGTGCTTGCTCTGTTACGAGTTGTCCTCAATACTCCTGAACGATGATGTAAGTGGGTTTTCCTTTTGTTCCTTGTTTATCTTTTGCAGACATTAATTTGGCCATTAATATTATATACATTATATATTTCGGAGAGCGATCCCTCTCCTGCATCACTAATCACTACAAATCTTTCAGGCCGATGATGACTCTCTTCGGTCAGCAAGGGCTGCTCTTCGTCCTTGGGTGTCAGGCTTCGGCAGGAATGCCCCGTCTGGCGCACCCTATCTCCTCGATGGAGACATGGCCTTCCGTCTCTTCCCAGGCTCGACAACTGCGGCAGTCTCTCCGGAAGTTGCTGCCCCCTTAATTGAAGAAGTCAGAGCAACCATTTCCGCGGAGGACGAACCCCTCTTACCGCTGGACGTGGCAGATCTAGATATAGACGTAGAACCCATGGACGAGCAGGTAAGTGGTGCCGAGTTGGTGGAAACCCTTTTCTCTCCTACTCCTTCTTCTACCTCTTCCTTTCTCGGCTTTGATAAGCCTAAGGCTTCTCCTCGGGATCCTCTGTCCCCGTACGACTCAAGGTGAAGCCACTACGTACTTATAAGTCTTCAGCTTTGCCAGTATCAACGTCACCGGTCCCCGGACCCTCGACGGCTCCTGATGTTCATATTGCTCCCCGTAAAACCGCGACTCCTAAGAAGTCCAAATCTACCAAATCCAAGACACCACCAACGGGTGGCTTTCAGGTACCCTTCTTCCCCGTCGAACTGGTCAGGGATATCGTCAGGGAACAAATTCAACATCAGTCTGGGGCTATGACAGAGCTTAAGGATATGGTGGCTACTCTGATCCGCTCCGGAACTCAGATTCCTCCTCCTTCAGCCCCAGACGCATCGAAGCTACCTCCCTTCGATAAAAACAATCCTTGGAGGTTTGCCTTGCATGCCCCATTCTTAGATGGTTCCCTAACTCTAGAGGGCATAGGCACCCGCCCTCTAGAGGACCTGGAGTTCTACCCCCCGGGCCTAGAATTCCCATTCAATGGCTTCGTACGTTTAAAGGAGCATGCATTGGTCCGAATGGACAAGGTACCGAAGGAAACAGTGATATTTCCGAAAGAGCAGGCCCAGGCTATCTGGGCCAGAACTCTATCAGAGTGGGGGTGTAATAACTCCAAAGCTCACCCCACACAAAGGTGCCTTCACTATTTTTACGACGGCGGCGTCCATCTCTTTGCCGCTCATAGACAAAATCACAGAGCTGACAATACAGGCCATCAAGGAAGGCTCTTCCATGCCGGCTCTCAAGGAGACGGACCCCGCCTCATTGCTTATTCCGAGTACCTCTGCAACCTGGGACGACGCGTCTTCTACCTTCACAGTGGGGAAGCTAGACCCGGACTGTGCCTCTACTCTTTTCTCTGAGAAGCTCCCCAGATTACTAGAGAGTCTTCTCAAAACTGAGTTCGAGACCCGTAATAGACTAGCTAGGTCCCTCCACTCCATCACTTCCATAGAGTCCCTAGCATCGGTTTACCCAGCGGAAACATTGTTCAGAGTCTTCACAAAGAACCTACTGCTGTCCTACCAACTAGACCTCCATGACTTCTGGTCGGCTCGAGTTAGTTGCAGGAAGTTCGTTCTGTCTGAGGCCTCCATCAGACATGAACCGAACAGGCTGATAGCGTCCTCCTGCTGGGTAAGAACCTCTTCCCTCAGAACGAAGTTGATAAGGTTCTTCAGGACGCGGCGAGGGCAAACCAAAATTTGCAAGTAAGGTGGGGTCTCTCGACCAAAAGAAGGATCGAATCCCAGAAACAGACGTTCTTCAAGAAGAAGCAGAGATTTATTCCTTACAAGACGGTCCGGGGTAACTCGTCGACACAGTCTTCCTCTGCTTCGACTTCTCAACAACCGGCTCCCCCTCAGCAAGTAGTCTACCTCACTGCTCCCCCTGGTACACAGCCCAACCCCACTTGGATGTCCTCTACTGCATACAACCCTACCCTACGAATCCTCCGGTTCCTTTCGTGGACACCAGAGAGGAAGCTTCAGAGGTAGAGGACAGTTCTGCCAGCGAGGCGGACCTAAAGCAAGGGGTGCTCGTGGAGGGAGGGGACCTAGGTTCACTCCCTCCCAATGATGTGATGCCGGTAGGAGGGAGACTTTATCACTTCCAAGACCATTGGACCTTCAGTCCATGGGCTCACAGCTTAATATCCAAGGGCTTGGGTTGGAAATGGTCGCAGGGATCTCCTCCTCCACCAGTGACCTTCTTCCAGAGACCCACTCCCATCCTGGAAGAGTACACCACAGAGTTACTCAAGAAGAAAGCGATCAAACAGGTTCGATCCCTGAAATTCCAAGGCCGCCTGTTTACAGTCCCGGAGAAAGACTCGTCGGCGTTGAGGGTAGTTCTGGACTTGTCGAAACTAAACTCTTACATCCTCTGCGACAAGTTCCGTATGCTGACTATCTCTCAGGTACGGACCTTACTTCCCTGTGGGGCCGTCACCACCTCTATCGATCTTACCGACGCCTATTATCATGTCCCAGTAGCTCGAAACTTCTCTCCTTACCTAGGCTTCCGTCTCGGCAAGAAAGCCTTTGCATTCAAAGTCATGCCCTTCGGTCTCAGCATTGCCCCCAGGATATTCACGAAACTGGGAGAGACGGTGCTCGAACAACTCAGAAACCAAGGGATACAGATCATCGCCTATCTGGACGATTGGCTCATTTGGGCCCAGTCGACCCAGGAATGCAACAGAGCTACGTCGAAGGTAATTCACTTTCTCGCCAAACTGGGATTCCAAGTCAATCTCCGAAAGTCTCGCCTACAACCATCAAGACACTTCGAATGGTTAGGCATCCGGTGGGACCTTTCAAAGCACAGACTCTCCCTTCCTCCCAAGAAGGTAAGGGAGATAGCTTCCAAGGTCAGGAACTTTCTCAAACACAAACAGGTGTCCAGAAGAGCTCTAGAACGCATCCTCGGCCTTCTCCAATTTGCCTCACTGACCGATCTCCTATTAAAAGCCAAACTAAAAGACATCAATCGAGTTTGGAGAACGAGAGCGACAATACCTTTGAGAGAAAAGATCTCGAAGATCCCCTCTGTCTTAAAAATGAGACTACGACCATGGTCCGAACAGAGGAACCTCTCCAAATCGGTTCCTCTACAGTTCCCCTCTCCACAAGTGACAATTCATACCGACGCGTCTCTGAGTGGATGGGGGGGTTACTCCCAACATCAGATGTTTCAGGGCTCTTGGTCACCCGCCATGAAGCAGTTCCATATCAATGTTCTCGAAGCCATGGCAGTGTTCTTGACCCTGAAGAGACTCTCTCCTCCGAGGTCGACCCACATCAGAGTGGTCTCAGACAGCACAGCAGTAGTACACTGCCTCAACAGAGGGGGATCCAAGTCACCCAACCTGAATCAGATCCTGGTCACTATCTTCGCCTTGGCAGCCGACAAAAACTGGTTCCTGTCAGCAACTCACCTAGCAGGAGTCCAGAATGTGATAGCAGACTCATTATCCAGGACAAAACCACTGGAATCAGAATGGTCCCTAGACATACACTCCTTCCGGTGGATACTCAGGCTGGTTCCAGGTCTCCAGGTAGATCTATTCGCGACCCAACTCAATCACAAACTCCCCTATTATGTGACCCCGAACCTGGACCCTCAGGCTTATGCCATGGACGCATTAACCCTGGATTGGAACCATTGGCAGAAGATCTACTTATTCCCTCCAGTGAATCTTCTACTGAAAGTCTTACACAAACTCCGCTCCTTCCACGGGGCAGTGGCTTTAGTGGCACCTCACTGGCCAAAGAGCAGTTGGTTTCCTCTCCTCCTCGAGTTGAAACTCCGTCCCTTCCGGATCCCATTCCCCAAACTGACCCAAGTGGTCCAAACTCGGACTGTGTCAGATTCCTCAAGGATAGCCAAAACCCCAACTTTGTGGATTTCATGAAGTTTGCGGCTCGTAAGGATGCGAACATCGACCCAGATAATGTCCTCTTTATAGAATCAGACAAAAGGGACTCTACGATTCGCCAATATGATTCGGCAGTTAAGAAACTAGCAGATTTCTTAAAGAATTCAGACCATTCTGTTATGACTCCTAATTTAGCCATCTCCTTCTTTAGGTCCATATTTGACAAAGGCCTAGCAGCTAGCACTATAACCACCATTAAGTCAGCTTTGAAGAAGGTCTTCCTGGTTGGGTTTAACATTAACCAGGCGGATTCTTATTTCTCATCTATTCCAAAAGCATGAGCTAGGCTTCGACCTTCGGTTCGCCAACGAAAGGTCTCTTGGTCTCTGAATGATGTCCTCAAACTTGCCTCAGACACGGACAACGAATCCTGCTCCTATATCACTCTTCTTAGGAAGACTTTATTTCTAACAGCTTTGGCCTCGGGTGCTAGAATCTCAGAACTAGCAGCTCTCTCACGAAACTCGGAAAACATCGATTTCCTCCCTTCAGGTGAAGTACTTCTTTCTCCAGAAATGGCGTTCCTAGCTAAAAATGAAGACCCCCAAAATAGGTGGTCCCCTTGGAAGATTATTCCTCTTCTCCAAGATACTTCTCTATGTCCAGTCACTACTCTCAGTTCCTAGCTAAAAATGAAGACCCCCAAAATAGGTGGTCCCCTTGGAAGATTATTCCTCTTCTCCAAGATACTTCTCTATGTCCAGTCACTATTCTCAGGGCCTTTTTAGCTAGAACTGCTACCCGATCGTCTGGCCCCTTGTTTATCAGAGAACAAGGAGGTACCATTTCCTTTCAGGGTATTAGGCAACAGATCCTATACTTCATTAAACAAGCCAATCCGGGATCATTTCCCCATGCTCATGATATCCGGTCAGTAGCTACCTCCATCAATTATTTCCAGAATATGGATTTTGATGACCTTAAAAAGTAAACGGGTTGGAAATCTCCTATGGTCTTCAAACGCCACTATCTAAAGAACTTACAGGCCCTTAAATACCCAACGGTTGCAGCTGGGAGCCGTATCTCTCCCCAGTGATCTCTTGTTCTTCCTTTCATCCATCTCTTTTCTTCTCCCTCCTACCCGCCACTCGCACCACGACGCCGCTTCCTTGGTAGTTCGTTAGCCCTAATTTATTACATATTAGGTTAAGATGATTGTAACTTTTAATGTGTTTACCGTAAATTTAGTGTTGGGGTATTCTTAGTCATGTCAGTTTTGTTGCTTGTTGTGCTCTGATACTCGGAGGCTTACTTGTTATCATGTTTGTTTAGCCTTACGCTCACTATGTCCTGTGGCTAGTTTATGATTTATGCTTACTTACCTTAATATAATATATGGTTTTCCTTACATGGTGTTTTTTCTCTCCCCTCATTACTAGTTATTATTGGGCTTGGAAGGCATTCTCTGATACATTTTCACCGGCCGCCACAGGTCGACCCAGAAAAGGGATTTTGACGAAGGAAAAATCTATTTCTGGGGAGAGACCTGTGGCGCCCAGTGAAACCCTTCCCTATTCTTTTGCACGATCCCACCCTTTCCTTTCCAAGCCATCATGTCCAATACAGAAGGATGTTGTTCAGATGGCGCTCGCGTCGAGGCGTGGGTGGCGTGGCTCTGGTAGCATAGCTGGTGCCTCTGTATCGGCCCATCCCTTTGACGAAGGAATTAACTAAATGGAAGACAGCCTGTGAATAGTGGCTTTCACGCGCCTTTGCTTTATACACGACACCCACAAGGTGCTCGCGCGAGGGTAGTAACCTCTGCATTCCATGCTTTTATCTTTCTCTGGTATAATTGGAAGGTTTTATCAGAAAAGGTATATTAGAAGGACCCCTTTTCACCGGGCGCCACAGGTCTCTCCCCAGAAATAGATTTTTCCTTCGTCAAAATCCCTTTATTATTATTATTATTATTACTGTATTATTATTACTATTATTATTATTATTATTATTATTATTACTTGCTAAGCTACAACCCTAGTTGGAAAATCAGGATGCTATAAGCCCAGGGGCTCCAACAGGGAAAATAGCTCAGTGAGGAAAGGAAACAAAGAAAAATAAAATATTTTACAAAGAGCAACAAGATTAAAATATACATCTCCTATATAAACTATAAAAACTTTAACAAGCCAGGAGGAAGAGAAATACAATATAATAGTGTGCCCAAGCGTACCCTCAAGCAAGAGAACTCGAACTCAAAACAGTGGAAGACCATGGTACAGAGGCTATGGCACTACCCAAGATTAGAGAACAATGGTTTGATTTTGGAGTGTCCTTCTCCTAGAAGAGCTGCTTACCATAGCTAAAGAGTCTCTGCTACCCTTACAAAGAGAAAAGTTGCCACTAAACAATTACAGTGATGTAAGAAGAATTGTTTGGTAATCTGTGTTGTCAGGTATATGAGGACAGAGGAGAATGAGTAAATAGGCCAGACTAACCGGTGTGTGTGTGTGTGTGGAGGGGGGGCCAAAGGAAAAATGAACCGTAACCAAAGAGAAGGACCCAATGTAGTATTGTCTGGCCAGTCAAAAGACTCCAGCCGTAGTATCTCAACAGGTGGCTAGTGCCCTGTCCAACCTACTACCTGCCTATTATAGACTATAGCAACATTTTCTGTTGTCTGAACCAATTTTCTTCAACTCTTTGTGATGGGTGACTATTTCATTCTCGACCTGGCTGGAAAATCTCTTTTCTTAAAATGAAAATTTTTTCGTAAAGTGAGTCATAAAAATATTTGCATCTCGTTTCGCAGCTTGAAAACTTTGTTTGCAGAGTCTTTCGTAAAGAGAGGTATGACTTTTAATTCAATACCAGATCACACAAGGGAAATGGTTTTACCTCCAGATAGGCGAGGCCAGCTTTTCCAGAGAACCCTACGTGCTGATTCCCCAAGAGAGGGGAAGATGAAGAAAAGCAAGAGCCAGTCAATCTTAGACATTCACCCCACACTAATCCCAGGTAAAATTTGCATTCAACCCTCTGCTACTTGTCTATCAAGGAGCTTGAGGTGTCTAAACCACTTGTTATGCAGCCACCATAAGACCAATGGAAAACGTTTCCGTGTTCTTCTGGGTCATGTCTTGCAGGTAGCGGGCGGTGAAAGTCGTCCGACGCTTCCACACGCCCGCTTGCAATACCTGTGCCACAGAGTAGTTTCTTTTGACCGACAGGTGCAATGCCCCTGCATCATGAGCTCTGGGTCGTCGTGTTGGAGGAGGATCAGGATTCAGAGCCAGGTCAATGACCCTAAGAATCAAAGATGGTGTTCTTCGTTATCCTCCTCTTCACCTCCGCTGAAAAAGTGCCAACAGTCAGGGGCGAGCTGCTGATTTTCTTTTGAGGTAATACCTCAAGCTCCTTATTGAACATAGTAACAGTTCATCTGGGTCATCGGTTACAGAACGAAGACTCCCAATCAGGAAGGGCCCAAATCCAGGATCCACTACTCCTGGATTTTGAGTCTCGGCAATAAACTCAGGGAGGAAGCTAAAAATTACCTCTCCCTATCCCCTTGAATGGGCAATGTCATAAGAAAGACCATGCAGTTCCCTAACTCTTTTGGCTGAAGCCAAGGCGAGGAGAAGCACCATATTCAAAGTGAGGTGGCGATCCATTGCTTGGCATAGTGATTCGTAGGGAGCACCCTTCAGGGACTGAAAGACCCAAGCCAAATTCCAAGGAGGAGGTCTAACTTCTTATTGGGGGCAGGTACGCTTGTAACTTTGTACAAAGAGAGAAAGTTCCAACAAAGAAGAAATATTGACTCCTTTCAGTTTAAAGGCAAGGCTCAAGACTGAGTGGTAACCTTTCACTGCCGAAACCGAGAGAAGCACTTCCGAAGGTGCATAAGGAACTCCGCAATTGTTGGAATAGGGGTATTGAGGGGAGAGATATCCCTTCCACGACACCAACCACAGATGACAGTCTACTTAGCTAGTAGAATGAAGTTGAAGATCGTCGAAGGTGTCCAGCCATTGGTTTAGCAACTTGTTGCGAAAATCCTCTCTGAGTGAGGAGATGTTGGATAGTCTCCAAGCGTGAAATCAAAGTGAAGCTATGGCTTTATGGAAGATGTTCGCATGTGGCTGTTAAAGTAGATCATACCGTGGAAGGAGTTCTCTGGTAAGCTCCGTCAGGAAGTGCAGAAGCTCCGGGAACCACTCTGCGTGATGCCCTAGCAGAGCTATGAGGGTCATGGAGAGATTGTCGGATACTCTGGTCTTGCTGAGTACTCTTCTCATCAGACAAAATGGGGGAAAGGCATAGATGTCGATGTTGTCCCACCGGTGTTGGAATGCATATTGCTAGAGAGCCTGGAGATCAGGCACTTCGGAGTAGTAAAGCAGAAGTCTAAAATTCAGGGATGTTGTGAATAAGTCTACTCGAGGAACTCCACAAAGTTAGGACTTTGTTTGCTACTAGATGATTCACAGACCACTCGGAGCCCACCATCTGAGTCGCTCTGCTCAAATTGTTCACGAACACATTCCTCTTTCCCAGAATGAAGCGGGCCAATAAAGACACTGAGTTCTCTTCAGCCCATTTCAGTATCTCTACTGCTAGATGGCATATGGGCTGTGAAAAGGAACCGCCTTGTTTGTTGATGAATGCCACTACTGTGGTGTTGTCGCTCATCAACACCACAGTGACCAGCCAGGAACTGATGGAAATGTTGGAGGGCTAGAAAGGCTGCCTCATCTCCAAGAGATTTATGTGCTGTTACTCTTCAAACTCGGACCAAAGGCCTGAGGCCGTGTGGTGCAGCATGTGGGCTCCCACCCTTCTTTTGATGCATCTGAACAGAGCATCAACTCCGAAGGGGGAACGAGAAGGTCACCACTCTTGTGGAGGTTCTCGTCTGCCACTCATAATCTGAAGTCCATCTGTTCTTCTAGTCCTATATGAACTAGAATGTCAGCCACCATTGGATAGATCGGATCCTGAGGCGGCCGCTGGGCACTAGATGGGCCACGGATGATAGGAGACCTATGAGACAACCATCGCTGGGATGGAAGCTTTTCTCGTCTGAGGAATGGTTTTACTACCTTTCTCAGCCTCAGTACCCTGTCATCTGATGGGGAGACTTTCTGTTAATCAGAGTCAATGATCATACCTAGGTATACCAGTCTTTGAGAGGGAACCAGGGATGACTTCTTGAGATTTACCACGATCCCCAGATCTTGGCAAAACTCTAGAATTTTGTCTCAGTGTTGAAGAAGGGTTACCACCAAGTCTGGTGGGATCAGCTAGTCATCCAGATATCTTAGGAGACGGATGGCAATCCTGTGAGCCCGGGATGCTACTAGGGCGAAAACTCTCATGAGGACTTGATGTGCGGTTGTTGTAGAGTATAATCCATAGAAACTTTCTTGAAGATGAATGGATTGAGACCTGGAAGTATGCATCCTTGAGATCCAGCATACACATGAAGTCCTGTGGTCTTACCGCTTGTCTGACTGTGTCTGCCATCTCTATGCTGAACGGAGTTTGTTTGGCAAACTTGTTCTGAGGTGAGAGGTCGATAACTGGTCTCCAGCTTCCAGACGCCTTTTTCACAAGAAAGAGTTGACTGAAGAGCCTGGGGACCAGTCGAGAAACTCCTGGAAAGCACTCTTCTCAAACGTGGTCTGGACTTCGGCCCAAAGGGCCAGCTCCTTTGTGGATCCCTCCGCATAGGAGCTTGAAGGGACTGGATGCCAAGTCAGTGGAGGAAGAGATTGAATGAACGGGACGTGATACCCTGAACAAATCACATAGACTGTCAAGGGTTCGACCCCGAGCTGCAGACACCATTGCCAGCAGAGTTGCAGGCATCCTTCCACTGGTAGACAAGTAGGAGGATTGCCTGTCATAGTGGGTGCGGCCTCGACCACTCCCATGACTTCTCTTCCCTCCACGGGAGGACTTGGAGCCCTTCCGCTCTTTGGCTGGAAATTGCTTTTTCGACACCTTGTGAGATGTTGACGTCGTCGTTGCTAAAGCCCTATTCATTGACGGTTTAGTTGTCTGCTGCTGTTTTTTCTGTGGTAGAGGGGGTTGATAGGGACAAGATTTAAGGGCCCTATGTAGGAGGGAGTCCTGGTTGGACTTCCTCCATCTCTCTGCCCCCTGCTCGACATCTTCTGGCCTAAACTGAGAGGAACTGTCGTGAGTAGAGTTCCTCAGCCTGAGGGAATTGCCAATGGAACCTTTCTATTACCGAGTCTCTTCGCCGCAGGATCGTGTTCACCCACAGGTTCAAAACCTGGTGGGAAAAGAACTCAATTGTTTAAGTTCCCAAAAATAGAAATGTCTCCATAAACTGTCTTCGGTCCTGATGAGGTGTTCCACCGACCCTAACCAGAGATCCAGTAATGAAGTAGCCTGCGTGGCGTATTATGCAACCTTTTCTTAGTTAAGGATCTCTGTGGCAGAGAATGAGACAGAGAGTACGGAGTCTCTCGAAAGCGACACTTCTGGTAAAGCCTCTAAGGAGTGGTGAAGAGGCAAGGCCAGAAGGGGCATGTTGGAAACATCATAATAATTCCTCTGCTGGAGAAAAGGCGATAGAAGAAGCTTAGAGGAGGACCCCGGTCGGGGAGTGCTGGAGGAGCCGGCAATATGATAGAATGCTTTCCGACGGGCATTTGTCAGACCCTTAGACCAGGGCAAGGCTGCACTGGTCTTGGGAGGCCTCTGAGTGCCATAGACATGGTCCAGGACCTTGTCTTTGCCCTCCTGAGGGGCCACCGTTGGATCAGACAGCTGGTTGATGGTCCTCATGTAGGCTAAGACATGCCAGAAGGCATGTTCTGACTCCTCTTCTTCCTCAGATAGCTTAGAATTAGCAGCTCTCGTCATAGTCATCTTCCACCCATGAGTTCTCATCTCGGGGTGGATTGACGCCATCTCTTGTAAACTTGGCGTTGCCTGCTGATGACCGTGCAGGAATTGGAGAGGATCGTCTAGGATTCTGTTGAATAAACCTTGATACCTTAGCTTAGGTTTTGGGAATCCTCTTAAAATTCTTTGACTCCTTGCGGGACAAAAAATACTCCTCCAGGAGTGAAGATCTAGGGCATTCCTCCCTTTGTCCCTCTCTTGCTGAGGGAACAACGTCCGCACAAGGAGGTTTTGACACAGGTTGTTGTTCCGGGGAAACAACCTCGAGGGGGGAGAGGTGTAACGACTCTGTTAACAACTCTTCTCTGGGAGAATGAGAACCTTGTCTCAGGTGACGATGAAAGGTGTCTCACTGAGGAGGAGTCGGACGAATGATACTCCTCTTCTGCTTTGGTCATAACTAGTTCAGCTGCTCCTCAATTCCTCTTTAGAGGAGAGATGGTCGTCCTCGAGGGCCCCAGTAAGGTTGGAACCGCAGACGTATGTCTGGGGTCGGATGTTGGGGAAGCAATGAAGTCTGTTTTACATATATTTGACAAATCTGGTGTAAGCTGGCTAAGCTTGGTGTTTACGGCAAAGCCTAAAAACCTCATATGTATTTGTATTTATATATATTTTTAGTATTAATATATTTTTAGACTCGAAAAGCAGGACAAATTCGTATCCTTCTTAA
Organism: Palaemon carinicauda; assembly: GCF_036898095.1. Taxonomy (NCBI): domain Eukaryota; kingdom Metazoa; phylum Arthropoda; class Malacostraca; order Decapoda; family Palaemonidae; genus Palaemon; species Palaemon carinicauda. The sequence continues at coordinate 28,305,458 of NC_090746.1, read as the reverse complement.
GGTGAAGCAGGACAAAGGACAGACGGCTCAAAATCAGGACTGTCCTTCCTAAAGCAGGATGTCTGGGCACCTTAGTGACGAGCGACAAGTGAACGCCGCAAGGCTGGCAAACGATGAAACAGGGGAGAGTCCATAGAAGCCAGCGAGGGTCGATAACAAGAGGGCTTTCGGCGAAGCTGACAATGATGGTGCGATAGTGAGAGAGGAGGCGAGTGATGGTCTCTAGGAGAGGGACGAACTCGGGGTGAAGAGTGACGAGACTCCGAAGAAGACCATCTAGCAGGTGAAAGAGAGGATTGTAGTTCTCTGGGAGAACCGAAAAGACGTCTCCTGACAGTTGGAGAAGCCGGACATCTGTGGCTTCGAGGAGGATGAAGACCACACACTCTGGGTGCTCGTCGGCAACGGCAATGATCTTCCGCAGGAGAGGCCTGCTCCAAGGGGAGAGGCGACAGAGGAGTGTGACGGCATCTCAAAAACCTCTGGACCGGGGTCTCTGGGGGATCTCACTCTAGGATGAGAGAGACGCCCACCTGCAGGAGAGACCGGCCTCGGACTATGCCCCACGCCCGACGGAAGAGTCGGCTCAGCATGAGGGTGGAGTGCAGTCTTTGGAGACGGCAGCAACAGAAGATGAAGGATCAGGGTGGGATCCGTCAGCGGACAGAGTAGACAAAACCCCGAGATGTCGCAGGCCCACACTCAACAGGGACAAGTGTTCCACCTCTGAGGAACCGGTGTTCCTCAGTTGAAGGAGTTCTAGCAGAGCCTCCTTAGACGGGGGACCGGTCAAACCCAGTAACGGCCAGACCTGAAACAGATCAGAAAATGAGAAAGTTCCACCCGAGGGGAGGGGCGGTGTAGTGATTTGCAGACTGTGGCCAGGCGTAGCATGCGGACTGCCTAGTGTCAGAATGCCGATCACACTCCGTTTCACTACATCAAAAGAAAAACGGTGGAATACCAAGAGATCTGGGCAAAAGGAAAAGTCAAGAAATCTGGGCACTGGATACCACTCCTTGATTTTAAACAGGGCAAGGGGACCCAGCTAGAACGTCAGTTTCCTAACGAGAGCATGGCTCTATGATTTAGGTAAGATTTCTTTAAAATTTAAGTGAGTCTTAGGAACACTAGGAGAAAAAAATAAACCAAAAGGAGTAAAGACTTCAGGCGGGAATGGGGAACATCTGATTTGAGGAAGTATATTGAAAGGGGATTATTTAAAAGAGATTTAATCTAAAAAATTTAATAAATAACTATGTTGACAAATGACAAATAAAAAAACCTACAATTTTAATAGCAAAATCTAAATTTTAAGAAAAAAAAAACTAGTATCCTTCTAAACTTCAGTCACACAATAACTAGATTAAAAAATTTGACAAAAAAAAAAAAAAAAAAAAAAAGAACACCTGTTTGGACACTCCCATATCAATACCAAACCTTCAGGAGTAGATTACTCAGTAAGCCACACACTTAGTGAAAAAATCACTCACAAAGGTTCAATAAAGTTTACTATTTTTCTAAAACTAATCTCAGTACGTATGTCTGTGCAGCATACAATTGTCCTTCTACAAACTTACAGGAAGAATAAAAAGTTTCCCCACAAGCATCATTTCATTACACCCAGGCCAATTCACAATAATATTCAGTCCCGTCAAATTTACTCATGCTTGGGTGCTTCTTTCAATTTGAAAATTCAATTCCATGCATAATACTGTATATTGTAAAAAGAAAGATATTGCAAGGATAAATACAAATTATACTGTATTTGTTTATTTTGTTTATTTCTTTTTATTGTTTAATATATATTTCTTTTTATTTTCTATTTATTGTGCTCTTTGTCCATTTCATCATGGTGTAATGACCCTTCTTTATTTTTCCAAATTAACGGCGCCATTCACCCAACAGGGATCAGATCTTAAGTATCAAGTTTTAAAGATCAGGTTTTAAAATGACAAATTCGAAGATAATTTGTATTTTTCCTAACCATACAAACCTTAGCTATTTACAAAGGGTTATTACTTTTAGCGTAGCTGAAATGGCGAGCCATTAGAATTTAACGAGGGTGTATTACCCCCGCGCTAGTTAGCGGGGGGTAGGGGAGTGGTAGCTAGCTACCCCTCCTCCCCCTCACACACAGGTGAATACTCACTTTCACTTAGAGGTAGGACTTGTCTTGGGGGACAGGGCTGGCGGGCAAATATGTGTAAATAGCTAAGGTTTGTATGGTTAGGAAAAATACAAATTATCTTCGAATTTGTCATTTGTTCCGTAACCGAAATACAAACCACGCTATTTACAAAGGGTGACTTATCCCTTAGGAAGGGTGGAAAGTCCCCAGCCATACTGGCTTTGGCTTTACCCGGGGACTCAGAATCCGAGTGAGTCGCACTCGAGAAAAGGAGTCCCTGCACCTCACAAGTTCCTTGCACCGCAAGGAACCATGTGGCCTACGTAAGCTTGTGTGTGAAGGAAGAAGTGTGACCCGTCTTAGGCAGTTGACCTGGAGTTCCAGAAGGAACTCTGGGTTAGGACGTTCCCAATACCACCTCGTCAGGGTAAGGGGGACGCGACAGTATTGACTCAATACTCGGAACACAAGGAAGCATGGTTTACCTGCAGAGGTTCGAGGTCAGCTATGCAGAGACCAGGATGCTGCTTCCCCGTAGAGGGGATGATGAAGAAAGAAGTAAGGGCCAGACATACTTCTTTCGTTCATGCAGACTAAAACCTGATAACAATGCCCTCAACCTTCTGCTACCTGTCCAAAAAGGAGCCTGAGGTTAGACCAGCTGTTGTGTAGCCACCACAGAGCGATAGAAAACGTATCGAGACTCCTGTGGGTCACGCCCTGCAGGAAGCGGGCTGCGAAGGTCATCAGACGCTTCCAGACTCCAGCTTGTAGCACCTGCGTCACAGAGTAGTATTACTCGAAGGCGAGGGACGTTGCGATGTATCCAACATCGTGCTGTAGGGCGACGTGACGGGGGAGGGTCTGAAGACAGGTCGAGATGAATGTCCTTGAGTCCGGGCTGAAGAGGTATACTGGTGACTCTCCCCCCATGTCCTCCTTGTGTTCCCAAATCGGCTGCAACTGAGGCCAAACTGCAGCTGTTCCCAGCGCTAACCTCTCGATTCCTGTACTGGCAAGAAAGAGAAGGTCTTGGGACATCAGACACAGAATGGGGACTCGAAATCTTGAATGAATCGGACCGAAGGGTCGGGACCCTCAGATTCTGAGTCTAGCCAACAACTCAGGAGCGAGCCTGAATGTTGCCTTCCCCTCTTCCTTAGAAAGGGGGGGAGTAGTAAGAGACCAAGAAGATTGCTTACACACTGGCCGTGGCCAGAGTGAGCAGAAGACCCAAGGCGGAATACAATCCGAGGCCTGTCGTAAAAGGGTCTTGAGAAGATCTCTTAAAGGACTAAAAGTCCGAGCCATGCTCCAAGTTGGAGGTCTTCCTCCGACTAGGGCAGGGACGATCGTAGCTTCGCATGAGCGAGGATAGATCCAGCGGGCAGGAAAAAGTTATTCCTTTAAGCCTGAAGGTCAGGGAAAGGCTGAGCGACAGGCTTCATTGCCAAGAGCGGAAAGGAGTTTCCTCCCGCCGAAAGGCAATAAGACCGTTATTGCTGGAGAAGAGGCCTCACGGGAAGAGGTATATCTCCCACGGCACCAATCACCTTAGACTCTTCACTTTGCCTGGGAGACCCCTGTGGATGACTATCGCAGATGACGCGACCTCCGTACCGCGACTGTAGCGGGTTGTCTCTTCTAGAGGAGGAAGCGTAGTGTCTCCAGGCATGAAGCCGAAGCGACGCCCCGGTTCGGGAGAGATGTCGCAGTGTGGTTGCTTGAGTAGTCTGCGCCGTGGGAGAAGCTCTCCTGGGAGTTCCGTCAGGGGAAGCAGAGGGTCCAGAAACCGTTCTGCGCATAGTCCCAGTGGAGCTCTCCCATTGAAAGGTTGACAGACAACCTGATTTTGTTGAGACCCATTGTCCGCAGACAAAAAGGAGGGAAGACGCAGGCGTCGAAGTTGTCCCACCATCACCGGAATGCATCTTGCCAGAGTCTCGGGGTCTGAGACTGGGGGGAAAACTAGCGGAAGCTTGAGGTTCCAAGCTGTCGCGATCAGGTCCCCCAGACCAGCACTTGCTGGTTACCCAAGGTCAAAGACCCCTAGGTACACTCTCTCTATGAGGCTCTGCTCGGATAGTCTGAGAGAAACATTCCCCTGCCTGGAATGAGAGAGCCGATGGTGGAATTGAGAGAATCTCAATCATCCCGGTATCTCTACTGCAAGATGTGAAGGTGTGAAAATGCGTCCCCTGCTGGTTAGCATGAAGTCGACACGCAACGAGGCGACTTGGCAGGAGCGGTAGGATCTGAAGAGGGGCCAGACTAAGGCCCTTAAGCCTGCCTGAATGATGGAGAGGTATCCTTCAGGTCTTGACCATAGGCCTGGACCGGAACATGCCCCCCCCCCCCCCCCCTTTCCTTTGACGAGTCCGAGAACCGCATCAAGAATGTGGGGAAAGGACGAGAATATCCACTGCCATCAAGAGGCTCCATAGGTCAACACCCATTGCAGGTTTAATAGTTCCGCTGGTCCCATAGGGCCAGGGAGTCCGGTTAAACATTGCCTGAAGCCACCGGAACTTGGATCGCCCCACATGGAACTTATCCTGAGGCGACCGTTCGGACTATAAACGGGTCAATGAGGAAAGAAGAACTAGGAAACGTTCCAAGGTAGGGCTGAAAACTCTGCTTGACTGAGAACAGGTACTGCGACTCTCCTCAGTCTTGCCACAGTCAACCGAAAGGAAGACTCGGAGGATGTGGTAACAGAATCTGGCGTCCCCAGGTGGTCACCCATCCAAGTACCGACGTTGCTTAACCTCGCTGGACGGACGAGAAGCGGGGTTTCCAACGTGGTAAGGCGGTTGACTCAATATCATGGCCAGATACTCCAGATGTTGAGGCAGAGGAAGAGAAGGCTCCAAGCAAAATACCATGAGCCCACACTCATGGTCAGCATTCGGAAGCTTTTCCCGGCGCTGAAGAAGGTCGAAACCCGAGCCTACCGGAGTTGACCAGCCCTCCAAACAGCAGAGGAGGCGGAAGTCTGCACCTGAGCGGCCAAGAGGAAGGCAGGGAGAGTTCTCTGGGGAAACAAACCTGCTATGCCACGGCGGGATAGCCACACTGCATCATAAGCAGGAATACTTGCAGTTTAGGCTGAATTCGACGAGCACCCTGGAAGATGGATGGAATGGAAACTGAAAGTACCCGTCCTTCCGATCCAGGGTTAAAGGAGTCCTGTCGCCTCGTTACCAGTCTGATCGATTCTGCTGGTCTACGCTGGCCGAAGTTTGTTCGACAAACTTGATCAGGGCTGAGAGGTCGACTATGAACATCCCCTCTCAGATCCTTCCTTACAAGAAAGGATCGACTGAGGGGGCCGGGGGTGAAGCCGTCGATGATCCTAAGGAAGACCTTCGCCTAAGGTATGGATCATTCTGCCCAACCGGGCAACTCTGCTGATGCTATGGCATAGAGGTTCAGAGACACTGAATTCGCTGACAGAGACGGCAGGCGCGATATCCTTGGCTACTCACAGAGATTGTGCGGGAATGGGCATCGGGAAGCTGTCATTCGGATGAGTAACCTTAAGCATCCTCCCAGCGAAAAAACCTGCAATCCTAGAGTTCGTGAACTCCTTTTAGGACTATGCCCCCCCGGGGGAGTCTCCCGTGCCATCTGTTCCTGACAGGAGGGAACTGCAATTGGACACCTTGTCCCAGTTGTCGTAGCCGATAACTTAGGCCGACGTGGTTGAAAGAAAAGGGAGCTGGAGCCCTGCAGAGTCTGGAAGAAAGCGCCTTGGAGGAGTGAAACCGGAAGTCGATTTACTCCGCACAGCAGATGTCTAAGTCTCTGTCCTTGGGCAAAGACAAAACTCTTCTCAAGGATGGAAGGGTGTCTGAGGTCGTTGACCTCCACAGATGAGACACCCGAAGGAAGCCTTCAGTCAGCGCGTCCAGATGGTACAACATCGAGCTTGTCCGCAAGTAGATACTTAACGACGAAAGGCCAAGGTGCCTGAGCTCGAGAGGAGGAAAGTACCCTTGATCTTCCTGTAGCTTCCTTGAACCAAACCTCGGGCCGTAACCGAGGAGGGAAAGAACCTGGTAAGCTCCCAGAGGAAGAGGTAAGCAGTCACCCCTTGTCCGATGGAGAAATCTTGAACGGAAAGCCCCCCCGCCAAAAATCCTTCCAGGGCGGGAGAAGGAGAGAGTACTCGTGCAGGAGAGGGGACCCTCGAGACCGACCTCTTGGGAACCAACTTCGCCCTGGGGGAAGTCACCACGAAGTCCACTCCTCTCTTTCTCTTCAGCGTAGGAGAGACAGCCGCTGGTTTGTTACCCTGGCCGGTGAGTGCTGGTTTCATAACCCTCATTAACGCCCGTGCCAGCGGATCAAACCATGTCTGCTGCTCCAAGGACACAGAGTCCGAAATCCTCGCTAAGGTGAAAGGGATCGGGCGATCCTTTGGAGAGGACACGACGGTTCCTGCCTGAAAAGAAGGTGGGAAGAATGCTGTACTGACCTGTCTTCGTCCTGCACTACCAACCTGTGCTTGGATGGAGGTGATCCCGAGTGCCGCCTAGGAGCACGCGTCCCTGCTGCTACCACCGGCTGTGGAATTCGCCGCGAACTATGGTCGCGCGAGGGCGAACGGTCGCGCGGGCGCACAGGCGAGTGGTCGCGCGGGCGCGCAGGCGAGCGGTCGCGCGGGCGAGCGATCGCGCGGGCGAGCGATCGCGCGGTCGCGCAGGCGAGCGATCGCGCGGGCGCGCAGGCGAGCGATCGCGCGGGCGCGCAGGCGAGCGATCGCGCGGGCGCGCAGGCGAGCGATCGCGCGATCGCGCGGGCACGCAGGCGAATGGGCGTGAGGGTGGGCAGGTAAATGAACACGTGTTCGAGGCGACGAACGCAAGCGATGGCGTGACGGCGAGGGATCGTGCTGCCGCGTAGGTGAAGAAGCATGCGTAAGCGGGCAATCGTTCAGGGTTGTGCGATGGCGAGCAGCATGCGCAGGTGAATGATCGCGTGAAAGGGTGCGATGGTGATCAGCATCCGCAAGAGGGCGAGCGTTCAGGGTTGTGCGATGAGGAGCAGCATGCGTAAGCGGGCAATCGTGCAGGGTTGTGCGATGGCGAGCAGCATGCGCAGGTGAATGATCGCGTGAAAGGGTGCGATGGTGATCAGCATCCACAAGAGGGCGATCGTTCAGGGTTGTGCGATGAGGAGCAGCATGCGTAAGCGGGCAATCGTTCAGGGTTGTGCGATGGCGAGCAGCATGCGCAGGTGAATGATCGCGTGAAAGGGTGCGATGGTGATCAGCATCTGCAGGAGGGCGATCGTTCAGGGTGGTGCGATGAGGAGCAGCATGCGTAAGCGGGCAATCGTTCAGGGTTGTGCGATGGCGAGCAGCATGCGCAGGTAAATGATCGCGTGAAAGGGTGCGATGGTGATCAGCATCTGCAGGAGGGCGATCGTTCAGGGTTGTGCGATGAGGAGCAGCATGCGTAAGCGGGCGATCATGCAGGGTCGTGCGATCAGCATCCGCAGTTGAGGGTTGCGCGATGGCGATCAGCATCCGCAGTTGAGGGTCGCGCGATGGCGATCAGCATCCGCAGTTGAGGGTCGCGCGATGGCGATCAGCATCTGCAGTTGAGGGTCGCGCGATGGCGATCAGCATCCGCAGTTGAGGGTCGCGCGATGGCGATCAGCATCCGCAGTTGAGGGTCGCGCGATGGCGATCAGCATCCGCAGTTGAGCTAGTAGCTGGCGAACCATGTTCCTTCAGAAGTGTTGGAGAACGTTGGCGTGCCAGCTGTAACACACGTGGGCGATCCGGAGATCGCTGGCGAGCTGACGATCGCTGGCGAGCTGACGATCGCTGGCGAGCTGACGATCGCTGGCGAGCTGATGATCGCTGACGAGCTGATGATCGCTGACGAGCAGAAGGCTACGCGTGGAAGCCTGCGCAAAGAAGAAGAGTCCTTGACCCCGACCTGAACCGAAGTTCTAGATCGCGAGGGCGAACGTGGGCGCACAGGGCACGTAACAGGAACCGCAGGGAAGATCATCTTGAAAGCGCTGACGAACAGGAGAGCGCTGATGAGCAGAAGGGCGCGCAGGGAAACCCTGACACGCAAGGGAAGAACCCCCGTGGGGGCAACCCTTTGCCCCGAAGAGATCGTTGTCCGCCGGGAGACTGATGTCCGTCGGAAGACCGCTGTCCGTCGGGAAGACCATTGTCCGTCGGGAAGACCGTTGCCCGTCGGAAGACGAGATTAGACTGCTGTCCATCTGCACCAAGACGGAAGATCGAGAAAAAGAAGTTGTAGGCTGCAAACGGAGATTCAAAAAGGCGCCTCAAGCACCCTTATAGGGAGATGAGAGGCCCTTACGACGAGGCGGATGGAGGGCCTTACGGCGAGGGAGGCCAACAGCAACAGCAACAGAAGAAACCTCCGAAGAGGAGTCTCTATGAGTGTACTCTCTCGCGAACGAAAGAGAAACACTTCGTGGAAGAGACTGGTCAGCCAGTGACCTAAAAGGGGCAATCCTCCGAAGAGGAGCTCCTGCAGTTGCCCAGCCCCTTGAGCGAAACTGCAGGTGCGACCGCTCAGCACCAAGAGCATAGTCGCACGAAAAAAAGGCAAGAGAAGAACCCCCCAAAAGAGGAAAAGCTCAAGCCTGGACAGGAAAAAAAACTTCCCTCGGAAGGAAAGTTATCCGCCCAAGGAGGCAAGCCTCCTGACTGTTCTAAAATGAACTGGAGAGCTGTCCGTCGACACGGGAGTACTACCAGTAGAAGGAGACACGCCCCTGACGACAATACAAGGGGGGGAGGCAGCAACAGCCGAATCCCCAGGACTCAACCAGACAGCTCACACCGTTGCTATATTACAGAAACGAACTAGATCGGTAACTGTAAAAAAAAATAAAACAAATAATATTAGTACACATTCATTCCCCCGGGAAGGCTCCGAAGAGGAATCCCGAGGAAAAGGAACAAGAATTACACAACAGGCACGTGCCCTCACAACCACTTACACTCGCGGAAGGAGAGCTGTAACCAAAACAGAATTATAACAATTATAATTATGTAACTATGTAATTATGTAATTTAAAAATGAATGAACACTAAAGAAAAAAACGAAAACCCCGAAAGGAATCGTTCTACAAGCTGAAAAATTAACAACTACAATTAGATTCATAAACTAATTGAGACAAAATGTACGGCGTAGCAACCCCACCCACACGGGAAGGAAGCTACAAGGGCGTAGTAAAACATAGTAAAAGGGTGAACGACCTCAAGAGAGAGAGAGAGAGAAAGACCGAAGTCAAACTCGATCGCAACCCATAAAATTAGGCCGTGGTGGCCTAACTGCCGAGGCCTCCACGTAGATATCGTACACTACACACACACATCTGAAAAGGAAACTTACTTATTTCTATACTCAAATATATATACGAACATGAAAACATGTTTACATATATATTGAGTAAAAGAAAAGTAAGCGATTAAGTAAAGACAAAACAGACAATGGCTGCCAAGCGAGGACCAAGACAGAGACGTCTGTCACAGTCCGAGCCAAAAGTGAAAGTGAGTATTCACCTGTGTGTGAGGGGGAGGAGGGGTAGCTAGCTACCACTCCCCTACCCCCCGCTAACTAGCGCGGGGGTAATACACCCTCGTTAAATTCTAATGGCTCGCCATTTCAGCTACGCTAAAAGTAATAACCCTTTGTAAATAGCGTGGTTTGTATTTCGGTTACGGAACAAACTTGATTTTATAGATCAGAGCTTAAATTTAGAAAAAATAAGAATCCTGTAACTCTGAAAACCCAATGTTGAAACACATGGTTTAATCTGCTAATGTAAATAGATGACTCACTCGTCTTCAAGATTGCCGTTGTGGGTGGCATATTGGTACTTGAAATATGATTTCCTTTGCGTTGTGGTCTTACCATTGACAGTGGTGTTTTGTGACCCTGAAAGATGTACAAACATTAAATGGATCTTTTCCGTGAAAATAGGCTGTGCATAACACTTAATTGTCTTGTTGAACATGACTCACGTGTCCATCGTAAGATATTAAAGAAGAAATTGTAGTTTGCTTTACCATGAGTGACTAAAGCCTGCCTGGAAGAGGCTATATACTTTTAACAGAAACTATTTTGAACACTTTTATTCTGGTATGGCTATCAGTGTGAGTGCACAGTCTTATCCTTGACCGACTTTTCCCCGTCTTAGTGTAGGTAGGTAGCAGGTTGGCCAGAGCACTAGCTGCCCGTGGAGGCACTACCACTAGAGAGTTATGGGGACCTTAGACTGACCAGACAGTACTACATTGGATCCTTATCTCTGGTTACGATTCATTTTCCCTTTGCCTACACATACACCGAATATTCTGGCCTATTCTTTATATATTCTCCTCACTCCTCATACACCTGACAACACTAGAGATTACCAAACAATTCTTCTTTGCCAACGGGGTTAACTACTGCACTGTAATTGTTCAGTGGCCACTTTTCCCTTGGTAAGGGTAGAAGAGACTCTTTAGCTGTAAGGGTAGAAGAGACTCTAACTATGGTAAGCAGCTCTTCTAGGAGAACACTCCAAAATCAAACCATTGTTCTCTAGTCTTGGGTAGTGCCATAGCCTCTCTACCATGGCCTTCCACTGTCTTGGGTTAGAGTTCTCTTGCTTGAGGGTACACTCGGGCACACTATTCTATTTCTCTACCTCTTGTTTTGTTGGAAAGTTTTTATAGTTTATGTAGGAAACATAACAAATTTTTAAGTAATTTGTATTTTTCCTAGTATACAAACCTGGAGCTATTTATAGGGTATACTTTCGGCGAAGCTGAAACACAAGCTATGATAATTTTAGTGAGGGCCCCATCCGCTAGTTAGCGGGTGGGGGGTGGGGTAGACTGGCTACCCCGCTCACTCACACCTCTCGACTGAGTAACCACTTTGCTTTATGGCAGGACTTCTCGGGGGACAGGGTGACGGGCCAATTTGTATAAATAGCTTCAGGTTTGCATACTAGGAAAAATACAAATTACTAACAAATTTGTTATTTGTTCCGACGAAGATACAAACCCTTCACTATTTACAGGGTGACTTACTCTTAGGAGGGAGGAAGTCCTCACCAACTGGCCTTGGTCATGACCCGGGATCCTCTCTATTTCGATCTGTGATCGATAGTAGAAGGGACCCTACCCTCGCTAAAATCAAGTGCCGATATGAGGTAATGCACTGATAGCGGCCTGCAGAAGCTTGTGTGTGAGTGGAACTAACAGTGTGGCTTGTCTTTAACATAGGAACTCGAGTACAAAACCTATTGTTCTTAAAGACTTACAGAATACCCTCCCTCTAAAAGGTATTGGGGACGTAACACAGTATTCTTCTATACTTAGGAGGCACAAGGGAAATGGGTCTTACCTGCAGCGAGGTGAGGTCAGCTATGCTGAGGCTTGTGGAGCTGTTTTCCCCAGAGGGGAGAAGGTGAAAGGAAGAAAGGAGCCAGGCATTCTTACTCATTCACCCCAGACTAATCCAGGTAGCCTCAGCCCTCAACCCTCTGCTACTTGTCCATCAAGGAGCCTCGGGTGTTTAGACCATTTGTTGTGCGACCACCACAGGACCAATGGAAAAGGTCTCCATGTTCTTGTGGGTTACGTCTTTGCAGATAGTGGGCCGTGAAGGTCGATTGACGCTTCCACATGCCCACTTAAAGTATCTGCACCACAGAGTAGTTTCTTGAACGCCAGGGACGTAGTAACGCCACTGACGTTACGAGCTCTGGGTCTTAGGATGGAGGAGAGTCTAGATTGAGAGTAGCCTCAATTGCCTTCCGATCCCAGAGGAGAAGGAAATCCTAGAGGTCCTCCTCTTGACCTTCCCCGTGCTGGTCAACAGTGCCGACACACGAGGGCAAGCTGGTATCGTTCTTTTCAGGTAACCCCACAGACTCCTCACTGGGTAAAATCTCAGTTGATGGGTTTTCGGTTACCGAACGAAGACTCTTTATTCGAAATGGGCTGCACCTAGGATACAGCACACTCGTATTTGAGTCTTGGCAATCCACTCAGGGACGCCGCTGAGGATTACTTCTCCCCATCTCCTAGGGTAGGAGACATCAGAAGGTGGATCATACAACACATTAACTCTCTTGGTCAAAAGCCCAAGTGAGTAGAAAGGCCGTCTTCCGTGTAAGGAAGCGATCTGCTGCTGGGCATAAAGTTCGTAGAGAGGGGCCTTCAGAGACTGAAGGACCCGAACCGCGTTCCCAGGAGGAGGTTAAGATCTGACGGGGGACAAGTTATCTCACACTTGTATAAGTAAAGGCATCAATGGGAGAGAATCCCCTTCCACGACATCAGTCACCAAGGACTGAACACTTCGCCTGGAAGACCGACGCTGAAAAGTGTCTGAGGTGCCTAGACATCTTTTCCGTAACTTGTTGCGAAAGGCCTCTCTGAGAGGGATGGTGTAGGATCGTCCCAGGCGAGAAGTCGAAGCAAAGCTACGGCTTAGGAAAGTGTTAGCACGTGGATGCTTGGAAGATCATGCCGTGGAGGAAGATCCCTCGGAACTCCATCAGGAGCTGTAGAAGGTCCGGGAACCATTCTGCTCGTTGCCATAGCGAAGCTATTGGAGCTCCGTCAGGGGCTGCAGGAGGTCTGGGAACCATTCTGCGGGATGCCATAGCGAAGCTATTGGAGTCATTGATAAGATCTTGCTTATCCTGACTTGGCTGAGGACTTTTTCACCAGACCGAATGGGGGAAAATAGGCCGCCCCACCGATCTTGGAATACATCTTGTTTGAGGGCCTGGTATTCCGGGACTGGGGAACAGTCGAGTGGGAGCCGGAACATCAGGGCCACTGCGAGCATAACCACAGTCGGGGACCTCATAAAGTTAAGACTTTGTTGGATACAAGATGATTCGAAGACACTAGGAGCCCACTATCTGGATGGTTTTGCAAGCACATTCCTGTACCAGGAATGACGCGAGTAGATGGGGGCAACTAGTTGTCCTCTGTCCACCTGAGGCTTCTACTGCTAGATGGTTCTCTAAGAGAGGTGAATGCTGGTATCTTTCTGAATCAGGCCAACGGACGAGGCTGGAATGGTGCGACATATGCACCCCCCCCCCCCTTTTGATGCATTAAAGAAAGCATCAAATCCAGAGGGAAGACGAGAAGACAGGCCTTCTTTGCAGAAGCTCTCGTTGGAATAAAATATGTTTGTATCTATGAAAGCTTAGTGGATTTGTGTGTATGAAACATATTTGATTTTAATTTTTTTTCTTTTGTATCCCTCAAGCCCCCTTTTTCAAAAAATGTCTTAATTTGTTATTGTTCCTTTCCAGGTATTGACAGCAGCCCCTACACTCAGTAGGGAGTATAAGGGAGAGCAAATTTAGAATATTTCCTGTTATCAGTCTGTACTAGTCTGTAATGCTGTTCTATATCCATACTTTGTAACTAGAAGTAAGCTACTGTGTTGCTATATGAGTGTCATGAACATTAAATAGTTAAAAGGAGCTATTGAAATGGGATATCTGGTTAGAGGCCCAAGAAGTGAATTCCGATGTTAGGAAGAGGGTGACTTTTGAGCTTAGTATGAATTCAGACTTATTCAAAACCCCTTCCAAGATTGAGAGATTTCAAATGTGTTGTTGACAAAATTTTTGAAACATTGTTATTGTGGGCCTGCAGAGACCTGCACAGCAGCGTATGCGGCTGAACTGTTCAAAGAAAAAATTGTAAGTGACTTTGCAGCTTAGTGGTGAACTGGATATTGAAGGGACAGTATTGATTCAGGGGAAAGTATGGTAGCACAGTATTTTCACAGATCTATATTTTCTTATGAGTAATTTCTAGTTTGTTTGTTATTTGTGGAGCTGGAGTGTAAAGGACTGATAATTTTGCCCTAAATTTGGTTATTGGAACTGACAGATAAATACTTAAAAATAAATATCTTTTCTCTTGCTTATACAATATGCAAAAGGGATGCTAATTTTTCATTTAATTGATTATTCTAATTGATATGATATTCCTAACAGTTTTCTGCAAATAAATTTTTTTTGTTTTTATGTATACAGCATTTAATTTCAGAAACCTCCCACCACGGTTCCCCTACTCAGCCACTGTTTTTTAATCTTTCAAATAACTTATAATAATCCCTTTCACCTAATGTTCTTATACTTATGATCAGCAAGCTGGAGAAGCAAAGGTTTAAGTCAGGATCTAGCTGGGTCCCCTTGCCCATTATAAATCAAGGGGTGGTGCCCAGTGCTTTGAACTGTTACTTAGGTTTTTGGGTATTCCACCGTTGTATGGTTGTTGTGTAGTGAACGTCAGGTTGTGGTCGGCATTCGGATACTAGGCAGTTTGGGTGCTACCTTTGGCCACAGTCCGCAAACCACTACATAATTTTTGGAGCCCAGACCCGGGAAACACCAACCTTTAGAGATGGCCTCATCCAGTAAACGCCGAAAAGCTAAGAAGAGCCTGAGCCGGGATGTAGAGAGTCTTGTCAGGATTGTCAGTGACCTGACAACTCAGGTCAAGTCCCTGACATTTCAAGTGGCGGCCCTGAAGACCGTTGAGCCGTCACCAACGTGCCACGTTGCCACTGGGGTCACAACCACAGTGACCACCAGTGCTCCATCTACGTCCCCTGCTTGGCCAAATTACAATGGTCTGGCAATTCCAGTGACTGGAGCAGAGCCACTGATTGGAGGTCTACAGCCCCCTCCAGGGTTCACACCGTTAATCCCCCCTGTACCATGCTTCTGGGAGTCTCCTGTCCCAAGTGGACTGCTTGCTTCCTCGCCTGTTCTGGCAACTAACTCTGTTAGTCCACCAGAGCCTGCAGCCAGTAGACTAGGGGAGCAGTACCTGGACAATCTAGTTGAAGCCAGTAGGCCAGAAAAGGCTCCAGCAGCTACCGCTGAGGCAGTTCTTGCCCAGACAGGAGCTATCCCAAAGCGGAGACGCCAGGCCAAGGAAAGAGCCAGACCAGCCATACCTGAAATGACATCTTCATCACAGGAGTCTACCAGTGAAGATTCTGGTAGTGACACTTCTAGCTCCTGTCTCAGTGTCAGCTCAGAAGACACTGTCTCCACCGACCATGTCCAGTCCCTCCAGACAGAACGCAGTCTGTCTGATCTTATCAAGGTTCTTGACTCCAGGAGGAACCCCAAGCCAGGAATCTTCCAGCTGGAAAATGGCCA
The DNA here is from genome assembly GCF_036898095.1 of Palaemon carinicauda. Taxonomy (NCBI): domain Eukaryota; kingdom Metazoa; phylum Arthropoda; class Malacostraca; order Decapoda; family Palaemonidae; genus Palaemon; species Palaemon carinicauda. Next base: position 28,290,124 of record NC_090746.1, on the reverse strand, counting down.
GAGTTTTGCCCGATTCCTGAGGGATTTCGAGGCCTACTGTGCCAGTAAGTATACCGCAGGAAGCTCTGGTCGGTGGACTGTTGATCTCGGGAAATTTCTGAAGGGAGAAATTCATGAGGCATTCTCAGCCACGGGGGGTCCCGAGATCTCATACCCCGACATGAAGGAACGCCTCCTCGACTGGTGCCGAGAAGCCCGAGAGAGGCGTGATGCGGGCAGGAAGGCCCGGTTCAGCAGTGCCACCTGTGGCGAGGGCAACTGCTGAAAATTTACCCCGTCCGGTTGGCCTCCCTGTACAAGTCGGCCTATCCTCGCCGTAGTTTGGACCGGAGGGAGCTTAGGCGGAAGCTCCTCAGAACTGTTCCAAGCAGAGCTGCGAGTTGGCTGGAACAGTCTCTGGACACCATTAATGTCTCTGCTGGCCGTCAGGCCACTTGGCAGGATGTTCTACACCTGTTGAGTGTTCTCGACGAGGCATCCCGTCAGCGAAGCCAGAAGGCAGAGGATTTGGCCATCAGTCGTGTGGGACAGTCATGGCACGGCTCGTATGCCGACAGGGTTGCCATGGCTGCCCCCAGCCGTTCACCTGGACCTGACAGAGCGTATTTACGCACTCCTCCTCGACCGGTCCCCAAACCAGCACCTGTGGAAGTGCGCCTGCCACCATCGCGCACCCCGGATAGATCTCTTCAGTTCCAGATGAGGTACTGTGCATGGTGCCGAAAACCAGGGCACTTTGTGGACGAGTGTCGCAGACGCCTCAACCTCTGCCTACGTTGTGGCTCGTCCAACCATCATGTGGCACAGTGTGGACAACAGGCGCCGGTTATGAACAGATCACCTGTCCAGAACACAGCTAATGCCTGCAGCCCTGGGAGGGAGACTACCTCTGTCCAGACTCCTTCAAGGTGGAGAGCAGTACCGGTGAATGCTACTCCGACCCCGTCGTCCTATTCTGGATCAACCAGTAGCCAGGAGACCCGAAGTGGGAGCGAGTCCAGTGCTCCTTCTCGGACTGTGGGGAAGAAGAAGAAGAGCAAGAAGGTGAGGAGTATCATAGGGCTTTAAACACCAGGCCTTCGATGTAGAAGATGGGGCTACATCGAAGGAGGGTGTGAGTGCTAGGGTGCATGCTCCTAGTATTCCGGCGGCAGCCTCGGAAATCTCGATTTCAAAGGTTACCCCTCAACCTGAAGAAGTTATTGCACCTCCAATGGCTTTTTCAGGATTGGCCTGTGCTAACCTGTCCTCGACACAGTCCAGAGCTTCTCCAACTGACTCCTCCAGGGAGAAAGTCGAAACTGAGGCAGTATTGAAAACCCTTCGTAGAGTTAACCTGGCACAGTTGGCTCCTGTACCACTCATGGTTGTCCCAGTGACCGTGTCTGAGTTTCCATCGGGAGCGTTGGATGCTCTCATTGACTCCGGAGCTGAGGTCAACCTCCTGTCATCGAGAGTAGTACAGGATTACCAGCTGCAGATGGTACCCAACACCATTAGTCTGAAGGGTTTAGGGCAAACAGGACCTAAGACCTTAGGTACTGTACTGTTGACCCCTATACTGCATGGAATGACATTCGCCCCGGGTGTGTTCCATGTAGTGCCGTCAGGGACTATGGCTGAGCACGTAGTGCTTGGTTACCAGTTCTTGAGAGCAAATGGGGTGATAGTTGACGGAGCCCGAAATCGGCTGAGCGTTGGCAGTACTCCCCAAGAGCCTCTTTGGGAGTATTATGTCCCGATACGTGGAACCTGTTGTCAGCAAGTGCTTTACGCACTTGAGGTCCACGCAGCCGATTCAATGAGGATTGCCAGTATTGAGCCGGTACTTGTTCCAGTTTGTGTTAACTTTCCTAAGGGACTTGACACCTCTTTTAGGTGCCCTGCTTGTCCGACCAACTGTTGGCCGGAAATGTATTATGATGGCGACATCATAACCCCTGGTCTGTCAAGGAAAGTTACAGCAATTCCTGGCATCCTTGAACTGAAAGACAAAAAAGCCTCAGATTTAGTCAAGGGTTCATCTGAAGAAACCGCCAAGATCAAGAAGGGCGATCTCTTGGGGAAGGTGTTCACCATAGCAATGGTGGATGCTCCTCTATCCTGCCTGATAGCACAGGAGTGTGACATGACTCCTGAACCGAGCGTATTGGAAGAGATAGACAATCTGTCTATCTCCGACGAACTGGACTCTTCTCAGAAGGACCAGTTTTGTCAAATGCTTCGACGTCATCTTCCAGTCATCAGTACTGGTGATGATGATGTGGGAGAGTGCTAAAGCACACCAATACGCATCCACCTGTATGACGAGACGCCCATTTTTCAGAGAGTTCGACGGTTTGCCAAACCCGTCGCTGACGCCATCGAAGAACAGTGCAAGGAGTTGCATGAACTGGGTATTATTGAACCCAGCATCTCTCCTTGGTCTTCACCCATTGTTCCAGTCCGAAAAAAGGACAATAGTATACGGTTGTGTGTGGACTACCGTAGACTGAATAAGGTGACTGTCTCTGATAAGTTCCCGATGCCTAACATGGCCGACTCTGTATTTGGACTTCAAGGAGTCAAATACTTTACAACCCTTGACCTGGTTCGTGGATACTACCAGTTACCGTTGGCAGAGGACAGTAAGGAATACATGGCTTTCTCTACCGCCTTTGGACACTGGCAGTTCAGACGCTTATCGTTTGGACTGAAAAATGCACCTGCAGTGTTCCGGAGAGAAATGCAGAGTATTCTCCAAGAGTTCCCGAAAGCCAAGGTGGTTGTCTACATTGACGACATATTGATACTTGGGTCTTCTTTCGAGGAACACCTGAAACTGGTAGAATGAGTTTTGGGTACTCTCCAGAAGCACGGACTCAAGATAAAACTCGGGAAGTGTTCTTGGGTTCAAGCCGAGGTCCAGTATCTTGGTCATCTGGTTGGACGTTCTGGTATGTGTAAGCTACCAGAATACATCCAGAAAGTGGAAGACTTCCCTAAACCGACCACTGTGCGTGAGCTACGGGGATTCCTGGGACTGGTCAACTTCCAACGGAAGTTTATCCCCATGTGCTCACAGATAGCCAAACCATTATCTGCGAAGACTGGCGGACAAAAATCTCAAGGAACTAGGAAACTGAAGTGGACTGCAGAAATGGACAGTGCCTTTATGCGCTTGAAGGAACTGATCAAAGAGGACATTATGTTGTCATACCCTGACTACTCCGCTGATGCTAAACCCTTGGAGTTGTTTGTTGATGCTTCGGGTGAAAGTGCTGGTGCTTGTCTGTGCCAGGAGTCCTTGGAGCATCCAGGGGAGCGTCGGGTTATAGCGTACGACTCTATGACTTTCCTTGACTGCGAGACCCGTTACTCTACCATTGGGCGTGAGTTGGCTGCTCTGCGATAGGGAGTGAAAACCTTCAGGGCCTTCCTCTATGGTCAGTTCTTCGTGATCCATTCTGATCACCGTCCCCTGATGTACCTTCATGACATGAAGATGGTGGACAGTCGTCTAGCACGGACACTGGAGGACCTGTCCGAATTTAACTTTATTGTTAATTACTGTCCAGGAGATCAGAATGCCGCCACTGACTGGTTATCCCGCTGGCCCGCATTAACTGACTGTCTGTTAGCTACTGAACCCAGCACTCCCAAGTTGCCTGCTGGACTGGCCTTGTATAAGGAGGTTCGTGGTGGTCAAGATTCTCTCATCGAATCCTTGGAGCTAGTCGTGAACTGCTGGACAGAAGGGTCAGGTGTCGCACCCGACTCTCCGCTGAAGGGAGCCAAGCTCCGGGATGCCTTAGTTCAGCAGTTTCTGAAAGACGCCGGTCGACTAGGCTTCAAACTGGACAAGACCAGCAGGAACAGGATCAAGGCAATGAGATTTCCAGGTACAGTCCCAGCTCTGGAGTTGCTATTGGCAGCATCAAAGTTATTGAACCTGGAAATCTGGGTCCATTGGGGTCCCACTTGTCCCGTAGTCTATTGTGATCCATCCGTGACTGAGCCTCAGTGTGTGCATCTTCAGTGTCTGTCTGGAGTGCATTTTAATCCTCTGATCGAGCTCCGCAATTACGTCCCTACAACTGACGTGATTCTGGGCCATAAGGCGGAGGTAATATCTCGTGTTCCTGACGCTGAGGGCTTGATCACTGATGATCAGGAAGCGCCGGAGGATTGTCCTGTAATCCAGTACGTGACAGAAAAGGCACCTCGTCAGTCCAGTTGTACCCATGTGTCTCAACACTCGGCAGTAGGGATAGTAATGATGCAGGAAACCTTATTTTGTGCTCTTGATGATACAGGAGCACAGGTTTGTCTAGTAAGTGAGTCTGTACTGAGCCAACTTGGCATAGAGTACCAGGTACTGTCAGGAGAACAGCTAGAGGGGTTGACTGGTTCCTGCACCAGCATTCTAGGCTACGTCCAGTTAGAGGTGAAGTGTCCTTCTGGGTGGAGGCTACCGCTGTTTAACTATGCGGTGGTAGCTGCCAAAGACAATAACTTTTCTTTTGTTCTTGGTAGGAATATACTGGATGCAGCGTACCTGACACTGGATTCACCCCGAGAACAGTTGGTGTATGACCACACTACTGTTCTTCAGTTGTCTCCCAAGGTACTCTCAGTCTCCTCCCGCCATACCGAGACCACTGTTATGAAGGTAACTGATCCTGAATCTGATCAGGGAGTGTTCTCCGGAAATGCTCTTCTGTCCTTCAGTCAGGTGTCCAAGATCCAAGGAGATCATCGACAGATTCAATCTGTCATTAAGATGATCTACTCTGGGGTTCCTGCATCTCGAGTTCCACGCTCCTGTCTACCCTATAGGAGATGTTGGTCGAACCTGGAAGTTCACCAGGGTTTGCTAGTGAAGTGGAACCCAGACGGCTCAGTAGTCCCAGTAGTCACCTTCAATGTCCTGATTGACCTAGTTGCCGAGACACACCTCCAGAATGCTCACTGGGGGATCGGAAAAATGAGTGCAATGCTCCGTCGACTTGTCTGGCACAGATCTTTGATTAATGTAATCAGAGATATGTGCCGGACGTGTTGGGAATGTCAGACTTGTAAGGTCTCAAGGGAGGTGGTTGCTCCGCCGACCTTGAAAATAGTGTCCTCTTCTCCCTTTGAATTGGTTGCTATGGATCTTGTAAGTCTCCCAACAACCAGTACTGGTTTTATTGGGTGTCTGATGGTAGTCCACCATTATTCCAAGTGGGTAACGGCAGTACCCATAAGGAATAAGAGGAGCAGTACGATATGCCAGGCGCTTGAAGACCGAGTTTTTCCTGTTATTCCTCGTGTTCCAGTCCGGATATTGACTGATAACGGCCCTGAGTTTACTTCCCAGGAATTTACTGAGTTGTTGGAGCGGTACAATGTTGTACATGTGAAAACAACTCCGTATAAACCCTCTAGTAACGGTGCAGTGGAGCGAGTGAATCGTACCATTGGTGAGTTACTGAGGGTGATTTCTGGGGAATCTCGGAAATGGGACCAGTTCTTATCCCGAGCAGTTCTCAGCTACAACCATTCCCACCACACTGAGATTGGCTGTACTCCAGCTGAGAACATACTGAAGGGTGCTCACGATGTTGATAGTATCCCGTTGCTATCAGCAGAAACGAGAGACCCATGGGCTGAAGGACATCCTCGGTACAAACCGTTTAAAGAGGGTTCTCTGGTGCTTAAGAAGGTGCACCTGTTGGGACACCTTCTGACGAACAAGCTCATCCCTAGGTTTGAAGGGGTATTCCGTGTTACTAAGGTACACGAGAATAAGGTCACCTATGAGCTGCAGAGACTGCCTGATGGTGAACTGGTAAAAGTTTACCATATCCAGTTAAAGGCCTGGTTTGAACCTCCAGTTTATCTTAGGAGGCACTTTCTCTGGTATCCGAAGGGTCCTGATCCTGTAACAGAGACTCTGAATAGTCCAGAACTCATGGATGACAGTCCTGTTTCTTCTGAAGTCTCTCAGAGTTCTAGTTCTAGTAGTGATGGCGACTCCTATGGGGTGGCTGCAGTAGTGGCGTCCTACCTTCTGTCTCGAGATTGTAACAAGTCCCGATGACAGAGGAAAAGTCACCATCCTACTAGAGCTACTACTCAGCCTAAGCCCATTCTTAAGCCAGCTAGGACTTACGAGAGAAAGAAAGCACTGGATGCTTGGTTATATCCTCCTGAAAATTGTGATGAGACTCCTGTGTTAAAGCCTGAATCGTTTCGAGATCATTTGGTCCTCCAACTATGGGAGAACAGCCCCACTGAAATGTGTAAAACCCCTATTTTGTCTCCCGAGTCAGTGGTTCACTGGGGAGTTGGGAATTCTGGGAAGTTTCCAGTATTCCATTATTGGAACTACCTTCTGTTGGTTCCAAGAGTTCCAGTCCAGATTGGTCAAGACCTGCTACTTTAGAAAGCCCTGTTTCTGAATCGGCAGTGTCTATCCTGATAATGACTTTCTCGGCTTTTTGCCACCCGATTGTGACGACCGACTGTTGCCTGAAGATCCCACCTTTAGTGGATTTAGTCCCCCATGGACTAGGTCAAAAGGTCCTGTTCTTGACCTACCTTTAGTTCAGTCTCGAGTCCTGGAGTGGAAACCTCGTCTCACTGACCAGATGAATATTATGGAGAGGGAACCATCCTCCATTCCTGAGTCCCCTCAGAATACAAACCCTTTCCTACATTCTGATGGTGGATTAAAATACCGGTCAGAGCTCGAGGCTAAGTGGCACAGTCAGGTATATCTAACCTGAATGTTACAGCACTGTTTGGGTCGCCCGAAACACAACGTTGCCCCGAGTCATCGCCTGATTTTTAGGGATTTTTATTGTCCTCTTCTGAGTCTACGGATTCTGTCTCTGGTTTACCTCAAAGTATGTCGATCACCCGCAGATACCAACTGTTATGCGAGGTTATCGACCGATTAAAGGCACCCAGCCTGTATCTGGAAAGTCGCCGGCTTAGCCTGTCTCCTGTGCTACGAGAAATTAATATGGCTCGCCAGCAGATTGCTGATTCCCGGCGCATGTCCCGAGACAGAATTTTGACTCAGAAGAAGAACTATAAATCTCCCACTGAATTAATCTTGGTACAGTTTTCAAAGAAAGTTTTGATAATAATTACCCTTTTTTCTTATTAGTTATATTTTAATTCCCACATTGGGTATCTGAAAGGCTGGGAAAGGGACACGTGGTGTGAGGAAATCTTTATTTAGTCACGGTTTCTGTAATTGTTGCATTATTGTAGTCCTGTAAATTGACCTTGACCGTGACAGTTATAATAAATTCAATAAATTGCTTTTATCATGTAAAACCTGTAGTCCAAAATCAATGAGTTTTGTATGCTTTTAAATTGATTTTGGACTGTAATGGATGTAATTTTTTTCCCTTGATAGTTCCTGAGTGTATACCTGTAATACTGATGTTTTTTGTATAGTATAATGGAAATTGTTATGTTGTATATTATTGAAGCATTGTTGGGAGGAATAGACAATAATCTAACTTTTTATTTGTAAGTACTGGATCTCCATTGTGTTTAAAAGGTTGTCTATTCCTATTGCTTTTTGTTAAGTCATGAGTCTGGAAAAAATGTATTGTACCTAATGTAAATTTATGTAATTTGATATGTAACTTAAGGAAGGGATGATGAATTAAATCTTTCGTTGATCATCCTACCTTTTTACTGAATTTTTTTTTGCAAGGTAAATTTTCTTTTTCCACTTGAATGTACAGAGTTTGTGTAGGGTGTTGCTGTCAGGTACGAGGCATTTTTTTTGGATGGGCTTGAGGGCTAATGGGGGGGAATGGAATAAAATATGTTTGTATCTATGAAAGCTTAGTGGATTTGTGTGTATGAAACATATTTGATTTTAATTTTTTTTTCTTTTGTATCCCTCAAGCCCCCCTTTTTCAAAAAATGTCTTAATTTGTTATTGTTTCTTTCCAGGTATTGACAGCAGCCCCTACACTCAGTAGGGAGTATAAGGGAGAGCAAATTTAGAATATTTCCTGTTATCAGTCTGTACTAGTCTGTAATGCTGTTCTATATCCATACCTTGTAACTAGAAGTAAGCTACTGTGTTGCTATATGAGAGTGTCATGAACATTAAATAGTTAACAGGAGCTATTGAAATGGGATATCTGGTCAGAGGCCCAAGAAGTGAATTCCGATGTTAGGAAGAGGGTGACTTTTGAGCTTAGTATGAATTCAGACTTATTCAAAACCCCTTCCAAGATTGAGAGATTTCAAATGTGTTGTTGACAAAATTTTTGAAACATTGTTATTGTGGGCCTGCAGAGACCTGCACAGCAGCGTATGCGGCTGAACTGTTCAAAGAAAAAATTGTAAGTGACTTTGCAGCTTAGTGGTGAACTGGATATTGAAGGGGCAGTATTGATTCAGGGGAAAGTATGGTAGCACAGTATTTTCACAGATCTATATTTTCTTATGAGTAATTTCTAGTTTGTTTGTTATTTGTGGAGCTGGAGTGTAAAGGACTGATAATTTTGCCCTAAATTTGGTTATTGGAACTGACAGATAAATACTTAAAAATAAATATTTTTTCTCTTGCTTATACAATATGCAAAAGGGATGCTAATTTTTCATTTAATTGATTATTCTAATTGATATGATATTCCTAACAGTTTTCTGCAAATAAATTTATTTTTGTTTTTATGTATACAGCATTTAATTTCAGAAACCTCCCACCACGGTTCCCCTACTCAGCCACTGTTTTTTAATCTTTCAAATAACTTATAATAATCCCTTTCACCTAGTGTTCTTATACTTATGATCAGCAAGCTGGAGAAGCAAAGGTTTAAGTCAGGATCTAGCTGGGTCCCCTTGCCCATTATAAATCAAGGGGTGGTGCCCAGTGCTTTGAACTGTTACTTAGGTTTTTGGGTATTCCACCATTGTATGTTTGTTGTGTAGTGAACGTCGGGTTGTGGTCGGCATTCGGATACTAGGCAGTTTGGGTGCTACCTTTGGCCACAGTCCGCAAACCACTACATCGTCTGCCACCCATCATCCACGGATTGTCCAGCAGTGAGGGGGGGGGAGTGCATAGAAATAAACACATCTCGAGATGATGTCGAGACACGTAACTAATTGCACGTTCTTGCAACGAAGGGGAACAGCCTGTTCTCCCTCCCACTGCCACTAAACCAGTGTGGTTGGCCGAATAAGACCGAAGACCGATACCAACCGGAAAACCAGTTAATCAGTACAGCTTGTTATAATAGCGAATCTCCATAGAGATCGCTTTCCGGACAAGAGACTGTACGGTAATCACCGAACGCATCCAACCAAACCCAAGAGGGGATTGAGACGTAACTTCAATCTATTGTTGGGTGGGTAGGGAGCAAAAGTCTACTACGGAGTAGTAGCACCGAAATGAGGGTATGACAAGCATATATACGTAGTTCAACATAAAAGTCGTGTCCGAAACTCAGTTGGAAAATGTTGAAAATGTTCGTAAAGGAGGTTTCTCCTTCTTAGGATAAAAAACGTGCGTACATCTCCGTCTCTGATCGGTAACCTAGAATTTATATTAAATGTTCCCAACAAGGGAACAAATATGCTTATGAGAAGTTTCCAGCCAAAGCCTTTGTAGGAGACTAAGACTTCCGATTGGGGGAAAGGAAAAAATGCCTACAAGGAAGCAGAACGTAAATGCCGTATGTCTGGTTACAGGAAAGTAGCCAAGTAATGTACTGAATAACCTGGTTTCAGTAAGGGATATAAATATACAACTTAATAGAACGGAGTTCTAATTGCAAGATGTATATAGCCCTTATAGGCAGAAAAATCGCTTGCACGCATATATGTACTTGTCCATGCGTATTCTCTGCCTCCAGGAAACGTTTGCAACGAATCCGGTTGCAGGAATAATGTATGTGCGACGAATCGCAACATTATTGCCAAAAGAATTTTGTTCGTTGACTAACTGTAATATTTTCTTGAATGAGAGCGAACATGTTCTCAAACAAAAATATACAGTTATAGAGGCAATCATTTCCCCTTTGGTTTACCCCTCTTCTTTATGCGAGGGGCTAGCCAGTGTTCATTACACAGAAACGGATATCTGGTTACCTGTGGGCGGAGTTTGAAACGTTCGTAAACGAAATGAAAAGTTGCCCACGCTGTTGCTATCGTTCTTTTAACGTCAGCTAACAACGTTCCTTCGGAACTAATTATTCGAAACAATAACCCTGTAAGGATAGAATAAAAAGTCTCGGAACCCTATCGTGTAAAAGGCAAGTCGTTATACCCACGGTAAAATGACGGGGAAGGATGCTTCCATTAAACGGTAGAACCGAGTTTAAGACAATAACCTCGCGGTTTTGTCTCGGCTAGAGCGCATGCTCCGGGACGGCCTTCATGAAGTTTTAGCAACACTCGTTGAAGTTCTGTAAAAACTTCGCAGAACCGAGTCTCCCGAAAAGGGTGAAGTCTCGTATGTGGGAGTTTGCTTCAAGAATGTCAGACATTATTATTATTATTATTATTATTATTACTAGCCAAGCAACAACCTTAGTTGGAAAAGCAAGATGCTATAAGCCCAAGGGCTTCAACAGGGAAAAATAACCCAGTGAGGAAAGGAAATAAGGAAATAAATAAATGATGAGAATAAATTAACAATATCTCATTCTAAAAACAGTAACAGCGTCAAAACAGATATGTCCTATATAAACTATTAACAACGTCAAAAACAGATATGTCATATATAGACTATAAAAAGACTCATGTCAGCCTGGTCAACATAAAAACATTTGCTCCAACTTTGAACTTTTGAAGTTCTACTGATTCAACTACCCGATTAGGAAGATCATTCCACAATTTGGTAACAGCTGGAATAAAACTTCTAGACTACTGTATAGTATTGAGCCTCATGATGGAGAAGGCCTGGCTATTAGAATTAACTGCCTGCCTAGTATTATGAACAGCATAGAACTGTCCAGGGAGATCTGAATGTAAAGGATGGTCAGAGTTATGAAAAAACTTATGCAACATGCATAATGAACTAATTGAACAATGGTGCCAAAGATTGATATCTAGATCAGGAATAAGAAATTTAATAGACCGTAAGTTTCTGTCCAACAAATTAAGATGAGAATCAGCAGCTGAACACCAGACAGGAGAACAATACTCAAAACAAGGTAGAATGAAAGAATTTAAACACTTCTTCAGAATAGATTGATCACCGAAAATTTTGTAAGACTTTCTCAATAACCCAACTTTTTGTGCAATTGAAGAAGACACAGATCTAATGTGTTTCTCAAAAGTAAATTTGCTGTCGAGAATCACACCTAAAATTTTAAGTCATACAAATTTAAAGAAACATTATCAATACTGAGATCCGGATGTTAAGGAGCCACCGTCCTTGACCTACTTACAATCTTACTTTGAGTTTTGTTAGGATTCAACTTCATACCCCATAATTTGCACTATGCACTAATTTTAGCTAAATCTCTATTAAGGGATTCACCGACCCCAGATCTACATTCAGGGGATGGAATTGATGCAAAGAGAGTAGCATCATCTGCATATGCAACAAGCTTGTTTTCTAGGTCAAACCACATGTCATGTGTATATAGTATGAAAAGTAATGGGCCAAGAACACTATCCTGTGGAACACCGAATATCACATTCCTATACTCACTATGGTGACCATCAACAACAACTCTTTGAGATTTATTACTTAAAAAATCAATAATAATGCTAAGAAACGACCCACCCACTCCCAACTGTTTCAGTTTGAAAACAAGGGCCTCATGATTAACACGGTCAAAGGCAGCACTAAAATCAAGGCCAATCATACGAACTTCCTGACCACAATCAAGGGATTTCTGTACAGCATTGGAGATTGCAAGAAGGGCATCACATGCTCCAAGGCCTTTACGAAAACCAAATTGCAAACTAGGGAGTAGATGATTACCTTCAGCAAACCTATTAAGACGTTTTGCCAGAAGACGTTCAAAAACTTTAGATAATATGGGAGTTATGGAAATTGGGCGGTAATCAGTGGGACTTGAGCTACCACAAACACATTTACATAAAGGAGTAACATTACCAATTCTCCAACAAGTGCTTAAAGCTCCTCTTCTTGCTAACTTGCGCAAAATAACAGATAACTTTGGAGCTAAGAAATCTGCTGTCTTCATAAAAAAACAAAGGAAAAATACCATTTGGGTCTACATCTCCATAAGCATCAAGGTCCATCAACAGAGCTTTAATTTCACGAAATCGAAAAGCTAAACTAGTTAGTTTAGCCTCAGGAAAACAGGAATGAGGAAGTTCAAGTTTTTCATTACTCTGTTTACTGTAAAAAATATCAGCCAAAAGGGTTGCCTTTTCCTTTGGACAGTGAGTGACTGAGCCATCTGGTTTAAGTAAAGGAGGAACTGTTGCATCTACACCAAAGAGTGCAGATTTAAGGGTAGACCACCATTTATGTTCCTGAGTTGTACCAGAAAGGGTTTCTTTTATGGTTAAATTGTACTCCTTTTCAGTTGAGGCATAAACTCTCTGAGCAAAAGCATAATTGCCATCGACCGCTTACCCGAAAGGGTTGCCATCGAACGCTTTCTCACTAGTGAGAAAACTACCGTCTATATCAGGCGAGGCCTGGCAGGGGAAATGAACTGGAATGTAAAGAATTTTTATTCCTCGCTCATTTCCGTCTGCTAACCAAACCACTCGAAGTGGGAAGGTGGAGGAAAGTGGTGGTTCGTTTGAAAATGAAAGGATCGGTGCTGGCGAAACCAGACCAGATGATATAGTAATCAGCTGGGAGTGTAGAGTGACATATTAAGTCACACCTTTGTAAGACCCATCCCGTAGGGGGGGAGGTCGACCATAGAGTTTTTAGAAAAACTCTGGATCGTGGAAACCGAGAGATTCAGATGAGAACCTAGGGGTCCAGAATCTATTTGTGAATTCCTATCTCACGACCTTAAGGGATGTTGTGCCGAGAACCCGCAGGAACTCTGTCGCTGATACCTGATGGAATTTTCAGGAATCGTGTTACGTGACCAGGACCCAAAGGAACTGTGTCACAGTTACCTGTAGTAATTTGTAAACCCTTAGGCAGCAGGCATCCCTCTGTCATCGGCGTAAAACTCTTGATGACAATGGGCGCTAGCGAACAATTCATGGGACAAGAGTTCGAAAACTCTGTCATGAAAGTAAAACTCTTATGCACTCGTGAACACTTTGCGCAACTGCTTGTGTGCGCCAAGTTGGTCATGCGCGCCTTTATGGTCGCGCGCGCCAAATCGGCCGTGCGCGCCAATTTGGTTGTGCGCGCCCCATAGGTCGTGAGCGCCAATCTGGTCGTGCGCCAATTTGGTTGTGCACGATAATCCGGTCGCGCATACACATCGGCCGTGCGCCCCAAATTGGTTGTGCGCACCACATCGGCCGTGCGCGCCACATCGGCTGTGCGCGACAATTTGGTCCTGCATGACAAACTGGTAGTGCGCGCCCGATCGTCCGTACGCGCCAATTTGCGCGCGAGAGCTCTCAGTGTGGCGAGAGTACTCACTACTACGTTCACCCGAAGGTTCACAATAGCCTGTGTTGTGTGAGCGCGAATGGTCAACACAACGAGATTCCCCAAACTCTGTCATATAAGTATGGCTATGATCACGAGAACCGAAAGGTTTGGCTTGAACTGCGTTGTGAGACCCCAAAGGGTCTGCGCAAATGAGAAACGGAAGTTTCCCAGTCACGAGACCCGAAGGATCAGCGTGATTAAGGGCACGAGAGACCATAGGCCTAACGTAGCCTGTGTTGCGAGACCCCGAAGGGTCAGCGCAACGAGAAACCGAAGTTTCCCTGTCACTAAACACTGAAGTGTCAGAGTGACTAAAGTTACGAGAGCCCAAGGGTTCTGCGTAACTAATGTTACGAGACCCCGAAGGATCAGCGTAACAAGAAACCAAAGTTTCCCTGTCACAAAACACCGAAGTGTCTGTGACTACAGTTACGAGAGCCCTAGGGTTCAATGTAACTAATGTTACGAGACCCCGAAGGGTCAGCGTAACGAGAAACTGAAGTTTCCCTGTCACAACACACCGGAGTGTTAGAATAACTAAAGTTACGAGAGCCTAAGGGTTCAGCGTAGCTAATGTTACGAGACCCCGAAGGGTCAGCGCAATGAGAAACCGAAGTCACAAAACACCGAAGTGTCAGAGTGACTGAAGTTACGAGAGCCCAAGAGTTCAACGTAACTAATGTTACGAGACCCCGAAGGGTCAGCGCAATGAGAAACCGAAGTCACAAAACACCGAAGTGTCAGAGTGACTAAAGTTACGAGAGCCCAAGGGTTCTGCATAACTAATGTTACGAGACCCCGAAGGATCAGCGTAACGAGGAACCGAGGTTCCTCTGTCACGAGACCCTGAAAGGTCAGCGTGATGGATGGCACCAGTTCCCGAAGGCTCAACGTTACCATCGTTACGAGAGCCCGAAGGTTCAGCGTAACTGAAACCCAAAGGTTTCAAGCGGAGTCCCGAAGGGCTCCTATTGTCATGAGAACCCGCAGGATCAACATGACGAGAGCCCGAAGGCTCAACGATCACGCCAGCTCAAAAGGGTGATCGAACGAGACCCCGAAGGATCAAGGAGAACCAGCAGGTTCAAGATAACACCTCCGCATAAAAGGTTTGTTCTCCCGAAGGAGAATGTCGTATAAGACAAGGCTCTCGCTCTGCCCTTGAAGGAGAACCATAAGCGTAACGGGGGACCGCCGATGCCCAGAGGCGGTCTTCTCTCGAGGAAGAGAGACTCGTTCCCCCAAAGGGATAACCTGCTTCGGAGAAAGCTCTGCCACCGCCCCTGGTGGATCAGCAAGCTCTTACAAGTTATTTCTCGCGAACGAGAGGGAAGTTCTCCCGAAGGAGATCGCCTAAGACAAGCTTTCTCCCAGCTCTATGGGAATAAAGCGTAGGCGTAAAATATCTCTCTCGCGAACGAGGGAAAAGTCCTCCCGAAGGAGAACATCGCCAAAGACAAGCTTTCTCCCAGCTCTATGGGAAAAAAGCAAAGGCTTAATAATCTCTCTCTCGCGAACGAGAGTGAAGTCCTTCCGAAGAAGGACATCGCCTAAAACAAGCTTTCTCCCAGCTCTATGGGAAAAAAGCGTAGGCGTAAGAAACACTCTCGTTCGCAAACGAGAGAGAAGTCCTCCCGAAGGAGGACATCGCCTAAGGCAAGCTTTCTCCCAGCTCTATGGGAAAAAAGCGTAGGCGTAAAAATCTCTCTCGCGAACGAGAGAGAAGTCCTCCCGCAAGAGGACATAGCCTTAGTAAAGCTTTCTCCCAGCTCTATGGGAAATAAGCATAGACGTAATAAAAAACCACTCTCTCTCTCCCTCTCTCGCGAGAGAGAGAGAGAGAGAAGTTCCCCTCGAAGGAGGAACATCAAGTTAAAGGTTGACAGCGAATGCTACCTCGTAACGAGGGCAGCTCACGAGTTACCACATAGAGCGCAGGATAACGAACAGGGCGGCCGTAGCACTTGGCCTTGTGTTCTACGGCGCTGCTACCTGTGAAAAAAGGAAGTTGTGATCAATTACAATTCATGTTCTGATGCACACAATACACTATTCGGGGAATAAGTCACCTTGTAAGATAATTCCTTGAAAGGGAGCTGAACTGTTATACACTTTAAATCAGTAATGAAACAAACACACGGCAGTGTTAAGAACCTGTCGACCAACAGTCGCAGGGAGG
Source organism: Palaemon carinicauda (assembly GCF_036898095.1). Taxonomy (NCBI): domain Eukaryota; kingdom Metazoa; phylum Arthropoda; class Malacostraca; order Decapoda; family Palaemonidae; genus Palaemon; species Palaemon carinicauda. Next base: position 28,274,387 of record NC_090746.1, on the reverse strand, counting down.
GTGGTAATGACAACTCCCTTACGGCGGAGGCAGTCGCATACGTTGTCAAGTATCAAGTTACAAGTATCTAACCACGTATACTTCCATTTATACATATATAAACACACATATATATGTAAGATAAATGAAAACACACAAGAAAACAAAAAATAAAACAGAAAAACAATCAAGGCAAATCTTTGTGGGAGAGAAGGGCAGCATGTTTGTCCTCTACCGAGCCATAAAGTAAAGTGGTTACTCAACCGAGAGGTGTGAGTGAGTGGGGTAGCCAGTCTACCCCACCCCCCACCAGCTAACTAGCAGATGGGGTAGTTATCCCTCACTAAAATTATCATGGTTCGTCTTTCAGCTGTGCCAAAAGTATACCCTATAAATAGCGGAGGATTTGTATCTATGTCGGAACAGATTTATTTTAATGCTGTTACTGTTCCTAAAATATTTTATATTTCCTTTTTTCCTTTCCTCACTCGGCTATTTTCCCTGTTAGAGCCCCTAGGCTTATAGCATTCTGCTTTTCCAACTAGGGTTGTAGCTTAGCAAGTAATAATAATACAGTATTAATAATAATAATAAATGCCTCTCATCATATAGTGACACAGTTCAGTTAATCTATGATTAGGGTCACATATCCGTCCTTATGGTGGTAAATAAGTTTCAGCCAAAGGCAAACTGTAAGTGATGTCAATGTCCAAACTTGCTTTCTGTGTATGTAGGTCATGGCTAATAATGTTGCAGGGTTCTCCTTACCTTATGTCTACCTGTACCGAAATGGCTCTGTCATGATGTTAAGGGGCCTGGCCGGTATGCCAATATATGGGGGTATGCGACAAAAAACACAAAATCCTGAAAAAAATCACTGAGCTTCGTATGGCAATGGAGAATACGTATACAAAATATTTTGTCAAAATTCCACTTACTTTCATAGTTACAGGGTAATTGGTAAAAGTAACTCAATAAGCCAAAAGCATTGATCCCCACATGAAAATGCAGTATGTCTTCTGTTATTGTAAATTTTGATGATTATTACATTTTCATAAAAGAAAAAAAAATGTGAGCAATGGCATCTGTATAGACTCCATGAGTCACAAGACGAAGTATTACACCTTCGGACTTCAGTGCTAGCACAAACCTCAGGGAGAGTACATGTTTGAGTTTGACCTCTGACATTCGTTCGTTTTTACATCTGTTTTTCTTGGTTTTGGCAAGAATTTCATCATGCCAAAGGGGAAAAGACAATTTCAACACCTCGGTAACATAAGGAAGAAGATAATTGGCTCTAATAAGAGTTCAGAAGTGGGTAATATCAGTGATAATAGTGGAGTTAGTGAAGGAGAGAGGGAGATAGTGTTGTGGATGACGGAGCGACCAGGAGCCTAAAGAAAAGATTTTGAGCGAAGCGAAAAAACGGATTTTGAGCGAAGCGAAAAATCTATTTTTGGGTGAGATAGCCATGGCGTCCTGATGGAAGGTTCCTGTTTGGTAGCTTCCTTGGGTATAAGACTACTAAGATATTCCCAGAGAATTTAACCACAGGTTATCACAGAATTCTAACTTCTGGAGCGAGTATCTCAAAGGTTTCCCTTTAAGACATCGTAATACAACAGGGGACACGCATGTCTGGTCGTGCCACATAGCTATCTCCACCCCGAACAGGGTTAACGCTTCGGTGTGTAAGGGCTGAGAATAGCTGGGAGCCGTTCCACAGCTAATCTCACTCGTGGCTACTACTGATACTCGAGACGTAAACAAACGGACGCCATTGCTCTAATGACGTCACGAGCGTCTTTATCCTGGCGCCAGTTGCTGCCCATCACCATGATACAATTGTGTAGGGTGGGAACAAACTGACGAAGTAGTAGGGAGGGTCCATCAGGACGCCATGGCTATCTCACCCAAAAATAGATTTTTCGCTTCGCTCAAAATCCGTTTTTTGGGCTCAAGCCATGGCGTCCTGATGGAAGAGTACCAGAGAATCAATGTATCGTGGTAGATTTTCCCCCAGAGTTAAGTGCCTAGGCATTGACAAAATAGCAAAGTAATCTTAGGTAAGAACCATAGGAACGAAGTATCCTGCCCCCCATTGGTAGGAAGTTCCCATGGGCTATGCCGACGTCAAAGTGGTATTGAAGGGCTATTCATCTTGACAGAAGAGCTTTTTAAAAGCTTAGAGATGAAGCAGAATGTTTGATATTTGTATAGGAACATTCTAAGTAGGTCAGTGGTGGTTGGGCACTGTGTGTAGGGTTCATCTCCTGATATCAGAAGTAAGTATTCGAGTAGGAACCTTACTAAGACAAGGTGAATATAATTTAAGAATAGACATCTTAAATTCTTCATGACCATAAGAAAGGAGGAATAAATAAAACTATGACAGTATGTATTTCATAGTAAGTAGGAGCTGAAGGAGACGCACAAGTAATAAAATAGAAATTTTATTTCACAATGCAGAAAATAAATAATTTACAGCAAAAGTAAAGTTCATTTACAGTAATAATAATGTACATAGAAATAAAGGCTTGCTCTTGAATCTGAAAGGGAATTTCAGGATTAGTAGGTACTCGTTCTCGAGGAACGCAAGTCTTTAAATAACACATCATGCTCAAGGCATGCGGCACTTGTGTAACACTATGACATTTCACCTGGGATAAGAACAGTTATAAAAGCACTAAGTGTTTTTAGACATCACTATGAATCACTCGAGGGTCAACATAGGCACCCGAAGAGTTAGAGTCCCAAGTAACTCACTGTTCTACGCAGAGTCAGGTGCAGGTTTCATAACACTACCTGCGGCTACCACAAAATGTTTGATTTCGTGCACTTGTTTCGCATAATGTTTAAAGAAAACTCGCGAGGACTTCCAGCCCGTAAAGTTCTTAAGACTCTCGAAGTCCATGCTCTGAAAGAAATTCAGAGAAGATGCCACTTTTCTAGGATCATGACCAGCGGGTGTACTGTTCGGATCCGCTCTGCGAATGAAGTAGGTGATTTTCGCTCTTAATTGTTTCAGTGACAGGTCGCTGCCCGATGTTTCTCCTTTGAAGAGTTGGCCTCCACCAAAGTTTGAAGTTCTGCGAAGATAGACCTTGAGACTCTCTACTGGACATAGAGAGACATCCTCCTTCAGGGGGCATATTCTCCAAGGGCCCCATCTTTTGGTGGGTAATTCATTTTTGGCGAGAAACGTCGGATCGGGGGAGAGGGTCACTTCTCCTGAATCGGCAAACAGGATGTGTCCCTCTTCTCTTGATAATGCCACTATTTCGCTGACTCGAGCTCCCGAGGCGAGAGCAAATAAAAATATAACTTTCTGAGTCAGATCCTTGAGAGGGCATGAATCACTGTCCAAGTTGGAGGCGAAATGGAGCACCTTGTCTAGTGACCAGGAGATCGGTTTCGGAGGGGGTGCTGGGCGTAGGCGAGCACATGCTTTCGGCAGTTTGTTAAAGATGTCGTTGGACAGATCAATTTGGAAAGCATATAGAATTGGTCTAGTCAAAGCCGATTTGCAAGTTGAGATCGTATTGGCTGCTAATCCTTGTCCATGAAGGTGAATGAAGAAGGACATACAGAAATCAATGGTGATTTCTTTAGGATTTTTTGCTTTAACAAAGGAGACCCATTTCCTCCAGGATGATTCGTATTGCCGTCTCGTGGATTCGGTCTTGTATTCCTCTAGGAAGTCTAGACTTTTCTTCGAGATCCCAAACCTCTTCTTTGCGGCAAGGGAGAGAAAATCATGAGATGAAGGTCCTTGATTTTCGATGATGAAGCGAAGACAGTCGACTTCTGTACTTGTTGAGAGAGAACTGGGCCCGGGAGAGGGATCAGCTTGGGCTGCAGCTCCAGGACCAGGGGGTACCAGTTGCTCCGGGGCCACTTGGGAGCCACTAGGGCCGCTGTCCCTTTGAAGGTTCTCAGTTTGGAGAGGACTTTCAACAGAAGGTTGGTGGGAGGGAATAGGTATATCTTCGACCATCTGTTCCAGTCCAGTGACATGGCGTCCACCGCTTCTGCTTTGGGGTCCTCGTACGGGGCTACGTACAGAGGAAGTTGATTGTTGTCGCTCGTTGCAAAGAGATCTATCTGAAGTTCTGGGACTTGATTGGAGATGAAGGAGAATGATCTTGCGTCTAGAGACCATTCCGACTCTATCGGGTTTGTCCGAGATAGAGCATCCGCTGTCACGTTGCGGAATCCTTGTAGGTGAACTGCAGACAGGTGCCACTTCTTCTTCTCCGCCAGACGGAAGATTGGGAGAAGCACCTGATTTATCTGGGGCGATCTTGAGCCCTGGCGATTGAGACAACGAACTACCACCGAGTTGTCTAGGGTTAGACGGATGTGGATCGAGGGTGGCGGGGATAACTTCTTCAGAGTAAGAAGGACCGCCATGGCCTCCAAGATGTTTATGTGGAACGTCTTGAATAGTGGAGACCAGGTCCCTTGAGCTTGTTTCAGGTGGGAGTGACCTCCCCAGCCCTCCAGTGAGGCATCCGTGTGGATGTTGAGTGATGGAGGAGGGTGTTGGAGAGGAATGGACCTTTTCAGGGCCATTGCTTCCGACCACGGCTTTAGGAGGCGTCGAAGTCTGTTTGGAAGCCGTCTCTTGAGGTCTCTTCGAGCGATGGATGCCGATCGTCTCCAGACTCCCGCGGCATCCTTTAGCTGTGCACGAAGCACTGGGTTTGTCACTGAGGCGAATTGTAGAGAGCCTAGAACTCGTTCCTGCTGTCGTCTTGAAATGCGTTTGGATTTCAGTAGTCGCTTGACAGACCCTGCTATTTCCTTCCTTTTCTTCTGGGGGATGGAAAGGCGGTGTGACTGAAGATTCCAGTGGATTCCCAACCACTGAAACTTCTGAGCCGGAGAGAGGCGAGATTTCTTCTCGTTGATCTTGAATCCCAGGTGTTCTAGGTACTGGGTAACTTCGTCGCAAGACTTTGTACACTCTTCGGGCGAGGGAGCCCAGACTAGCCAGTCGTCGAGGTAGGCCATCACCTGGACGTCTCTTAGGCGGAGCTGTTGTACTATGGCATCCGCCAGCTTTGTGAAGATTCGAGGGGCCACATTGAGGCCGAATGGCATGGCCCTGAAGGCGTAGCTTTTCCTTTGGAGTCGAAATCCTAGGTAGGAGGAAGCGTGATGGTTCATTGGAATGTGCCAATAGGCATCCGCCAGGTCTATAGAGACCGTGTAGGAACCCTGAGGCAGAAGGGTCCTTATTTGTTGAAGCGTCAGCATCTTGAATTTGTTGTTCTCTATGAACTTGTTGAGGGGGGATAAGTCCAGAATGACTCTGAGCTTGTCTGAGTCCTTCTTGGGAACGCAAAACAGTCTCCCTTGGAACCTGGTGGACTTTACCTTCCTTATCACCTTCTTGTTCAAGAGGTCTAGAACGTATTCTTCCAGAATGGGGGTTGATGGTTGAAAGAACCGCTGGAAGATTGGGGGTGGTTGCACCCAACTCCAGCCTAGACCGTTCTTGATGATGCTGTGTGCCCAAGGATCGAAGGTCCAACGATCCTGGAATTGGCGGAGTCTTCCTCCCACCGGAAGCACTTCATTGCTTCTGGTGTCCCGAGGACTTGTTGCCTCGGCCGCTAGCTCCCTTTCCTCCTCTACCTCTGGAGGGACGACGAGAGGCGTCTCTGCTTGCACCCCTGGACGAGCCTCTACCTCTGGCATGAAAGGTAGTGGATGACTGCTCAAAGGCAGGGGTGAAGACCGGTGACTGTGACAACACCGGTTGGGGGACCAACTGAAAGGTCTGTTGTGGTTGGGCAACCACTTGGGAGGTAGCGGGTCCCGGAAACTGACGTCGTTGTTGACGTTGCTGGGGTTTCGGCTTCTGAGGTTTCCTCTTAGGCTGAGGTCCATCGTCCTGAGAGGTTTTCCTTTTTCTGGACATGCCCCACTTGTGGAGAAGGTTCCTATTCTCCGTGGCGGCTCTGTCAGTTATTTCCTTGACAAGGTCAGAAGGAAACAGGTGCTTTCCCCAGATGTTGGAGGAAATCAGCCTCCGGGGTTCGTGTTTCACGGTGGCACCGACAAACACGAATTCACGACAGGCTCTACGAGCCTTTATGAAATGGTACAAGTCCTTCATTACCGTGAGTAAGTGGGATTTGGCCAGTACCATGTAGTGATCGGGTACCGCTGTGTCACAGGCCATTACTTCAAGTTGGACTTGATGAGAAAGCGAAGCTGCAAGCCTCTCCTTCGTGTCTTGTTCCCGGCGAAGGAGGTGGTCGTTGAGCTTAGGGAGGTCTTCATTAAACTGACGTCCGGCGACGTCAGGATCGAGCCTACCCACGACGAAAGTATGTTGGACATCTTTCCATTGCCTAGTGTCAGGGGGTGTCACGATGGAGAAGGGTCTGCACTCCTCCAATGCAGGGCAGGGTTTCCCTTCTTCCGCCGCTTTAAGGCATGCAGCTAAGGCCTTTTCCAGAAATGGAAGAATCGCAGTGTCAGGTGCGACGTAAGTAGGATGCTTCTTGCTCAAGGCAGGAAGCTTAGAGCAGGTAAAGCCCCTGCTCTTAAATGCGTTGGCTAGCATAGCTTGGGCCTTTGCGAGATCGAACACTATCTCCTCTTTAGGTTCGGTCTCCTCCTTCGAGGCAGGTTCAGCACGAAGTCGGACGTAACAGTCCGGGTAGGCCTCGAAGCTTGGGAAGAACTCCACATCTTCCAACGGGACCGTGCCGATCTTGTCGCTAACAAAGATCCTGCCGGTTGCAATAACCATATGCTCTGCATACCTCCACGGGTTGGCATGAGAGCAAGCTGGGAGATCCTTGACCGAGATCTTCTTCGTGTCTCTGGATCCAATCATCGACCTGATGGACTCCTGGTTCTCCTTCAGTCTGTCGTCCATGACAGCTCTAATCAGTCGGATCAGTTCTTGGGTGGAAGAGGAAGGATCCGTGGTCGAGGAGGTAGACGGAAGGGACAATTCCGTCGGTGTAGGAGTAGGCGGAGGGATGGACGAGGGAGTAGCTCCAATCTCCGACTCGGTGTATTCCACCTTGTCTTCGTCCTCTTCGGCTCCTTGAGCCATAAGCGTCTTCTCCGTATCTTCCGAGACGTCGGAGATCCGTTCATCATCCTCAGAATCCAAACGGCACTCGTGCATGGACTGAGCCATGACCACATCAGGTTCCACTGAGATTTGGACAGTGGGGATTGCTTCCTTTGGAACCACTGAATCAGGGGAGGCCTTAGGGAACAACAGGGACCTCAGTTCTTCGGTGGCCAGGTACGGTCCAGTAGCATTCCTCTGAAAACCACGCACCCACTTGCGCAGTTTGTCACGAGCAATGTCTCTAACCTCCGCTGAGGGAGGGTTATGGAAGGCCTCAACTAGATAGGCCTGGCAGACCGTACATTCCAGTGGATTCCAGAACTTCCAATCCCCTTTCTTGTCTGAGCAAGGGGCGTGAGTCCTGCACGCCGTATGTCCGTAAAACTGGGAGCGTTTCACAGCACAGTAGGCGAAATCGCACTTCATCTGCTCCTCCTGTGGAAGAAAGAGAAAATGAGTATGGGGGAGCCATAGGAGTGGCTCTTAATTTAAGTTAACATTAATCATTAATTTTAACTTAAGGAAGGTGTGATGCATAGAGAATGAAACAGTAAAGGAGACACGCTCCATGCATCTCGCCCGGCTGGTTACCATAGGCTGGTCCTGGGATAATCCAAATGACCTAGATCATTGGATATAATTTCCTAGGGTTCCCATTATAATGGAACTCCATGGAAAGCCAAGGACAAGGTTGGGATCGAATTCATTCGGTTCCCAGATAAGAGCCAGAAGGCCTCATTAAGGGTATTGCTTCTGGCAACCAGCCGCGCTAAGATGCACATAGCATGCTGGAAATAGAAGAATGCAAAGAGACAGCATGATCACTAATAGAGCAGTACTAGGTACTGATCTTAGAAGCAAAGCAGCTTATCTATTTGCAAGGTAGGGCTATCTAGTCTTATGATAGCTAAAGAGAGGGGGTGCAAGTATTCTTGACGCCTCTGGGGCATCCGGCAACCGCCGGCACGCCGGAGCTCGCTCCAGCATAGATTCTGGCACTAGAACAGACAATTTTCAAAGTCAGTCAGATACCAGGATGGCGGCCGCCGGCACAACGGCGGCACGCCGGCAGGGAGCGGCGGCTCCGGCAGCCGGAGGATGCCGAATTGGTGACGGGTAAGGATGGTACAGGTAGTATCGGGTTGCCGGCAGTATATGCCGGCACTCCGGAGATCGACCGGCAAGCGGACGAATAGATAGGAGGAGGAAAGCCGCCGGTAGTAGCCGGCGGCAGCCGGCAGCCCCTCGGTACACGGGGGGGCTGGGGGCAAGGGTAGGGAAGTCACCAAGAGGGAGGCAGGTATTGCCGGCAGTAGAGGCGGCAAGAGACCGGCACCCGGATAGAGAGAGAGACAGGGGGAGGGGGGAAGGGATGTAGGAAGTACCGTCAGGGTTCCAGACATCCCTCCCCCTCCCTGAGGGGGTGTACCCATGATAGAGACAGGCTCTAGCATCCCAGCAGGGGTCACTAGGGACCGGGAGCAGGTAGCCCAAGGGAGGGCTAGGGAACACCCAAGAGGGGGGGGGGAGACTCCCCTATGCAGAGCTACACTAGTAACTAACCTCATAGGACACTATGAAGGTATATGTACCAGAGCGGACAGCACAGGGAAGCTCGGGGAGCCCTACTTTTCCACCCTAAGGAGGAATTGTAGGACAGGGGACAGATGAGTATAAACTAACCTAAGCATAGGCTAGGCTATACAAGAGATAGGTGGGGAGGGAGAAGAAAGGGGTCTTCCCAGGAAGGGTTTCTGTACCAGAGCGGCCACAAAGGGAAGGGAGGACACTCCCTAACCTAAGATTAGGCTGATCAGCTAAAAACGGTGCAAGAGTACAGTTTCAGCATGGAACAGAGAAACCTTCCTAACCCGACCTAGAGCAGGGCTAAAAGTCCTGAACTAGGCAAGGAAGAAGACGTATCGCTATCGCAGGAAAGTCATAGACTATCCTAGCCATAGAGGTAGGCTAGCCTAACCTCACTCTCAGACGCAATCCTAAAGGGGGTTCATTCCTTTAGGGAGGACTGAGAGGCGATATAAATACTCTATTAGACAATAAATCCCTTTACTCAGAAAAGGGATCAAGGCTAAATAGAGGGAGTGCCAAGGCAGGGGATGAAGGAAGCATATAGGGGTCCTAAGGTTAGGTTAGGCTAGAGAGAATCACTGACTAGCCTATCCCCTATATGATCCCTGAAGGCGAAAACATTTGCATCACTAGTCAAAAGTATTGTAAAATAATAATGCCACTATCTTCATAACTTAGTCTAGGATCACTGATAAATCATGCATGAACACTTGTATATAGGCTCCTGGCCTGGGGGCTATAGTAGCCGACTGGTATGAGGTCAATCGATGACCGATAAAAAGCGTCTAACACGATATAAAAGTTCCTAGCTATGAAGACTAAATAAACTAATGTATTCGATTAGTATATAAAGCCGGAAGCGTTGTTGTGGCTAACTAAATAAGACATGCAAAACAACAACGACGCCATAAATGGCGGGTCCGGTAGAGGCACAGCTCCGCCACAAAACATCAATTATTTCGCGAAATAATATTTACTTTACGGCCAGAGCTTAATTAAACAATACTGGAACCTTGTACTCAACTTTCCAGAAGAAGGCGAGGCTGAAGGTAACGACATAGCGAAGATGCAAAACGATAAAGTTCACACAAGGGAAAATCCGTCTCAGTAGGGCAGCTACTAACAAAAGGATGAAGACGCTCGTGACGTCATTAGAGCAATGGCGTCCGTTTGTTTACGTCTCGAGTATCAGTAGTAGCCACGAGTGAGATTAGCTGTGGAACGGCTCCCAGCTATTCTCAGCCCTTACACACCGAAGCGTTAACCCTGTTCGGGGTGGAGATAGCTATGTGGCACGACCAGACATGCGTGTCCCCTGTTGTATTACGATGTCTTAAAGGGAAACCTTTGAGATACTCGCTCCAGAAGTTAGAATTCTGTGATAACCTGTGGTTAAATTCTCTGGGAATATCTTAGTAGTCTTATACCCAAGGAAGCTACCAAACAGGAACCTTCCATCAGGACGCCATGGCTTGAGCCCAAAAAAGGGATTCTAACAAAGGAAAAATCTATTTCTGGGGAGATACCTGTGACGCCCGGTGAAAAGGGTCCTTCCTTACACTTTTCTGATATAAATACTTCCAAATATACCAGAGAAAGTTAAAGTATGGAATGCAGAGGTTACTACCCTCGCGCGAGCACCCAGTGGGCGTCGTGTATAAAGCAGGGGCGTGTGAAAACCACTATTCACAGGCTGTCTTCCATTTAGATAATTCCTTCATCAAAGGGAAGGGCCGTAACAGAGGCCCTAGCTACCTTACCAGAGCCACTCTACCGACGCTCGACGCTAGCGACATCTGTACTACATCCTTCTGCAAGAACTATGGCTTGGAAAGGAAAGGGTGGGACAACGTAAGGGAAGGGTTTCACCAGGCGTCACAGGTATCTCCCCAGAAATAGATTTTTCCTTTGTCAAAATCCCTTTTCCGGGTCGACCTGTGACGCCCGGTGAAAATGTACCAGAGAATGCCTTACAAGCCCAAAAACCACTATCAAATAAAAGGAATAAAGTCAAACACCATGTACCAAAAACAAAATACTATATTAAGGTAGGTAAACTAAAAATATAACACATTAGCCAAACAGGAATCCCAAAGATGGAGTAACAATAAGATGAAATGCAGGGAATCATCCCGAGAATAAAAAAACAACATGAACTCAATCCTTACATGGCTAAAGAATGGTAAAATGAAATATCATAAGGTAAGGTTAAACATACTAACAGGTAATAACCAGGGTAATGAAGTAATGGTAACATAATTCTAGGGCTAAACGAACCACCCAGGAGAGCGGCAACGTGGCGGGAGTGGCAGGTAGGAGGGAGAAGGAGAGAGATGGATGAAAAGGAAGAGCAAAGAGGTTATTGAGGGGAGATAAGACTCCCAGCTGCAACCGTGGGGAATTTAAGGGCCTGTAGGTTCTTCAAATAGTGGCGTTTGAAAACCATAGGAGATTTCCAACCCGTATACTTCTTAAGGTCATCAAAATCCATGTTCTGAAATGATTCCGGGTTAGCTTCCTTAATAAAGTAAAGGATTTGTTGTCTGATGCCTTGAATGGAAATAGTGCCTCCTTATTCTCTGAGAAACAAGGGTCCAGACGAGTGGGTGGCGGTTCTAGCTAAGAATGCCTTGAGTGTAGTGACTGGACACAGAGAAGTATCTTGGAGAAGAGGGATAATCTTCCAGGGGACCACCTATTCTGCGGGTCCTCGTTTTTAGCTAGGAAAGCTCTGTCTGGAGAAAGTAGAACTTCGCCTGACGGGAGGAAATCCATATTTTCAGGATTACATGAGAGAGCTGCTAATTCTGAGATTCTAGCACCTGAGGCCAAAGCCGTTAAGAATAAAGTCTTCCTAAGAAGAGTGATGTAGGAGCAGGATTCGTTATCCGTGTCTGAAGCTAGCTTTAGTACGTCGTTCAGAGACCAAGAGACCTTTTGTGGGCGCACCGAAGGTCTGAGCCTAGCGCATGCCTTATGAATAGATGAAAAATAGGAATCTGCCAGGTCAATATTTTAACCCACGAGGAAGATCTTCTTCAGAGCCGACTTAATCGTGGTTATAGTGCTAGCTGCTAGGCCCTTGTCAAATAGGGACTTAAAGAATGAGATGGCCAAATTAGAGGTCATGCGAGAATGTTCTGAATTCTTTAGGAAATCTGCTAATTTCTTCACAGCCGAATCGTATTGTCTAATTGTAGAGTCCCTTTTGTCTGATTCTATGAAGAGGACATTTTCCGGGTCAATGTTTGCGTCTCTGCGGGCTGCAAACTTCATGAAATCCACAAAGTTAGGGTTTTGGCTATCCTTGAGGAATCTGACACAGTCTGAGTTTGGACTAATTGGGTCAGCTTGGGGAATGGGATCCGGAAGGGGCGGAGTTTCAACTCGAGGAGGAGAGGAAACCAACTGCTCTTTGGCCAGTGCGGTGCTACTAAAGCTACTGTCCCTTGGAAGGAGCGTAGTTTGTGTAAAACTTTCATCAGAAGATTCACCGGAGGGAATAGGTAAATCTTCTTCCAATGGTTCCAATCCAGGGTTAGAGCGTCCATAGCATATGCCTGAGGGTCCAGGTTTGGGGTCACATAACAAGGAAGTTTGTGGTTCAGTTGTGTCGTAAATAGATCCACCTGGAGACCTGGAACCAGCCTGGAAATCCACCGGAAAGAATTCATGTCCAGAGACCATTCTGACTCCAGTGGTTTCGTCGTGGATAGCGAGTCCGCTGTCACGTTCTGGACTCCTGCCAGGTGAGTTGCCGACAGGAACCAGTTCTTTTCTACTGCCTTTTTGGGTGAGATAGCCATGTCGTCCTGATGGAAGGTTCCTTCAGTAGCTTCCTAAGGGTATATATGACTACGGTGGATATTCCCAGAGAATTAAACAAAAGGTTTCCAGAATTCTAACTTCTGGGGAGAGTACCCTTAAGGTTGTCCTTTAGGATATCGCATAATAACAGGGGACGTATTCTTGACACGCCACATAGCTATCTGCACCCCACATAGCATTTACGCTTCGAGGAGGGAATTAGTGAAGAGATATGGGAGGAGCCGTTACAAAGTTCTCCTCCATTACTGATATGGGCACTAGGATTACGTCATATGCGTCGGCCATCTTGCTGACGTCATCACCGCCCGCCAACTCCATTCCTTTTAGCGTTAAGACCAGCCCCCATGATACAGTAAGATCGGGAGGGGGCCTGCCAAGGCCTTATAGAGAACAAAGGGCAGGTCCATCAGGACGACATGGTTATCTCACCCAAAAATAGATTTTTCGCTTCGCTAAAAATCCCTTTTTTTGGGCTCAGGCCATGTTGTCCTGATGGAAGTGTACCAGAGCATTAATGTATCGTGGATTTTTCCCCTCAGTAATGCATTCAACTTCTAGACAATATTCCTTTGGTTTTATGACTTAAGAGACCTATGACATTACCGGTATATGTTATTTCAGCTGAGCATGTACTATGTTACTGCTTCCTGCCCCCCTGCAGTGAAGAGTCCCACTGGACTCTGGAAAGTCTCGAAGTTGCATGGTAAATGGAACCCACCCAGCATCAAGAAGAACCTGCCGGTCCCAGAGCGAGGTAATAGATAAGAGTAAGTATCACATGTTGGAACAAGCTACACCAGGCTAGATGGGTTTGTTTAAGCGTAGGAACGATAGAATTCTATTGTTTAAGTACCTTATACAGAGTAGAGGGATAACAATACTCTCAAACAGATTTTATTATGATGGTAGGGTGAAATAAGACGCACGAAAACAATAAATCCATTTATTAACAATAAATGAGAATTAGCGTACATAAAATATAATGTAAAGCTGTAATTAGAGATACAAGTAAGTTACATAGACTTGGAACATAGGCAGAAAAGATCGTGGTACCTGAAGGGGAAACTTGCCACCACACGCCTCGATTCCATAGGAATTGTAATGTCTTTCTGAAAATGTCTTTATATACACTTCATGTTGTAAAAACGTGGCACAAGTATTTAGTCTATGTAACATCACCTCAGTATATTAGAACAGTCCGTAGTGTCACCAGGGTAACACAATTTCACTATGTTGCGCACTAGTGTCAATACAGTCACCCTTAGAGTTAGAGTCCCATATAACTCACTGTTCTTCGCAGCACTAAGTTGCAGGTTTTAGCACACTACCTGTAGCTACCACAGAGTGTTTCACTTCTTGCACCTGCTTCACATAGCGTTTAAAGAACACTCTGAATGACTTCCATCCGGTAAAAGAGTGAAGACTCTCGAAATCCACTGATTGGAAGAAATTCATGGAAAAGGCGACTTTCCTGGGATCGTGACCTGCGGGTGTACTGTCAGGATCCTCTCTGCGAATGAAGGTGATCTTCGCCCTTAGTTGTTTAAGTGACAAGTCGGAACCAGATGTTTCTCCTTTAAAGAGCTGTCCTCCACCAAAGTCTGAAGTTCTTCGAAGATAGACCTTTAGACTCTCCACTGGACACAGGGAGATATCTTCCTTCAGAGGGCAGATTCTCCAGGGACCCCATCTCTTAGTGGGTAGCTCGTTCTTGGCGAGAAACGTTGGGTCAGGAAAGAGGGTGAGTTCGCCTGTTTCTGCGAACTGCATCTGGCCTTCTTCCCTTGATAATGCCACAATTTCACTGACTCTAGCCCCCGAGGCTAGAGCAAACAAATCTTTCAGAGGGCAAGTCTCATTGTTCAAACCTGAGGCAAAATGTAGCAGCTTGTCGAGAGACCAGGAGATAGGTCTTGGAGGGGCTGGAGGTCTGAGTCTAGCGCATGCCTTCGGTAACTTGTTGAAGATTTGTATGGATAGGTCTATTTGGAAGGCGTATAGTAATGGTCTTGTCAGGGCTGACTTGCACGTAGAAATCGTGTTGGCCGCTAAGCCTTGTCCATGAAGGTGAATGAAGAAGGACAAGCAGAAATCCATAGATATTTGTAGGATTTCTCGCCTTGACAAAGGCCACCCACTTCTTCCAAGACGACTCATATTGCCTTCTGGTAGATTTTGTTTTATATTCCTCTAAAAAGTCTACGCTTTCTTTCGAGATCCCAAACCTCTTCTTGACGGCTAGGGAGAGAAAATCATGAGATGAAGGTCTCTGGTTTTCTGTGATGAAGCGAAGACAGTCGACTTCTGAACTTGTTGGGACAGAACTGGGTCCGGCAGGGGAATTAGCTTCGGTTGTAATTCCAGGATCAATGGGAACCAGTTGCTCCGGGGCCACTTGGGAGCCACTATTCCTTGAAAGGATCTCAGCTTGGTGAGGAACTTTAGCAGAAGATTGGGTGGAGGGAACAGGTAAATCTTGGTCCATCTGTTCCAGTCCAGGGATATGGCGTCCACCGCTTCTGCTCGAGGGTCCTCGTATGGGGCCAAGTAGCAAGGAAGTTTCTTATTGTCGCTCGTTGCGAAGAGGTCAATCTGCAGTTCTGGGACTTGGTGAGAGATAAAGGAGAATGGGTCTGCGTTTAGGGACCATTCTGACTCTATCGGAGCTATTCTGGATAGAGCATCCGCCGTCACGTTGCGGAATCCTTGAAGGTGAACTGCTGAGAGGTACCATCTTTTTTTCTCCGCCAGACAGAAGATGGGCAACAACACTTGGTTGAGTTGGGGCGATCTTGAGCCCTGACGATTCAGACATCTGACCACTACGTCGCTGTCCAAAGTCAGTCGTATGTGGACTGAGGGACGTGGGGACAGCCTCTTCAATGTGAGAAAGACTGCCATGGCTTCCAAGATGATGATGTGAAACGTCTTGAAAAGAGGAGACCACGTTCCTTGAACATGACGTTGATGGGAGTGACCCCCCATCCTTCTAGCGATGCGTCCGTATGGATGACGACCGAGGGTGGAGGTAGTTGCAGAGGTACCGATCTCCTGAACTTCTTGGCCTCCGACCATGGCTTGAGGAGTGATCGTAGCCGAGTCGGCAGAGGTCTCTGGAGATCTCTGGAGATCTCTTTGAGCGTTTGATGCGTATCTTCTCCAGACTCCTGTTGCATCTTTTAGCGGTGCTCTTAGCACTGGGTCTGTCACTGAAGCGAACAGGAGGGAGTCGAGCACCCGTTCCTGTTGTCGTCTTGAAATCCGTTTGGATTTGAGAAGTCTCTTGACAGATCTTGCTATTTCCTTTCTCTTCTTTAGTGGAATGGAAAGATGGTGTGACTGGAGGTCCCAATGTATGCCTAGCCATTGGAACTTCTGAGCTGGAGATAGTCGAGACTTTTTGGTGTTTATCTTGAAACCTAAATGTTTCAGGAATTGGATCACCTTCTCGGAAGCTTGCAGGCATTCCTTTTCTGATGCTGCCCACACTAGCCAATCGTCCAGGTAAGCCATCACCTGGACGCCTTGTAGGCGTAGTTGTTGAACAATTGTCTCTGCAAGCTTAGTGAAGACCCTTGGGGTTATGTTTAGCCCGAAGGGCATGGCTCTGAAAACGTACTGTCTTCTTTGAAGCCTGAATCCTAGGTAGGAGGAGGTCTGGCGATTCATTGGAATGTGCCAGTAGGCGTTCGCCATGTCTATCGAGACTGTGTATGCCTTTCAGGGCAATAGGGCTCGTATATGCTGAAGGGTCAGCATCTTGAACTTGTTGTTCTCGATGAACTTGTTGAGAGGGGACAAGTCCAGAATGACTCTGAGTTTGTCGGAGTCTTTCTTGGGAACACAGAACAGTCTTCCTTGGAACCTGATGGACTTTGTCCTCTTGATCACCTTTTTGTTCAAGAGTTCTTGGACGTATTCTTCCAGGACGGGGGTGGAGTGTTGGAAGAATCGGGGGAAAATTGGTGGTGATGTCCTCCACCTCCGGCCTAGTCCATTATTGATGATGCTGTGAGCCCAGGGATCGAAGGTCCGACGATCCCTGAAGAGACGGAGTCTTCCTCCCACCGGAAGCATCTCATTGCTTCTGGTTTCCGGAGGGCTTGCCTCCTCGACCGCTTGCTCCCCTGCCTCCTCTCCCTCTGGAGGGACGTCTAGAGGAGTCTCTTCCAGAGCCTCTACCTTTGGCACAAAAGGTAGTAGTCTGCCTCTCGTAGGCAGGCGTGAAGGCTGGTGACTGAATCACCACCGGCTGGGGTACCAGTTGGAAGGTCTGATGGGGCTGTGCCACCAACTGGGGAGCTGCGGCCGCGGGAAGCTGATGTTTTGCCTGTCGAGGCTGCGGCCTTGGTCTCTTGGACTTCTTCTTCGGTTGGGGGCCTTCATCCGGAGAAGGCTTCCTCTTTGACGACATGCCCCACTTTTGGAGAAGGTTCCTGTTCTCCGTGGCAGCCTTGTCGACGATCTCCTTGACCAAGTTATTGGGGAAGAGATCCTTTCCCCAAATGTTGGAAGAAATCGGCTTCCTCGGTTTGTGTTTAACCGTGGCCGATGCAAACACGAACTCCCTGCAGGCCCTCCGTGCTCTGACGAAGCTATAGAAGTCCTTCGTAAGGGTTGCCAAATGGGTCTTGGCTAGGACCATGAATACACCTGGGGTCCTCTGTTCCCCAGCCATTGTCTTCATGATCACCTCGAGGGAGAGAGAGGCTGCCAGCCTCTCTTTTATATCATGTTCCCGACGAAGGAGATATTCTGACAATTTGGGGAGGTTCTCACTGAACTGACATCCAGCGATGTCGGCCTCCAACTTTCTAACGGAGAAAGTTAACTGGATGTCCTTCCAGTTCTTGTCGTCGGGGGGTAAGGTGAGGGAGAGGGGCCTACATTCCTCCAATTTAGTGCAAGGTTTCCCCTCCTCCACTGCCTTTAGCACTGCCAGGAGGGACTTCTCCGCGAAGGGGAAGACCATAGTATCGGGGGCAGGAAAGGACGGGTGTTTCTTGCTAAGGGCTAGCACCTTAGAGTTGGTGAAGCCCTTGTCCTTCAGGCAGCCTGCTAGCAAGGATTGAGCCTTCGCATGGTCAAACACGATGACCTCCTTCAGCTCTGTTTCCTCCTTGGAAACGGGTTCAGACTTGAGTCGTACAAAGCAGTCCGGGTACAATTCGAAGCTAGGCCAGAATTCCACCTCTTCAAGGGGGACGGCGCCTAGCTTGTCCGAGATCACAATCCTACCGCTGGTGATGGGCATGTACTCGGCATGCTTCCACGGGTTGGTCACAGAGCAGGTAGGAAGATCCTTGACGTTAAGCCTCCTCTGAGGCCTGCGTTGCTTTGTCAAGCGAAGGATTTCCTTCTTGAAATCCTCGTCCCTCTTCTGGAACCTCTCCTCGAGGATCACTATCATGGCTTGGAAGGAGTCCATGGAGTCGTCCAGTTTCGTGGGCAAGGGAGTGGACGACATAGAGGGGATTGGTTCCGAGACCGCTACCGACGACACAGAGGGCATAGCGATGTCCTCTTCTTCGGAGTCGGGAGCCGCCGTAGGCTCCTCTTCGTGACCCTCGGCCATAAGGGTCCTCTCAGTGGTGTTTGACACCTCCGCCATCCTGTCGTCATCTAGATGGATGTCCTGAAGTGCGTCTGATACGTCGGGGTCGACCGTCAGCTGGACGCATGGGATTTCAGGTCGAGGGATTACAGCATCCGCAGATGCCTTAGGGAAGAGCATAGCCCTCATCCTCTCGTTGGGAAGGTAAGGCCCCGTGGCGTTCTTTTGGAAACCACGCACCCACTTGCGCAGTTTCTCTTGGGCAATGTCCCTTGACTCCGCAGACTAGGAAGTCTTGAACGCCTCGTTGAGCAGGTCCTTGCACGTGGTGCATACCTGCGGGTCCCCGTACCTCAGAGATCCCTGGGTGACAGAACAGCTGGCGTGCGTCCGGCACGCCAGATGGCCGTAGAAATCCTGGCACCCAACGCTGCAGAAGGCACTCTCACACCGGATGTACTCCTCCTGTAAAGAAAGGAAAAGTACATGAGTATGTGGAAGTCTATCATGTTAGACTAAGAGTAATCTTAGATTAATCTTAATGTAATCTTAACTATAATATAAGATTCCTTTCCAAGTGTAAGATTAGGATACGTAAGCTAGAAATGAAATAGGAAAGACACATACTTATGAATCCCGCCCAGCCAATTGCCACAACCCTTCTCCACTACTAATTAGGGCTCCCATCAAGGTAGGCCCGAAGGAGGAAACTAGCCCATGGGGTTAGAGCAGTGTAAGCAGCACTTCCTCCAAGGAATCAGTAGTGGGATAAGGGGGAGAGCCGATGATCAATCAGCGTAAAGAAAAGGAGAGGATATTAATCCCCAATTCAAGTAGGTCCCGGCAAGGGACTGCGCATGGATGTACAGAGTATGCTAGAAATATATCTATTGCATAACTATACACCATAGTTTTCTGTCTACGGTATGTACTATACCACAGATGTACTGGCTACTGTATACAGCCATATAATGGACACTGCTGGCAGGGCTAGTGCAAGAGAACGATCCACCATCACTATACTGTAAATATGTGGAGCCGGCGGACTGCTGGGGCATCGGCGGCCTGCCGGCGCATCGGCGGTTTGCCGGCGCATCGGCGGTCCGCCGGACTGCCGGAGGCCCATCGGCCACCGGCGGACCGCCAGCGGAGGGCAACCCGCCCCAGCCATCATTCTATGTGGCAGGGTAAAGGAGAAAACCCTATGCATTGTCGGCAGGCCGCCGACACGCCGGCGACCACCGGCCGCCAGCAGGCAACCGGCTGTCATCATTCTATGCGAATGGGAGGTGACCTAGAACAGCTGGCAGAGTCGGTGTGACAGTGGGCCGGCACTAGTTCAGAGAGAGAGAGAAAGCAGTGAAGGAAGGGGAGGGGAGGGCGGCAGCTCACTACCCTAACCTCGCCTTCCTAGAGAAGGAGGGTTCGAATGGAAGGAAGAACATATCATGATCAGGCTTCCATCCAGCCGCAGCTCTGCCGGCGTCGGTCGGCTAGGGCTGCGGGTGGCGATCCAAGGGAGGACCGAAGAACACTCTAAGATAGCAGGAAGGTCTCCCGCCGGCAGTTAGACCTGCCGCCATGCTATCCCAGAGCAGTATCATGCAAGGGAAGCTGAACGGCTCGGCTCAGCAGGCGAAAGATCAGGCCGACCCCACAACCCACCGGCACTCGATGAGTTGTAGGACGGCGGACAGGGGGACAGGGGTGTGATGGCTAGGCCATCACCAAAGGACAGAGGGGGAGGGAAAGGGTCCTGTGTAAGGAGTGTAAGAGGTTGGCGTAAGCCTTCCCCAGCACCCTGGCAAGGGGACTCTGTTTCAGCACCACCCCGGGTATAAGGAAAGTTCATTCTCCAGCCTAGGGTGGGTTAGTACAGTAAGGGACCGGTATCATCCGGCCGTCCCAAACTATAAAGAAACGGAATCCCTAAGCCTGCCTAACCTAGGCTAGGGAAAACATATCTCCCAGCCCAGGGTATGCAAGCACAGGACAAGTCGCTAGGCCACAGGGAGGAGGGGTCTCATGACCCCTCCAGGTGTGGTCTGGGGGGGGGGGAGCAGAGGGCGCCCCCCCCCCTTTGCCATCCAACAGGGTCCAATAGGAGAGTTCATTCACCTATTGGGGTAGCTGGAGGCACACGACAGGTACTCTGATGTTCTGACCCGAACTCAAAGCTCATGTACTATGGCTCTGGGACGGGGAAGAAAACCCTAGCCTAACCTTACCAGAATCACAATTCAGGGCAAGGAGGGCTAGGATATAGCCTAGGCTACCTCAGGGGGAGGAGAGATTACCCTATACATAAAGGTAACCGTGGATGTGCGAAAGTATACTAAAGCCCCTAGGCTACTAGGCTAGGGGCAGGGGAATCGATTACCTGATTCATCAAAACCCCTTGTATACTCTCTAGAAGGAGGAAAAACCCATGTGCAATCATTGAATCTTACATGTATAATTGCCTAATATCTTCATTTAAATAGGATAACACTAGGAACACATATTATATCATGCATGAAAGTAAACTAAAGTGCCAAGGCTAGCATGCCTAGCATCAGAACATCGGCTACCTACACTCGCCGAAGCTAAAGAATACTAACGGCATAATGTAACTAATTCCTAGCAATGAAAACTAAATAACTAATACTGATAATTAGTTAAGAAACCGTGACAGTCGTTCTGGCTAACTAAATAAAGCATGCGATGCGAACGACAGCGCCGGCGACGCCTCCGGTTAGGCAATAGCTCCGCCCCAAAACACAGTATATTTCGAGAGAAAAACGTTACTTTACGGCCAGAGCTAATTTATAAAGTATAAGAGGTAAATACTTGACTTTCCAGAGACAGAAGAGGCTGAAGATTGCGACATGGTTGCAGTAAATAGCGAAACAAATGGGAAAAACACCTGGTCATAGACGCTGCTACGACGTTACCGAGTGCCCATAACAGTAACGGAGGAGGAGAAATTTGTAACGGCTCCTCCCATATCTTGCCACTAATTCCCCCCTCGAAGCGTAAACGCTATGTGGGGTGCAGATAGCTATGTGGCGTGTCAAGAATACGTCCCCTGTTATTATGCGATATCTTAAAGGACAACCTTAAGGGTACTCGCGCCAGAAGTTAGAATTCTGGAAACCTTTAGTTTAATTCTCTAAGAATATCCACCGTAGTCATATATACCCTTAGGAAGCTACTAAAGGAACCTTCCATCAGGACGACATGGTCTGAGCCCAAAAAAGCAAGATATTGAGCAAAGGGATCTTCATTTATGATTAAATTATAATAAATAACATTGTTTTGGTTTATTAATATCCAAAAAAGAACATAAAATTCATAATAATCATGAGTTATCAACATTTTCTTTGTAAAAATACAAAGGAAAACTTTGAATGCCCTTATCTCCAAACTATACTTATTGACTTTCATATTCTATCCTCTCCCTTAGTTTTAAGGGGACCGTCCGCTATGTCCTGAATTTTTTTTCTAATGATTCAAAATACATAATTTCTATATAAGTTTTAGACATATATAATACCTTCATCATAAAAAAAATTTCAAGTCATTTGATCAAAAACTTTTTTATTTATTAACAAAAATCATGATTTTTATAAAAGGTTTAGGCACATTTTTCTCCACTAATATGACCCCAATTGTATTGAAAATCATACCATCGAAACTTTTTTATAAATCAAATAATTCTGTGAAATATTTTTTCTTCTTTTTCAATGAATTTTTTTCTTAATTTTCTGTCTAGACGTAAAATAATCATGAAAAAAAGAGAAAAAGGAAAATCAAAATTCTGTTACACAAAAATTGTGGGATTTTTATTCCTTTTTTCAATTATATCTTTCTCTCTAAAATCGAACAATAAATAAATAAGAAAAATGTACCTAAGCGTGAATAAGTATGTTTTTGAGTTATGAGCTCCCAAAGATTTGCTATAAATTTTCACTTTTCTGGGTCGACCTGTGACGGCCGGTGAAAAAGTCCTTCTTTCTACTTTTTCTGATATAAATCTTCCAAATATACCAGAGAAAAATAAAAGCATGGAATGCTGAGGTTACTACCCTCGCGCGAGCACCTCGTGAGTGTCGTGTATACATCAGGGGCGTGTGAAAACCACTATTCACAGGCTGTCTTCCAATTAGATAACTCCTTCATCAAAGGGAAGGGCCGTAAAAAAAGACCCCAGAAACCACACTTGTACCACGCCCCCGTCACCCACACAAACGCCTTCTAGGTCATCCTTCTGTTTTGGACTTGCCCGCAAAATCATAATTTGTTTGTGCTCAGTGTTTTCGCAAGTGATTGTCGTTAATTCAACATGACTGACGCTGCTACTTCACCTTTACCAATGTTAAGTACCATAGTTTGTTTTGACAGTTTTTTTCAGTACCGGGCATTTGTTCTCTTTCCAGTAATGTGGATTTTAATTTTGGAAGTGGGTTGACCTTCCTCGGTGACGGCAGCCATTTTAATTTTGTTCGCTTCGGTAGTTTTTCAAGTTAATATTGCCCATCTGGTACTCTGTCATCTAGGTTATATCACTTACGTTTTATGACCATTTTTATTATCATTATTTTATTATTGTTTTTACTATGGTATTTTTTTGCTAGCAAGTCCAATTTGGACGAACGAAGAATAACGATCTGGCCTTTGTTATTGTTTATGTACACGCAGGAAGGTGCTCGTTTTAGGCTATATCTTTATATTTATTTGTTACGTAGTTGTTATTCTTCGTTCTTGGTTATTACAATTTTATCATTATTTTTATCATATTATTGTGTGCTTTGGTTCTTTATAATGTAACTATGAGAGCGTGAGCATAGAGTGCTCGTTTTCTGTTACTACAGTTACGAGTTACCCTTTCTCTCGTTTTCTTTCTTAAGCTCGGTAAGGAGAGGTGGTTTTCCTGTTTTCCGTTTTATACGATCACGAGTTATTCCTGCCTCCGCCTCTTCTCCGGGTTTATGATATTACGTTTGATGGTATTTACGTTTTATTGATGTGGTTACTGTTAATACAGCTAGCATTATTAATAGGTTCCGTTAGTGTATGAGTCATTATTTTGGGATCGCTTTATGCCGACACCCGTAGCTCCGTTCTCTTCGGAACGTTCACCGCCTTGAGTTATACTCCGCTATAATGGATACTCATTGGGTTGGGAGCTAGTCAGATATTTGGAGTGCAACGGTGAAATCCGGCACTCAGACTCCGGCTGCGGCCTTATGCACACGAACCCTTTTTCATGAATAATCACAATTTCATTATTACAGTCCTTTTTCATCGAATCTCCGGCTTAACCGGATATCACACAGACGTTCAGCTCTGAGGTTAATATTATCTTACCGCTGATGTTCACGTTTTCACTATGACGGACCTTTGTCACCAGATCTCCGGTGGCAACAGAGATCACTCAGACGTTCAGAACCGGGGTTAACATTATCTTACCGATGAAGTTTATAGTTACATGTTACGTGGTTACTGGATATTAGTATATTAATTTGAAGCTCTAGCTAACAATTTTGAAAATCATATTAGTCACACATAATTAATGTTATTTATTTCTATTGATTCATCTGTTCACTGACCAGAGTCTCAAGGAACAGTAAATGGCCTCTCATTGCATGGTTGGTTTCGACCTGGCTTTTCATTAGAAGGGGCTAGCGTTCGATCCCAAGTACTGAGTAGAAATTTATTTCTATTTGAACACAATGTTGTATGGATATTTATCCATATATATACATATTTATAATTAAATATATGCATAAACATAGACATATGTATAGTGAACCCTCGTTTATCGCGGTAGATAGGTTCCAGACCCGACCGCGATAGGTGAAAATCCGCGAAGTAGTGACAACATATTTACCTATTTATTTAACATGTATATTCAGACTTTTAAAACCTTCCCTTGTACGTAGTACTGTTAACAAACTACCCTTTAATGTACAGAACACTTAATGCATGTACTAAAGTACCCTAAACTAAAACAGGCACAAATATTAAAGGCGACTTTATATCATGCGTTTCCTAAACACGCCAAAAAGCACGATAAAAAATGGCAACCAATGTTTTGTTTACGTTATCTCTGATCATAATGAAGAAACAAACGCATTTACACATCTATGTATAGGTTAGTTTTTGCATCGATTATATTGATTATTCAGTACAGTATGTTGATTTTGTTATTACCAATGTTTTACTTAATTTTTCTTAGGACTTCCAAATGAAATGTTTTTCTTTATGACGCCGCCTGAAACGACGGCGTCATAAAGTACGCTCAGTAAACAAACGAAGGCATTTAACGTGCATGATGAAAGTGATAAATAATGATATTACAGTAAAAGCTTTTATAAAATATGTTATTACAAATATTATTTACCGTATCTATATAAAATCATACATACGTAGCAAAGCAGGAAAACAATTTACGAGAGAGAGAGAGAGAGAGAGAGAGAGAGAGAGAGAGAGAGAGAGAGAGAGAGAGAGAGAGAGAGAGAGTTGTTTTACATACGTAAATGTAAATTTAAAAAAAAAAAAAAAAAAAGCCCCATTTCATATAAAATAGATTACAAATATTTTACTTTATCATATTACAGTAGTCTGTATAATACTGTAAAGTTCAGTACAGTATGTTGTTGTTATAGTCGTGGCGATGAAATTCTCACGAAACAAAAACACGCCATTTGATTACAACAGCTGATTGATTCATTCATTCTCTCTCTCTCTCTCTCTCTCTCTCTCTCTCTCTCTCTCTCTCTCTCTCTCTCTCTCTCTCTTCGTGTTATACAATACTTACATTTAGATGAAGAAACTAAAATTAGTTTTCTTAGTGTCAATTGAATACGAAACGAAAAAATTATGCCGAGTCTACATCCATTTCAATCATAGCTAAAAATACGGCATCCGATTTCATCAGCAAACCACTATTTTTTGGGAAACATCATCTTATTCTAGAAAATTGCTACTCTTTAAATAGTTAATTGCACATTAAGAAACCGTGTACTTTTGTTTTTAAATTTCGGGTGTGTTTTAAAAATCGAGTATTGTTGACTTCTTTTTGTTTTACTTTTGGCTGTGATTAGATCAGCTGACATCTAGCTGCCGCTCGAGAGTGTACGAATACACTAACAAAGTATCGTTTATACAATTTCTTAACTTATTCAAACCGTGTACAGTATACAGTTGATATTACATAAGCACCAATGTGTTATAACCTATCAAATTTTTTTGTTTATTACATTTAAACCCCCCTCTATCTCTCTCTCTCTCTCTCTCTCTACCTCTCTCTCTCTCTCTACCTCTCTATCTCTCTCTCTCTCTCTCTCTCTCTCTCTCTCTCTCTCTCTCTCTCTCTCTCTCTCTCTCTCTCTCTCTCTCTCTCTCTCTCTCTTTCTTTGGGCTACTTTTCACTACCTCCCATTCCTTACCTCTCTCTATCTCTCTAACAAATGATATCTTTGTTGCTCCTCAAAGTTTCATTTATATTGAAAATCAATCATGATTCAATTTTCCTTACTTTCTCCAATCTCGCACCATCGGTCACATCGCGGTATTTTCGAAATTTCCGGAAAATCCGCGATATATGTATATACATGGGTTATGAAAAAAATCCGCGAAGTGGTGAATCCGCGATGGTCGAACCGCGAAGTAGCGAGGGCTCACTGTATATACATGTACAAATATATACATGAACATATACATTATTATTTATAGATAATTTGGTTGATCCCAGCTTGTGAATAGGATCACTAACCAGAGTTTCAAGGAACATCCAGACTTATGTCTCCTTTCTTTTACAGAAGGTCCGCCTACATGGTATGGTTCCCGGAGTCATGCACGCTCTGCTACGAGCTGTCCTCCCTACTCCTGACCGATGATGTAAGTTGGTTCTAATTTGTTTCTTTTTGGTATCCTTTGGCAATGATTTAATTTGTTCTGGATTTATGTATACATTGCTTATTGAGGAGAACGGTCTTCTCCTTCATCACTAATCCCCTCACTTCTTTCAGGATGATGATGAATCTCTCCGGCCTGCAAGAGCGGCTCTCCGCCCTTGGGTATCAAGATTTGGAAGGAATGCTCCATCTGGCGGACCCTATCTCCTCGGCGTGTCCTCTCTAGGGTTGGACGTCGACCCCATGGACGGGCAGGTAGGTGGTGATGAGTTTTGAGCCTTCAGCTTTGCCATTATCTGCGTCACCGGCCTAGGGCCCTCAAAGGATCCTGATGTTCCACAGGGTAGTGTTCTTGGCCCATTACTTTTCATACTATATACACATGACATGTGGTTTAGCCTAGAAAACAAGCTTGTTGCATATGCAGATGATGCTACTCTCTTTGCATCAATTCCATCCCCTGAATGTAGATCTATGGTTGGTGAATCCCTTAATAGAGATTTAGCTAGAATTAGTGCATGGTGCAAATTATGGGGTATGAAGTTGAATCCTAACAAAACTCAAAGTATGATTGTAAGTAGGTCAAGGACGGTGGCTCCTCAACATCCGGATCTCAGTATTGATAATGTTTCTTTAAATATGTATGACTCTTTCAAAATTTTAGGTGTGATTCTCGACAGTAAATTTACTTTTGAGAAACATATGTCTGTGTCTTCTTAAATTGCACAAAAAATAGGCTTATTGAGAAAGTCTTTCAAGATTTTCGGTGATCAATCTATTCTGAAGAAGTGTTTTAACTCTTTCATTCTACCTTGTTTTGAGTATTGTTCTCCTGTCTGGTGTTCAGCTGCTGATTCTCATCTTAATTTGTTGGACAGAAACTTACGGTCTATTAAATTTCTTATTCCTGATCTAGATATTAATCTCTGGCACCGTCGTTCAATTAGTTCATTATGCATGTTGCATAAGATTTTTCATAACTCTGACCATCCTTTACATTCAGATCTCCCTGGACAATTCTATCCTGTTCGTAATACTAGGCAGGCAGTTAATTCTAATAGCCAGGCCTTCTCCATCACGAGGCTCAATACTACGCAGTACTCTAGAAGTTTTATTCCAGCTGTTACCAAGTTGTGGAATGATCTTCCTAATCGGGTGGTTGAATCAGTAGAACTTCAAAAGTTCAAAGTTGGAGCAAATGCTTTTTTGTTGACCAGGCGGACATGAGTCTTTTTATAGTTTATTTATGACATATCTGTTTTTGACGTTGTTAATAGTTTTTTTGGGCTCAAGCCATGTCGTCCTGATGGAAGTTCCTTAAAGGCAGCTTCCTAGGGTATATTACAACTACGGCGATATTCCCAGAGAATTTACCTTCAGGTACCCAGAATTCTAACTCCTGGAGCGAGTATCCCTAAAAAAGACCTTAGGGATATCGTAAATATCAGTGGACGTATTCTTGACACGCCTCATAGCAATCTATACCCCGAATAGAGTTAACACTTCGTAGGGGTCAAATGGCAAGAAAACGAAAACGATAAGAAAGGGGGGAGCCGTTCGTAAGGCATCTCTCCTCCCCGTTTCGAAAGCGTGCCCTGCGCCGCTCGCGGCGCCATCTGTATTCCTTTTTGCGTAGCTCTACGACTCGGTGTTTTGTTCCCTGTTTTCTACCAAATCTTGGAATTTCTCGTGTTATAATGCTTTCTCCAACTTCTTCGGCCTCGGATAAGTTGAGTACTATTTCTTTTATGTATAAATGTAGGCTCTTGGTTAAAATTAAAGTAATTAAAAGAGTTATCTTTGATACAAGAGCTGTTGCCTGCTGGAGGCATCATGGATGCTGTCGCTCGCTAGAATAGGATTTATTTGTTAGCAAGAGCGACGTTCCCAGCCCCTTTGCGCTTAAATATTAGCTAATTAGCTTATTTAGGAATTCTGTTATGATGCGTTAGTAGTGTGCCTGGCGAAGTTTTGCCTAGGCTGCCAACACTAGTCTTCGTAGGCTAGCGGTTGGCCTATGTACTTCCTGCATGATAATTAGTCTTCCAAGTGTGATTTTATTGTTTTAAGCGTTAGGCAACGTTATACATATAAGCCCTTTTCGAGTACCTTCCAAGATAGTATTGGTGTGAGTTTCGGTGAATTAGGTAATCGATTCTCTTAGTGCCTAGGCTAGGTTGTCTTAGGTCATTATAATATTATCTGTTTCCCCGTTTGCTCCCTTCTCTTCGGGGAAGGGGCAAACCCTTTCCCTCTGTTTAAGCCCTAGGCTTAACTCTAGTGGTTTGTTTGAATTAATTTTCAAATATATCTATGCTGGAGTAGTACTGTACCTTCCCGTTCCATCTGAATTGGTTCAGAGGGGGACAGTACAACAGTGTTTAGTCTGAGTCCGGGTTGGTCTAGCATGGGGCAGAGTCTCCCTTGCTGATTGACACGGGCATAAGGGGTTTATCCCCCTTGGTCCACCTTGTTGGGTTCCAGTAGTGAACCCTTCGCTCGGTGACCCCTCAGACTTGTCCTCTTGCCGTTCCGGATTCGGGATATGTTCCCTTTTCTGGAATAGCAATTCCTTCCTTGCCGTGGTTTTAGGGAGGCAGCCAGTAGTGCCGGCCTCCCCCTCGGGTCTTTCTCTGGCTGAGATGAGCTGTCTTAGTTGGGAATGACCCTTAACCAAGGCAAGGTTGGATAGGACCCTCTGTCCTTCCCTTCTATTTTCCGTTCCTTTGTGTCAGTCGTCCGCATCCGTACCTAGCCTAGGTTAGGATGGGGAACTGACGTGGTCTCCTGTCGGCCGGCAGAGTGTGCCGACCGGCAGAGACCCTTCCTTCGAGTGCTGCCCGGTCCTTTCTTGGTCCCTCCATCGCTGCCGTCTGTAGATTCAGTAAGCAGCGGTTAGGAAGCCTGACTTAGTGTCTCCCCTTCCTTTCGGCACTCTTTCGGGTGCCGGGCACAGGGGCTCATAGCCTCTTAGCCCGGCACTCATTCTGTTGTCTTCGTATGTGTTGTCCTTGCCGTCTGCTGGCCTACAGGCCGGCCGTCGGTGGGGAGGGGTGTTCTCCAGTTCTCTTGCTGTCGGTCGGCGATGGTTATATACCTTTGCCGGCCGGTCTCTTGCTCATCTGCCGGCCACTACAAGTGGGGCCGGCAGCCGAGCGCTGCCTGGTGTGGAGGCCAGCCGGCGAGGTTTGCTTACTGCTGCCGGCCGGCCTGCTACACTGGCCGGTTAGCCGGCCACTAAGAATGATGGCCGGCAACGCAGTGCAAGCCGGGTGGCTGCGGACCGGCAACCACTGCCGGCCGGTTCAGGCATGGGATCTGGAGTTCTCCCCAATAGGGGTGATCTGATGTTGTGTACTTGAGATCTACCTTTCGAAAAACAGGGGGGGGGTGCTGACCGGCAATAGCCGGCCGGCACACCACCCTTAGGTACTGTATCAGTCCTTTCTTTGGTGGTGTATTCAACCAAGGGAGTCCATGATATAGTAGGTTACAACACTGTCTTTTCTATCTTACTTGTGTTACTTGTGCAATCACTTGGTGTCGCCTTACAAGGATAAAAGAGAATTCTTTTCATCCCTGGCCGGAATGGTAAAAAATTTACCTTAGGTGTGAGCTACACCTAATTTCCTTTGGAAATATGCTCTCTGGTTATTCTAGTAAAGACTAACTATGTGACTTTGGCTGGTGGGCTTCCACAGGTGTTTGTGTGGGTTTCACAAGTAGGTGTCTTTCCCTTATACTTGGTGAATACTCATTTGTTACATGTCAATTGAAATTCACTTGATATTCATGGAAATTTTTCTT
This sequence comes from Palaemon carinicauda, assembly GCF_036898095.1. Classification (NCBI taxonomy): domain Eukaryota; kingdom Metazoa; phylum Arthropoda; class Malacostraca; order Decapoda; family Palaemonidae; genus Palaemon; species Palaemon carinicauda. Next base: position 28,244,623 of record NC_090746.1, on the reverse strand, counting down.
CTTTTACAGGAGGAGCATCCGAAGTGTGATAGTGTCTTCTGCAATGTCCGCAGTAAGAACTTTTGCGGACATGTCTCGTGTAGGAGGCACGCGGCTTGAGCAGCCTCCAATGATGACCATCGTTACTGGGATCCGCAGGTATGTGCTGTATGTACTAACCTGCTATCAGAGGCTTTTGAATCCCCTAGGTCGGCGGAGTCAAGAGATGCAGCGAGGGAGAAGCTTCGCTTATGGGTAAGGGGTTTTCAGAAAAACACCACTGGACCTTATCTTCCTAATGAGAAGATGAGGGCATACCTTTTTCCCAAGGCTTCCACTGACGCTGTTGTTCCCCAGCCTCGGCCGGAGATCCCTCTCGTCCAGATCCCAGTGGAGGAGGATGTCGCTGATGCCATGCAGGACATCCAGTTGGACGACAAGATGTCTGACTTGTCCGATCGTGCGGAACAGGATCTCCTCGCAGAAGGCGAGGAGGAGGATCGAGATCCTATTGCCGTGGAGGAAGAGGTTCCCGTATCTTCAGACGTGCCGGTTCAGGTCCCTGAACCTATCCCCTCTACCTCGTCCGCTCTTCCAGCAGAGCTAAGACAGGCTCTCTCTTCCATCGTTGGTATGATCCAACAGATGCAGAGGGAGAATAATCAGAAGGCCGCTACTTTGGAGCTCCAGATGCAGAAGATCACAGCATCACGTGGACCTCCAAAGAAGCTCAACGTGAAGGACCTTCCTCTGTGCTCGGATGCCAACCCGTGGAGATATGCCGAGCACATGCCGATGACGATTGGGAAGATCGTCATGTCGGAGAAACTGGGCTCAGTTCCCCTTGAGGAGGTGGAATTCTGGCCCAGTAGAGGGGCCTACCCGGACTGTTATGTCCGTTTGAAGAAGGAGCCGGCCTCGAAGGAGGAGACGGAACCAAAGGAGGTGATTATCCTGGATCACTCCAAGGCTCAAGCCACTTTAACAGCTGCATTGAAGGAGAGGGGGTTCTCAAACTCTAAAGTTGCCGCTTTGAGTAAGAAGCACCCCTCCTTTGTATCCTCCCCGGCTAGGGCCTTCCCCTTTATGCAAAAGGGGTTCGCGGCCGTCCTGAAGGCGGTTGAAGCTGGCAAACCGTGTCCATCTCTGGAGGAATGCAAACCTTTGTCGTTGGCATTGCCGCTGGACAATAAGGACTGGAAGGAGGTGCACCTCACTTTCTCGGTTGGGAAGTTGGACGCCGACATTGCAGGTCAGCAGTTCGGCGAAAACCTTCCCAAGTTGTCGGAATTCCTCCTACGGAGGGAATTGGACACAAAGGAGCGCCTGGCAGCCTCGATGTCTCTCCAGACCAACATGGAGACGATGGCTAGCGACCCCAAGATGCCGGAGATGTTCATGGTAATGGCCAAGATCCATCTGGCCACGGTGACTAAGGACCTCTATTGCTTTGTTAAAGCAAGGAGGGCCTGTAGGGAGTTTGTGTTCGCCTCGGCCACAGTGAGGCATGAACCCAAGAGGCTCATTTCATCCAGCATCTGGGGTAAAGATCTCTTTCCCAAGGACGTGGTCAAAGAGGTCGTGGACAAGGCAGCCACTGAGAACCGCAATCTTCTCCTGAAGTGGGGCCTGTCCCTTAAGAGGAAGTCTTCTCCGGATGAGGGCCCTCAGCCGAAAGGAAAGGCGAAGAAATCAAGGTTTTCCTCCCGTCCAGCCAAGCCTTTCAAACCACAGAGACAGCAGCAGCAGCAGCCAGCTTTGCCTCCGGTACCACAACTGGTAGCCCAGACCCCGACCACCTTCCAATGGGTACCCCAAGCCATGTCATCAGCTTCCCCGGCATTCAATCCCGTGTTCGAGGGACAATCAACCACGTTTCGTGCAAGACCCAGAGGAGCAGCCAGAGGTTCGGCGAGACGCCCCTCTAGGGGACGAGGAGTCAGAGGTGGTCGCGGCCAGGGAGGCAAGACTGCAGGGCAGTCAAAGTGAAGTGTCGCCGGTAGGTGGGAGACTTCAGTATTTCCGGGATCGCTGGACCTTCGATCCCTGGGTCCACAGCCTTCTCAAAAATGGACTGGGTTGGAGTTGGTACAGTACTCCGCCCCAGTGCCCTCAATTTTTCCAACACTCCACCCCCGTTTTGGAGGAGTACATCCAAGATCTGTTGGAGAAAAAGGTGATCCGGAGGGTAAAGTCCATCAAGTTTCAAGGGAGGCTGTTTTGTGTTCCCAAGAAAGACTCGGGGAAACTCAGAGTCATTCTGGACTTGTCACCACTCAACAAGTTCATAGTGAACCACAAGTTCAAGATGTTAACGTTACAACACATAAGGGCCTTACTGCCCAAGAGGGCATATACCGTCTCCATCGATTTGTCAGACGCATATTGGCACGTTCCAATAAGTCGCCGTCTCTCCCCCTACCTAAGATTCAAGCTACAACAAAAACTTTATGCTTTCAGAGCGATGCCCTTCGGGCTAAACATAGCCCCAAGGATCTTTACGAAGCTTGCGAGCGCAGCGCTCAAACAGTTACGCCTAAAAGGGTTCCAAGTAGTAGCCTACCTGGACGATTGGTTGGTGTGGGCAGCATCCAGAGCAGAATGCTTGCAAGCTTCCCTACAAATGATTCAGTTCCTGGAATATCTAGGTTTCATGATCAACAGAAAGAAGTCTCGTCTTTCTCCAGCTCAGAGGTTCCAGTGGTTGGGAATTCACTGGGATCTAGTGTCACACCGTTTTTCCATCCCGATGTCAAAGAGGAAGGAAATAGCGGGGTCTGTCAGGAGACTTCTAGGTTCCGAGAGGATATCAAGACGCGAACAAGAGAGGGTTTTGGGCTCTCTTCAGTTTGCATCAGTAACAGACCCAGTGCTAAGAGCACAGCTAAAAGATGCAGCGGGAGTATGGAGAACCTTTGCATCGAAAGAGCGAAGGGACTTGAAGAGACCGGTCCCACTTCGACTACGTTCTCTTCTCAGACCGTGGTCTCAAGCCAGTCGTCTAAAGAGGTCTCTACCTCTTCAGCCATCCCCCCCGTCAGTGACAATCCACACAGACGCCTCAAAGGTAGGGTGGGGGGGTCACTCCCATCGGAAAAAAGTGCAAGGGACCTGGTCCAAGCTATTTGGGACCTTTCACATAAACTTTCTAGAAGCTATGGCAGTGCTTCTTACCCTGAAGAAAGTATCCCCACGTCACTCGATCCATGTAAGGTTGGTACTGGACAGCGAGGTGGTAGTGAAATGTCTGAATCGGCGGGGATCGAGATCCCCACCTCTCAACCAGGTAATGTTAGCCATATTCCGACTGGCGGAGAAGAAGAAGTGGCACCTGTCAGCAGTTCACCTTCAAGGAGTCCGGAATGTGACCGCGGACACTCTATCCAGGGTTACACCGATAGAGTCAGAATGGTCCCTAGACGCAGGATCATTCTCCTTCATCTTGAGACTAGTCCCAGAACTGCAGATAGACCTCTTCGCGACGAAGGACAACAAGAAGCTGCCGAAATATGTGTCCCCATACGTGGACCCCTTGGCGGAAGCAGTAGATGCGATGTCCCTCGATTGGAACAGATGGTCCAGGATCTACCTGTTTCCCCCTCACAATCTGATGTTGAGGGTCCTCAACAAACTGAGATCCTTCAAGGGAGTAGCAGCAATAGTGGCCCACAAGTGGCCGAACAGTGTATGGTTCCCTCTAGCTCTGGAACTCGACTGAAGTTTCTACCACTCCCGGACCCAGTTCTGTCCCAGCAAGTCCAGAAGTCGACTGTCTACGCTTCATTACAGAAAACCCGAACCCTGCAGCTCATGATTTTCTCTCCCTAGCGGTGAAGAAACGGTTCGGAATCTCGAAAGATAGCATCGACTTCCTGGAAGAATACAAGTGTAAGTCTACTAGGAGGCAGTACTAATCTGCATGGAAGAAATGGGTTGCCTTTGTCAAAGACAAGAACCCACAAGAGATCTCTACGGAGTTCTGCCTATCCTTCTTCATTCACCTCCACGGACAGGGGCTGGCGGCTAACACAATTTCTACATGTAAGTCAGCTCTGACAAGACCCATTCTATATGCCTTCCAGGTAGACCTCGCTAACGAGATGTTTAATAAGATCCCGAAGGCCTGTGCTAGGCTTAGACCATCAGCTCCTCCAAAGCCTATTTCGTGGTCGTTAGACAAAGTCCTTCATTTTGCCTCATTACTGGATAATGAGGAATGTGCATTGAAGGACCTGACTCAAAAAGTGATCTTCCTTTTTGCCCTTGCTTCTGGGGCCAGAGTTAGTGAGATTGTGGCCCTCTCGAGAGAGGAGGGCTGAGTTCAGTTCCTGGATGGGGGAGAACTGAACCTGTTTCCGGACCCTACGTTTCTCGCTAAGAACGAGTTGCCCACCAACAGGTGGGGTCCCTGGAGAATCTGCCCTCTGAAAGAAGATGCATCTCTATGTCCCGTAGAATGCCTAAAGGTCTATCTTCGTAGAACTTCAGACTTCCATGGGGGCCAACTATTCAGAGGAGAAACATCGGGCTCGAATTTATCTTTAAATCAGCTTAGGGCGAAAATTACATATTTTATTCGCAGAGCGGATCCTGACAGTTCACCCGCAGGTCATGATCCGAGGAAAGTTGCTTCATCCTTAAACTTCTTTAACTTTATGGATTTTGTACACCTTCGTTCATACACTGGCTGGAAGTCTTCCAGGGTATTCTTTCGCCACTATGCTAAGCAAGTGGAGCAGCTAAAGAGGTCTGTGGTAGCAGTTGGTTGCGTCGTTAACCCTGCTGTTTAACTCTGCGAGGAACAGTGGAATCATTTGGGACTTTGATTCTTGGGTGAGTGGTTAGTTATATGCGTTGATATAACTAGTAGTGAAGGCTCTGAGAGCCCACAGTGACTGTTCCAGCGTTATGGTGATGGTAGCACAAGTACAGACAGGTGTGCCAAGCGTTTGCTAACGCTAATGTCAGCAAAGTAGTAACATGGACGTTAACTTTGATACCTGAGTATGTGGCAAGTGACATATTTGTTTTCTTTCAGATAACCATTCATCCATGCACTACGGTACTTGTGTAAATTGTTGGTCATCCACCTATCATATGTACATATTTATGGTGACCATGTCTATTTATTGTTACTCAATAAACTTGTTCTCGGGAACCTTGCGTCTCCTTCACCTATATTGATTTCATATTATTTATTGAGCATTTAGCCTATGTATATTAATCGGGGATATCTATAATAGCCTATTCCTTAATGCAAAGCCTTGTTGCACTGGTTTATACTTTCCTTAGCATAAAGGACTCCACCCCTCTCTGAGGACGGTGGTGGCAGCAAGTTTAATCCCACGCAGATATAACCTTTTGTCTAATTTTACTTCGACCAGGGTGCTGGTCGGGATTTTTCCCTTGGATGCTGTAGTCCCGTAAGACTATGCTTTACTTCATATAGAGTGAGACCACTATATTGTACTGGCTGGCGAGTGATTCATACATAGGTATATGTACTCTTCGTTCGTTTCTAGAGTCTAGTAGGACTCCTCCCTGTAGGGGGCAGGAAGCGCTTTCATGGCTTATGATTAGTGAAAAGATGTATAACGGTAACATCTTAGGTCTTTCAGTCGAGTTGACTAAGAAACATTCCTGAGGAGTACGGCACATATTGAGAATCCACAGATACAGTAATGCTCTGGTATACTTCCATCAGGACGACATGGCTTGAGCCCAAAATACGGATTTTGAGCGAAGCGAAAAATCTATTTTTGGGTAAGATAGCCATGTCGTCCTGATGGACCCGCCCTGTTCCTTTTCAAAAAAAAAAAAAAAAAAAAAAAAGAGTGAAAAGGATTGTAGGACCCCTCCCTACATACAGTATCTGTAGCACCTCGTGTATCGCTACAAGGAATACAGATGGCGGCGCGAGCGGCGCAGGGCACGCTTTCGAAACGGGGAGGAGAGATGCCTTACGAACGGCTCCCCCCTTTCTTATCGTTTTCGTTTTCTTGCCATTTGACCCCTACGAAGTGTTAACTCTATTCGGGGTATAGATTGCTATGAGGCGTGTCAAGAATACGTCCACTGATATTTACGATATCCCTAAGGTCTTTTTTAGGGATACTCGCTCCAGGAGTTAGAATTCTGGGTACCTGAAGGTAAATTCTCTGGGAATATCGCCGTAGTTGTAATATACCCTAGGAAGCTGCCTTTAAGGAACTTCCATCAGGACGACATGGCTATCTTACCCAAAAATAGATTTTTCGCTTCGCTCAAAATCCGTTATATATGACATGTCTGTTTTAACGTTGTTACTTATTTTAGAATGATTTATTCTTAATTTGTTCTCTTCATTTATTTATTTCCTTATTTCCTTTCCTCACTGGGCTACTTTTCCCTGCTGGAGACCCTGGGCTTATAGCATCTTGCTTTTCCAACTAGGGTTGTAGCTTGGATAGTAATAATAATAATAATAATAATAATAACGTTCATATTACCTTGCATAAAACCGTGACTGCTAAAAGTCAGGGATAGGGTTAAAGAGCAGATACAACACATTCTAGGGCAAGCCAAGGAGCTATGACGGAGCTCAAAAATATGGTGGCGAATCTGATCCGTTCAGGAACTCGGATGTCTCCCCCTACAGCCCCAGACGCATCGAAGTAACCTCCTTCGATAAAAACAACACATAGAAATTTGCCTTACATGTCCCATATATAGATGGTACCATAACTCTGGATGGCACAGACGTCCGCCATCTGGAGGTCCTAGAATTTACTCTCAGGGATTAGAATTCCCATTCAACGGATTCGTTCGATTGAAAGAGCATACCTTGGATAGGTTAGACAAGCTACCGAAGGTAACGGTAATATTTCCTAAAGAGCAGGCCCAATCTGTCTGGACCAGGATGTTGTCAGTCTGGGGGTACGCTAATTCCAAGCTCACCCCACACAATGGGGCCTACGCCATATCTACAACTGCTCTCATTATTACCTTGCCTATTACGGATAAATTGACAGGTCTTACTATTCAAGCTGTCAAAGAAGGTTCGGCCATGCCGGCTCTTAAAGAGACGAACCCCACCTCGGGGAGTCCCTAGCCTCGATTTATCCCACTGAGACTTTTTTTCGGATATTCACGAGGAACCAATCTCTGTCCTACCAATTCGACCTACACGCTTTGTGGTCTGCTCGGGTTAGTTGTAAGAAATACGTTCTGTCTGAGGCCTCTATCAGACATGAACTGAGCAGGCTGATAGCTTCCTCCTGCTGGGGTAAAACCCTCTTCCCTCAGGAGGAGGTGAACAAGGTTCTACAAGATGATACGAGAGCAAACCAAAATTGCAGGTGAGGCGGGGCCTCACTGCCAAAAAGAAGGTCGAAGACCAAAAGCAAGCTTTCTTCAAGAAGAAGCAGAGAGTTACCCTCTACAAAACGAACCGGGGTCACTGCCATCAATAGTCAGTTACCCACTCGTCTTCACAGTCTTCCTCTGATTCGACGTCTATGCATCCGAATCCCCCTCATCAGGTGGTCTACCTCACTGATTCCCCAGGTACACGGCCCAACCCCGTTTGAATGTCCTCGCCTGCATACAGCCCTAGCTCCGAACCCTCAGGTTCCTTTCGTGGACACCAGAGAGGAAGCTACAGGAGTAGGAGACAGTTCCGCCATCGAGGCGGACCTAGGAAAAAGGGGGCTCGGGGAAGGAAAGGACCTAGATTCACTCCCTCACAACGAGGTGGTCCCGGTAGGGGAGAGACTTTACCACTTTCGAGACCATTGGACCTTTGGTCCATGGGCTCATAGCATAATCTCTAAAAGTTTGAGGTGGAAATGGCCACAAGGTCCTCCTCCTCCACCAGTGACCTTCTCCCAGAAATCCACTCCCATCCTAAAAGAGTACACCACAGAGTTACTCAAGAAAAAAGCAATCAAACGGGACCGATCACTGAAGTTCCAAGGCCGCCTGTTCACAATTCCGAAGAAAGGCTTGTCGGCATTGAGAGTGGACCTGGACTTGTCAAAGCTAAACTCTTACATTCTCTGCGACAAGTTCCGGATGTTGACTATCTCTCAGGTACGGACCTTACTTCCCCGTGGGGCCGTTACCACCTCTGTCGATCTTACCGACGACTATTATCATGTGCCTATAGCTCGAAACTTCTCTTCTTATCTGGGTTTCCACCTAGGCAGGAAAGCCTTTACGTTCAAGACATGCCCTTCGGCCTCAACATTGATCCCAGGATATTCACGAAACTGAGAGAGACAGTGTTAGAACAACTCAGGAACCAAGAGATACAGATCATTGCTTATCTGGACGGTTGGCTCATTTGGGCCCGGTCGGCCATAGAAGGCAACAGAGCTACGAAGGAAGTACTTTGATTTCTCGACAACCTGTGATTTCGGGTCAATCTCCAAAAGTCTCGCCTGCAACCATCAGGCCACTTAGAATGGTTAGCCATCCAGTGGGACCTTTCAAAGCACATGTTGTCTCTCCCTTCCAAAAAGGTAAGAGGAATAGCTTCCAAGATCAAGAATTTTCTCAAACACAAACAGGTGTCCAGAAGAGCCTTAGAAAGTATCATCGGCCTTCTCCAATTCACTTCAGTAACAGATCTACTATTAAAGCCAAACTCAAAGACATCAATCGAGTTTGGAGAAAGAGAGCTACAGTACCTTTAAGAGACAAGGTCTCGAAGATCCCCTCTGTCTTGAAAATGAGACTACGCCCATGGTCCGAACCGAAGAACCTCTCCAAATCGGTTCCTCTACAATTCCCACCTCCACAAGTGACATTCCATACAGCCGCGTCTCTAAGTGGATGGGGGGGATTACTCCGAACATCAGATGTTTCAGGGCTCTTGGTCACCCGCCATGAAACAGTCCCATATTAATGTTCTCAAAGCCATGGCAGTGTTCTTGACCCTGAAGAGACTCCCTCCTCCGAGGTCGACCCACATCAGAGTAGTGTCAGACAGCACAGACGTAGTACACTGCGTCAACAGGGGAGGATCCAAGTCACCCAACCTGAATCAGATCCTGGTCACTAACTTCGCCTGGGCAACAGAAAAGAACTGGTTCCTGTCAGCAACTCACCTAGCGGGAGTCCAGAATGTGAGAGCGGACTCACTATCCAGGACGAAACCACTGGAGTCAGAATGGTCTCTAGACATAATTTCATTCCGGTGGATACTCAGGCTGGTTCCGGGCCTCCAGATAGATCTATTCGCAACTCAGATGAATCACAAACTTCCTTGTTATGTGACCCCAACCCTGGACCCTCAGGCTTATGCCATGGACACATTACCCCGGGATTGGAACCATTAGAAGAAGATTTACCTATTTCCCCCAGTGATTCTTCTAATGAAACTTTTACACAAACTACGCTCCTTCCGGGGGGCAGTGGCTTTAGTACCACCTCACTGGCCAAGAACAGTTTATTTCCTCTCCTCCTCGAGTTGAAACTCCGTCCCTTCCGGATCCCGTTCCCCAAACTGACCCAAGTAATCCAAACTCACTGTGTCAGATTACTCAAGGATAGCCAAAACTCTAACTCTGTGGACTACAGGAAGTTTGCAGCTCATAGAGACGCGAACATTGAACCGGAAAACGATCTCTTCATCGAATCAGACAAAAGGGACTCGACAATTCGCCAATATGATTCGGCCGTTAACAACTAGCAGATTCCCTAAGAGTTCAGACCATACTCGTATGTCTCCGAATATAGCCATCTCTTTTTTGAGGTTCCTATTTGGCAAAGGCCTAACAGTTAGCACTTTAACCACCATCAAGTCAGCTTTGAAGAAGATCTTCCTTGTTGGGATTAACATTAACCTAGCTGATTCCTATTTCTCATCTATTCCAAAAACATGTGCTAGGCTTCAATCTTCGGTTCGGCCATAAAAGGACTCTTGGTCTCTGAACGGTGTCCTCAAACTTGCGACGGACACGGACAATGAATCCTGCTCTTATATCACTCTTCTTAGGAAGATTTTATTTCTAACGGCTTTGGCCTCAGGTGATGGAATATCAGAACTAGCAGCTCTCTCACGAAACCCGGAAAACATAGATTTCCTCCCTTCAGCTGAAGTACTCCTTTCTCCAGACAAAGCTTTCCTAGCTAAAAAATGAGGATCCGCAAAATAGGTGCTCCCCTCGGAAGATTATTCTTCTTCCCCAGGATCTTTTCTCTGTGTCCAGTCACTGCTCTCAAGGCCTTTTTAGCTAGAACTGCCACCCGCTCGTCTGGCCCCTTGGTTATCAGGGAACAAGGAGGTACTATTTCCATTCACGGTATCAGGCAACAAATCCTCTACTTCTTTAAACATACTAATCCGGAATCATTTCCCCAGGCTCATGATATACGGACAGTAGATACCTCCATCAATTACTTCCAGAACAGGGACTTTGATGATTTTAAAAAATATACGGGTTGGAAATCCCCTATGGTTGTCAAACACCACTATCTAAAGATCTTACAGGCCCTTAAATACCCGACGATGGCAGCGGGGAGCCTTATCCCTCCCCATTAATCTCTTCTTCCTTTCTTCCATCTCTTCTCTTCTCCCTCCTACCCGCCACTCACACCACGTCGCCACTCTCCTGGGTAGTTCGATAGCCCTATGATATTTGCCATGTTTAATTCCTATGGTTTACCTGTTATTGTAGTTACCGTTCCTTTAATGTTTAGATATGCTTAGACATGTAAGGTTTGATGCCTTTTGCGATTCGACACTCAGTTGATTCCTTGTACTCATAGTTATTTAGCCTTACGTTCCCTATGTCATTTGGCTAGTTGGTAATTGGACGTTTACTTACATTATTATATTATATTATTGTCGTATATGGTGATTGTATTCTCCTCATTATGTTATTACTTTATTGGGCTTGGAAGGCATTCTCTGGTACATTTTCACCGGCCGTCACAGGTCGACCCAGAAAAGGGATTTTGACGAAGGAAAAATCTATTTCTGGGGAGAGACCTGTGACGCCCGGTAAAGCCCTTCCCGGTTATTTTTGTATGGACCCACCCTTTCCTTGCCAAGCCATATGTTCTTGCAGAAGGATGACCTAGAAGGCGTTCGTGTGGGTGACGGTGGCGTGGTACAAGTGTGGTTTCTGGGGTCTTTGTTACGGCCCTTCCCTTTGATGAAGGAGTTATCTAATTGGAAGACAGCCTGTGAATAGTGGTTTTCACACGCCCCTGATATATACACAACACTCACGAGGTGCTCGCGCGAGGGTAGTAACCTCTGCATTCCATGCTTTTATTTTTCTCTGGTATATTTGGAAGATTTATATCAGAAAAAGTAGAGAGAAGGAATTTTTCACCGGACATCACAGGTCTCTCCCCAGAAATAGATTTTTCCTTCGTCAAAATCCCTTTTTTACTTTAAAAATCAAGATACATTACCATGATAACCTTACTTTGTACTTATATTGTATATTCCTACATGAAAGCTCCCTAAAACTGATTTTGAAGCGAAGCGAAAAATCTATTTTTGGGCTCAAGCCATGTCGTCCGGATGGAAGTTCCTATAAGTAGCTTCCTAAGGGATATATGTACTACAGTAATATTCTCACAGAATTTTACCTTTAAGTATCCAGAATTCTAACTCCTGGCGCGAATATCCTTAAATTTTCTCTCAAGGATATCGCATAATATCAGAGGACGTATTCTTGACACGCCACATAGCAATCTGCACCCCTAATAGCGTTTACGCTTTGAGGGGGTGTGGCAGAATAAGAGGTATTTTTGGGCTCAAGCCATGTCGTCCTGATGGAAGTTCCTAAAGGGTAGCTTCCTTGGGTATATATAACTATGGCGATATTCCCAGAGAATTTACCTTAAGGTACCCAGAATTCTAACTCCTGTAGCGAATATCCCTAATAAAAGAACCAGGGATATCGCGAAATATCAGAGGACGTATTCTTGACACGCCACATAGCAATCTGCACCCCGAACAGAGTTAACACTTCGAAGGGGTCAATTGGCAAGAAAACGAAAACGAGAAAGAAAGGAGAGCCGCTCGCAAGGTATCTCTCCTCTCCCGTTTCGTAAGCGTGCATTGCGCCGCTCACGGCGCCATCTCCATTCCTTTTTGCGTAGCTCAACAACTTGGTGTTTTTCCCTGTGTTATCTCGCAATTCTTGGATTATTTCAACTTTACAATGCTTTCTCCAACTTCTTCTGCTTCTGATAAGTTGAGTATTATTTCTTTTATGTATAAATGTAAGCTCTTGGTAATTTTAAAATGATTTGATAGTGATATCGTTGTTACAAGAGCTGTTGCCTACCGGAGGCGTCCTGGACGCTGTCGCTCGCTATGTATGAGTTATTTAGTTAGCCAGAGCGACGTTCCCGGCTGTTTTGCTTTAATAATTTTCAGAGCCATGCTATTCGGGCTAAACATAGCACCAAGGATCTTCACGAAGCTTGCGAGCGTAGCTCTCAAACAATTACGCCCAAAGGGAATCCAGGTGGTAGCCTACCTGGACGACTGGCTGGTGTGGGCAGCATCCAAGACAGAATGTTTGCAAGCTTCCCTACAGGTGATCCAGTTCCTAGAGCATCTAGGCTTCAAGATCAACAGAAAAAAGTCTCGACTTTCTCCATCTCAAAAGTTCCAGTGGTTGGGAATCCACTGGGACCTAGTGTCACACCAACTCTCCATCCCGGCGAAGAAGAGGAAGGAGATAGCTGGTTCTGTCAAGAGACTTTTGGATTCCGAAAGAATATCAAGACGCGAACAGGAGAGAGTGCTGGGTTCTCTCCAGTTTGCATCAGTAACAGACCCGGTGCTAAGAGCACAGCTAAAGGATGCAACCGGAGTTTGGAGAAGTTATGCATCAAACGCGCGAAGAGATCTGATAAGACCAGTACCGCTTCGTCTACGTACGCTTCTCAGGCCTTGGTCCCAACTAAAGAAGTCGGTGCTTCTTCAGCCACCTCCCCCCTCGTTGACTATTCACACAGATGCCTCGAAGGAGGGGTGGGGAGGTCATTCTCATCGGAAGAAGGCCCAAGGAACTTGGTCCAATCTATTCAAGACATTTCACATAAACTTTCTGGAAGCTATGGCAGTACTCCTTACCTTGAAGAAAGTCTCCCCTCGTCGCTCGATCCACATAAGGTTGGTACTGGACAGCGAGGTGATTGTGAGATGCTTGAATCGACAAGGATCGAGGTCACCACCACTCAACCAGGTGATGTTGGCCATCTTTCGACTGGCGGAAAAGAAGAAGTGGTACCACGTCGGCAGTTCACCTTCAAGGAGTCCGCAACGTGACAACGGACGCTCTATCCAGGTTCACACCGATAGAGTCGGAATGGTCCCTAGACGCAGGATCATTCTCCTTCATCTTGAGTCAAGTCCCAGAACTGCAGATAGACCTCTTTGCGACGAAAGACAACAAGAAGTTACCCCTTTACGTGTCCCCGTACGAGGATCCCTTGGCGGAAGCAGTGGACGCGATGTCCCTCGACTGGAACAGATGGTCCAGGATTTACCTGTTCCCTCCTCACAACCTTCTATTGAGGGTCCTCAACAAACTGAGATCTTTCAAGGGAGTAGCGGCAATAGTGGCTCACAAGTGGCCAAACAGCGTGTGGTTCCCTCTGGCATTGGAACTACGGCTGAAGTGTTTACCGTTACCAGATCCAGTTCTGACCCAGCGAGTTCAGAAGTCGACTGTCTGCGTTTCATCACAGAAAACCCGGAACCTGCAGCTCATGATTTTCTCTCCCTAGCGGTGAGAAAACGTTTCGGGATTTCGAAAGACAGTATAGACTTCCTAGAGGAATATAAGTGCAAATCCACTAAAAGGCAATATGAGTCATCATGGAGAAAATGGGTGGCCTTTGTCAAGGCGAAGAATCTGCAAAAGATCTCGACGGACTTCTGCTTATCTTTCTTCATCCACCTCCATGGTCAAGGGGTTTGCAGCCAACACAATATCAACGTGTAAATCTGCTTTGACAAGACCCATTTTATATGCCTTCCAGGTCGACCTCTCTAACGATATTTTTAATAAAATTCCGAAAGACTGTGCTAGGCTCAGACTATCAGCACCTCCAAAGCCCACTTCATGGTCTCTAGATAAAGTTCTTCATTTTGCTTCGCTGTTGAACAATGAGGAGTGTGCTTTCAAGGATTTGACCCAAAAAGTTATTTTCCTGTTTGCACTCGCGTCGGGGGCCAGGGTTAGTGAAATTGTAGCCCTCTCGAGAGGGGAAGGTCGTGTTCAGTTCTTGGATGGGGGAGAACTGAGCCTGTTTCCGGATCCTACGTTTCTCGCCAAGAACGAGTTACCCACCAACAGGTGGGGTCTCTGCAGAATCTGCCCTCTGAAAAAAGACGCATCTCTATGTCCAGTGGAATGCCTAAAGGTCTATCTTCGTAGAACTTCAGACTTCAGGGGTGGTCAACTATTCAGGGGAGAAACATCAGGCTCAAATTTATCGCTGAAACAACTTAGGGCGAAAATCACCTATTTTATTCACAGAGCGGATCCAGACAGTACACCCGCAGGTCACGATCGGAGGAAAGTTGCCTCATCCTTAAATTTCCTCAATAGTATGGATTTCGAACATCTTCGCTCATACACTGGCTGGAAGTCTTCCAGAGTTTTCTTTCGCCACTATGCGAAGCAAGTGGAGCAACTGAAGAGGTCTGTGGTAGCAGTGGGTAGTGTCGTTAAACCTGCTGTTTAACTCTGCGAGGAACAGTGGATTTAATTGGGACGATTAATTCCGGGGAGAGTGTATAGTTCCGAACTGTTCTACAAACTAAGTGTTAGGGCACTAGGGTGCCCACATTGACTGTTCCATATTCAAAGGTGAACCTAGCATAAGTGCAGACATGTGTGCCAAGCGTTTCCAACGCTAATGTAACTGATTAGTAATACAGACTTTTATGATTTTGATACCTCGATAAACAAGTTTTCTGTTTACTATCATGCTTATGCTTATTTATTGGTTATCCTCCTCTTATATATGCATAATTGTTGTTTAACCTGTTTTATTTTATTGATTGTCAATAAACTAGTTCTTGTGAACCTTGCGTCTCCTTCGCCTGTGTCATTTTACTTGAAATGATTTAGCATTACATTTACTATGTATATTTATCTGGGATAATTCTAATAGATTGTTCCTTTATGCAAGCATTTTTGCATTGGTTTATGCTTTCCCCTGGCGGGAGGACTTCATGCCCTAAGGGGACGGTGGCGGATATGCAAGTTTTCCTCCTACCCGGATATAAACCTTTGTCCAATCCAGTAATGAACGGGGAACTGGTCGATATTTCATATTGACTCAGTGGTTCTTTACAAACTATGCTTTACATGATATAGGGTGAGACCACTATATTGGCTTGTCTGTTATTCATACATAGGTACAGTATATGTACTCTTCGAGACTTTTCCAGTCTAGTATGACTTTTCCCTGTAGGGGGCAGGAAGCACTAACATGGTCTATGGTTAGATGAAAAGATGTATGACGGTAACATCTTAGGTCTCTAGGTCTAGTTGGCCGGGAAATACCTTCGGGGAGTACGGCACGTTTTGAGAATCCACAGATACAGTAATGCTCTGGTATACTTCCATCAGGACGACATGGCTTGAGCCCAAAAAACGGATTTTGAGCGAAGCGAAAAATCTATTTTTGGGTGAGATGGCCATGTCCTCCTGATGGTCCCGCCCTTCCCTTTTCTTTTAAAAAGGTCTGTAGGTCCCCTCCCTACATACAGTATCTGTAGCACCTCGTGTATTGCTACAAGGAATACAGATGGCGCCGTGAGCGGCGTAATGCACGCTTACGAAACGGGAGAGAAGAGATACCTTGCGAGCGGCTTTCCTTTCTTTCTCGTTTTCGTTTTCTTGCCAATTGACCCCTTCAAAGTGCTAACTCTGTTCGGGGTGCAGATTGCTATGTGGCGTGTCAAGAATACGTCCTCTGATATTTCGCGATATCCCTGGTTCTTTTATTAGGGATATTCACTACAGGAGTTAGAATTCTGGGTACCTTAAGGTAAATTCTCTGGGAATATCGCCGTAGTTATATATACCCAAGGAAGCTACCCTTTAGGAACTTCCATCAGGACGACATGGCCATCTCACCCGAAAATAGATTTTTCGCTTCGCTCAAAATCCATTTTAAACACTATGTTTACTTATACACTTGGTGCAAGGGTGTCAAGAGTTGCCAGAGGTTCTCATTGTTGCCAGAGTTTTAGTTAGAATGTTCCAGTTTTATATTCTTTTTCATGTTTCCCTCTCTTTTTGGTTCTTTTTTGTTGCTCACTGATTACTTTTTGTTCTTTCTTTGACCTTAGGTAACACTGGCCTTGCATAAAGTTCACGATGACGTTGCGAAAACATAATGTACATACGAACTGCAAGTAAACAAACACACACACTATGTAACTTCTATACATCTTTGAAAACTCTGGCTGTTCCTCTCGTAGATCATAGTTTGCTTTTGCCTACCCTCTATCAATGCCTTCCATCTCTGCCAGACGTACGAGATTTCAAAATATAAGTGAAAAAACATGTAAAGACGATTCTGCCAAACTCAGTTATGCAGATAACATAGTAAAGATGACGTCATCATTCAAAGACCGCTTTATCTCCCTTATTTGTGAAAATAATTGGCTGAAACTTCTGGAGAGCATGTACATGTTTCTGCATACATAGAAACAATAAAACGATTTTCGATTTTTTAAAGTTATGTCAAATACCATAGCGGACAGTCCCCTTAAGGATATAACATTGAAAGTTGGTATATAACTTAGAAAGACATTATAAAACAATGAAATAGAGCCTTTTTTCCAATTTTTTTTTTCATATTTATTTTCTTAATCTATTCCCTGATTTATAGGGTTTATTTTTTTACCATAATGAAAAGATTCATATCTAGCAAAAAAAAATTACTTTTAGAAAAAAAAAAAGACTATTTTATTGGAGGTCTACATCAGGTCTATATAGGGTAGTAATCCCAGGTCTTAATATTAAATATCAAGGGAGGAGATAGAATTTGAAAAACACTCATTTTAAGGATAAATTGCCCTGGCATTGCAAAACCAAAGGTCTGAGGCAAAAATCCTATGCAGTTTGGAGGTTTCCTAAGACACCTTATCAAATGGTATGAATGTCAAAGTCTTGTCCTTAAAAAAAACGGCATTAGCCGGCCGGCCACCTTAAGGCTTACAGAATAGGTTGTGTATCTGGAACTCGATGGAATGGTAATTTTAAGATGGAATTTTTTAATTTTTCTTATCTTGTTTTCTCAAATGTGTGGCTTACTGTATAACCTGATCCTGGTAATTTTATCCGTATAGTATGACACCTTTGGTTATTGTAAATGTTTAATGGTAAGCAGTTTATTGCAAAATATTAGGATTTTACAATTTTCATGGCTATCATAAGTGGTTATGTGGAATCATGTTTTTATTTGACCGTGATATATTTTCAGAATTTGTTTATAAATTATCTTTATTTGATTTCATTTTGAATTACACATTTTTTATTTTCGTAAACAGTTGTAAGCATTTCTTTTCTTTGCATAACCTGACCCCTCCTCAGCCACCCATTTTTATTCAATGTGTTATTTGCTTCCTTTCTAAAATCTAACCCAAGATTCAAGCTACTGTTGGTTATCCCCGGAATTAATCCATCGATCATACTACCTGCTTTTTTGGCAAACTCAAATAAAGAAAAAGAAATTTTACCTAAATCATAGAGCCATGCCATTGTTCTGGAGAACTGTGTACTCTAGAATAATATTAGGAAACAGATTTTAGCTGGTCCCCATGTCCTGTATAAAATCAAGGGGTGGTGCCCAATGCCCAGTTCATTCTTGATTTCTTACTTTTTGGCCAGATCTCTGGGCCGTTAATGAGTCCTGGAGTTGGAAGAGAACAGAAGAGTGATCACGAGAAGATGAATCGTCAGGCGCTGGAAGAGGTTGCTGGAAATCCAGGAACCTGGAAGAGAGTTGATGGGCGATCACAAACAGATGGGCGATTGCGAGCAGTCGGGTGATCATGAGTTGACAAGTGATCACAAGCTGATGGTGATCCCGAGCAGATGGCAATTGTGGGCTGACGGTCATCATGCACTGACAGCAAGCACAGGCTAACCAGCAATCGCAGAGTGACAGGTGATCGTGAGCTGACGGACAATCGTGGGGAATCGCGAGCTGTAGTGTAGTTGCAGCAGGACTGGGCAAGGCGAGGAGACAGTGCAAGAAGAGTCTGCTGGGCGAGACGAGTCTGCTGGGCACAACAAGTCTGCTGGGCGAGACAAGTCTGCTGGGCGAGACGAGTCAGCTGAGCGAGACAAGTCTGCTAGGCAAGATGAGACAGCAAGGAGAAGTAACATCTTCGTGCTCCACAGGTCACAATCCGAGGGATTAGGGAAAGGCATGGATGAGTCCATAACCCTCTCTTAATCCTGTGTGGCAAAGACTACTCTGCGGAGGACCGAACCCAAGTACAGGAAAGGTGTCCACCATGAGTAGCAGAAAAACTTCGGACTTTTCCCTCCGTCTGCAGGCTGAGCAAGCTCAGAACGAGGAAGAGCGCTGTCGTCAGCATGGTGATGAAGAATTGCTGCACACTCAGGCGATGAAGGCGGTGACAAGGAAAGAGCAGCTACTTTCACAGGAATAGGAACATTCTCTGGTCTTTGCACTCCCTCCGTAGGATTCCATCGCAGACGAGTTAGTGCATCGTCGTCAGCTCTGTCTGAAGAAAACCAATTGGGAGAAAACCTAACCTGCGAATGGGAAAAGTGTCCTCTGAGAGGAGCAGGAACATGCTTCAGACTTTGCACTCCCTCCGCAGGCTGTCATCGAGAACGAGGAAAAATCGTCAGCGCTGAAGAAAAGGCCACCCAAGAGAAAAAACCTAACTCGCGAACGGGAAAGGTTTACCGAGAGAGGCAAGAACAAGCTTCCCACCATAGAACTAGCAGGAAGCAAGGAACATCTTCAAGAATGGTGAAGATGCATCAACATGGAGAACAACTCCACTTTGGAGGAGGACAGAGCCGCTTTGCAAGGAGAAGCGGAGGAGGCCTCCAGCCTACAGGTTGTTCGGCATCAAAGGGGGAAGAGATCATAAGAAAGGTTTCTCCGCCCTCGAGAAAACGCTGCACTATTCTGTCTCGTATACAGCAACTTACACCTGTAATAATAAGTGAATGTTTAAATATACAGTACATAAAAACATAATTTTATATGTAAGATATATACAATGCAGTACAAGAAAACCCGAAAAAAATCAAAGGCCAGTTAAAAACGCTGGGCGGAGAGAGAGAGAGAGAGAGATGAACGTCAAGCCAAAAGTAAAAAGTGACGATAGAACACAGGTGTGTGTGAGCGGGGTAGTCGGCTACCCCTACTAACTAGCGGTGGGGTAGTTACATCTCGCTAAAAAGTCTTATGACTAGTCTCAGCTTTGCCAAAAGGTATTCCCTAATAAAGAGCTTAAGGTTTATATTCTGGTGTCGTAACAAACATACAGTATTTTTAAGGGGATGCTATGTGGTCTCCAGGACACTCCCTTTTCTTTAGCCTCATGTACGGGAGCAAGACACTAGATTCTCACTTTGAATAATAGATGGCGGCTATGTCCATGCTGTAACGTGGGTTCATTCAACTATGTGATGATGATGTAGCAATGTCACCCATAACAGATAACAACATTGGAGTTGCTGTGTTCAAGTTTAAAGTGCATGAACTCGAAGGTCTCTCTTATCTATACTGTGTCCCTGCTTTGCATATTGATAAACTGGCTCTAGAGTAGGGGAGACAATATTTCTTTGGTATTTATGTTGTATTGCATCATCTGATATAGCCTTTCACAGTTAAGTTCTTGGAGACCACACAGAACCTCCCTAAAAATAGGTTTTTCATTCATCAAAACCCCTTTTCTTCTAAGTAAACCTTAAATAAATAAGAATATTGAGGTAATGTTGGTGTATTTATATTGATAGAGTTGAAAAGAATGGCGTAATACTAGAAGACATAAGCAACATACCAAATGACCTGTATCCTGCACTTAGGGCTGCCTTTACAACATTAAAAATGACTTCTTGGCCTTTTATTTTAAATGTGCCAACTGAAACAAAGAAAATATTAAATTTAATGTAGTATAATAATTAAAATACAGTAAGTTATTAAGACTAACTACTGTAGTCAAAGATATTCTAACTAAAATTCAAAATCAGGAACTTTGCATTCAAATACAGTAATTAGAGTAAAATTTCTCTTACATAACTTATTCTATTCTATAGCACATTATTTAACTTTCTGGTGATCCCAGCCATGAAAAAATCTTTCAGGCTCATGGCTTTTGGCCAGGGTGCAGTAATATCATGGGCCAACCTACTTATGTTGAGGTTTCATAGTGTAACTAAAAAAGAAATAAGGATAAAAAGAAACTGAAAACTACATTAGAAGGCTGAATAAATTTTCTATATAGCACCTATGGTTACATGAACAGATTATGCCAAAGTGCATCATTAGACCCTAGAAAGGTTTTTAGATAGGCGGCTTTGGTTGAGGGAACTTGTTCCCTGTATCTACACCCTGTCGATCCCTTAGAACGAAACTAATTCTGTTCTAACATTGACAGGTAGACCTTCCTATCCTGCCACCTTACCCTTCTTCTAGGCTATCCTACTTAGCCTTTGGCTAAGTAGCCGCTGGCTAAGAGAATTCATTCTCTGTGCCTACTTACTGTAGATCCCATGGAATGACTTTGGAGTTTCTAATAATAAAGTTAAACCTTCCTTTCCTGCCACTTTACCATTTTCTAAGGCTCCCTTCCTTTCCTCCCTCTTCCCACCTCCTGTTAGACTTGGTCCCCTTGCCGTGGAGCTTAAGTTTCTTGGCCTAGTCTGTTCTTCCCTGGCATCTGAAGAAGCCTCAGTTACGTTCGTGTATATAGCAACTGAGGCTTTGTAAGACTATTAGTTCAGCTTCGGGTGGGCAAGAGAATAATCCAAAATATGGATTAATTCTCTCTGCCACCTCAGCAGCTGCCTCTTCGTAGGCCGGCTGCCCCTTCTCCTTCCTAGATAGGCTGCGTTTTCTTCCTGGCCGCGGAACTACAGTTCCTTTGCCTAACCTGCCTTTCCCTGACAACAGAGGAAACCTTGATTGCAATATATCTAGACTGGCTGGCTTGGGGGTTTCTGTTAGCCTACTCCTAGACAGGCAAGGGGACTAGACCCTCAAGGGGAATCTTTTATTTTGCCGCCTCAGCAGTCGCCTTCTTTCTAGTAATCGGCTTCCTCCTCTTAGGCTACGTCTCTCTAGCCGTGAAGCCTCAGCTCCTCTGCTCAGTCGGAATCTCCCTGGCTTGAGTGGTTACCACATTGCTATATTTTCCAGACTTTTTGGCTTGAGTGCCGCAAGCTCCAAATGCGAGTAGGCTAGGGGTCTCTCTCTCCTTTATTAGAAAAGTGTTCCCCATGCCATTGCAATATATAAGAGTTTGTGTCTAAGACAACTTTAGTGGTTTGTGTGTATGAAAAATATTTGATTTTAATTTTCTTTTGTATCCCTCAAGCCCCTCTTTCCAAAAATGTCTTAATCTGCTATTGTTCCTTTCCAGGTATTGACAGCAGCCCCTACACTCAGTAGGGAGTGTAAGGGAGAGAGAATTAGGGTATTCTCTAGAGAGATTAGAGTTTTGCCTGTTGCTAGTGTGTAGTGGTCTGTTTAACTGTTATAACTGAAGGTCTGCAATGACTCATGGATGCCTTCATCGTCAGACTGATAAGGGCTAACTTGGAAAAGAGATTGGGATGACAGGGAATCCTGCCGATTGGAGATCTGAGATTCCTGCTGAAAATAAAAAAGGTTTATGGTGACTGAGTTCTCCATATTCATGATATGAGTGAGATGAGTGACAAGAATTAAATAATGGTATGTTAGAGTCCTGCGATCAAGGGAAAAACTGTATTGAAGTGTTGTATTAAGTAAAGTGCAGTATTTTTCATACTTCCCCATCAATGTGATGTCAACACTTCTGAAAGCTTACAGAAACTTTAGTGTAAGAATGAATTGTGTGATGTGATTGTAAGTAATGAGGGAAGTCAGACACTGGCCCTCAGCTGTATTTTGGCATGCCATTCTTCAGTTTTAGCTGCCGTTCTTCAAAGCAGATTTGACGGCAGAGCATGACTGGTCAATATTAAGGCCATTGATTATTAACACTGGGGAAGTTTTCAGTAAAGAATTCGGGCATTGAGGGTTCTGCAGTCATGTTTTGTTAGGATTTTAATGTTCCGTTTTGTAACTGTAGTGGTATATCTTGCATGTAGCTAGTATTTTTTCTCTTGCTGGTACAATATGCAAAAGGGATGTTAATTTTGCCTTTGATTATTCTAATTGATATAATATTCCTAACAGTTTTTTTCAAATAAATATTTTTTGTTTTTATGAATACAGCATATCATTCCAGTTCCTTACACCAATGTGCCCCCCTTCCCCAGCCACTGTTTTTTAAGCTCTCATAAGTACAGTAATTTATCATAATTCTTTCCTCCCACACTGTGTTCCGTTATTAATTAATAAATGTTCCCTTTCACCTGATGTTCTTATACTTTTATTTATAATCCAGCTAGCCCAATGAAAGGTATGATAAAAAGAAAGATTCTAGCTGGGTCCCCTTGCCCAGTATAAATCAAGGGGTGGTGCCCAGAGCTCCATTTTCTTGACCTGTTACTTAGGTTTTTTGGGTATTCCACCGTTGTATATTTGTTGTGTAGTGAACGTCGGGTTGTGGTCGGCATTCGGACACTAGGCAGTTTGGGTGCTACCTCTGGCAACAGTCCGCAAACCACTACACCGGGTCCCCTTGCCCAGTATAAATCAAGGGGTGGTGCCCAGAGCTCCATTTTCTTGACCTGTTACTTAGGTTTTTTGGGTATTCCACCGTTGTATATTTGTTGTGTAGTGAACGTCGGGTTGTGGTCGGCATTCAGACACTAGGCAGTTCGGGTGCTACCTCTGGCAACAGTCCGCAAACCACTACACCGTCTTAGCTGTCGCCTAAAATTGGTCGGCTGCATATATATCTTACTCTCCACATCTGAAGAACATTATCCTCTAAAATTGATTGATTGGATACCGTCTAGTTGCCAGGATTTTCATCAAATTTGCGAATCCTTTGTATCCTGGCTGTTTTAAAAGGCTCTCATTAATTCAATCATTGATAAATCTAATGTTAACAACTAGGCAAGTGGCAGTCATCCCTACAAGCTGCCTTCCTTCTTATTGGTTGGTACCTCCCCCCTTACCTTATGACTGGTTCCCTATGGGATCGTCTACTGGTTGCCGACTTAGCAATGCCGTTTGCTGTGTTGTGTCGACATACCTGCCGGGTAAAGAAAGGTTAGATCATAGACCCTTGGTAGCTAGAAATAGCTGCCGCCTAAGGCACAGCTGCTGCCGCCTTAGGTACAGTTGCTGCTGCCTTAGGCATGGCTGCCATCACCTTAGGTAGAAGGGTATCTGATTTCGCCACCTTAGGTTGTCTGATCGACCGATTTTGAGAGAAAAAGTGTTCTATTGTTATGAATCTTTTTCTTTCTCCTATTCTACCACACTATAGGAATTCATATAGAATACTGAGCTGTTTGGCAAGAGCTTCCATTGTAGTGTAGCCTTAGCTAGTAGTAGGTAGAAATTTTTGAACAAAATTTGAAAAAATATTACAATTCTTTTTCTGTATAAAGATTTAAGAAATTTTTTAGTGTGACGATAACGTACTCATTGAAAATTTTCTATCTTCACAGGTTGCTGATCACATGGAATGTGCAACGGTAACCAGTACTAGGTGGGTTAAGTTGCCTCGCGGCCACAAGACCTGCAAGAAACATACGGACTGGCATGTTTCCAAAGGTTCCTTTGCTATCAGGGAACCTACTAACTGCAGTATATGCAAGGACCTCATACACACTGTATTCCACGCTACCAATGTTCCCCAGGATGAGGAAGCGGGGGCCTATAAGACCATCAGACATTGGGTGAGGGGATTTTAGAAGAGCTCTCAATAAGGTGCCCCTATCTTCCTTCACTGGAAATGAAGGATCTCCTGTTCCCCAAGGCTGATGTGACCGCGGTGTACAGTCATCAGATACTGACGGTACAACCTCCATCGGTACAACTGGATCCTGTAGATCATGAAGTCTGGGACATGCTTCAAGACATGAATTTGGATGCCGACAGCATGTTGACAACCTCTTCTGTTCCGTCAGAAAGACAAAGGCTCTTGTTGACAACGGAAGCCTCGGATGACTCAATTAACAGTAAGCAGTTGAGTACTGTACCCAGTGCTTCTATACATACTCCTGTCCCTGTATCTGCTATAATAGTAGGTTGGCCAGGGCACCAGCTACCATTGAGATACTACCACTAGAGAGTTATGGGGTCTTTTGACTGGCCAGACAGTACTCCATTGGATTCTTCTCTCTGGTTACGGTTCCATTTTACTTTGCCTACACACACAGCAAATAGTCTGGCCTATTCTTTACTTATTCTCCTCTGTCCAAAAACACCTGACAACACTGAGATTACCAAACAATTCTTCTTCATCCAAGGGGTTACTGCACTGTAATTGTTCAGTGGCCACTTTCCTCTTGTTTAGGGTAGAAGGGACTCTTTAGCTATGGTCAGCAGCTCTTCTAGGAGAAGGACACTCCAAAATCAAACCATTGTTCTCTAGTCTTGGGTAGTGCCATAACCTCTGTACCATGGTCTTCCACTGTCTTGGGTTAGAATTCTCTTACTTGAGGGTACACTCACGCACGGTGTTCTGTCTTGTTTCTCTTCCTCTTGTTTTGTTAAAGCTTTTATAGTTTATATAGGAGATATTTATTTTAATGTTACACTTCTTAAGAATTTTATTTTTCCTTGTTTCCTTTCCTCACTGAGCTATTTTTCTGTTGGAGCCCCTGGGCTTATAGCATCCTGCTTTTCCAACTAGGGTTGTAGCTTAGCAAGTAATAATAATAATACACCTGCCTCTACTTCAACTCCTTTCCCAACTCTGGCTACCACCTTTTTCCCAGGACATTTAGAGTTGATAGCATCCATGAAAGCATTCATGGAAAACATTCATGCAGAGCATAAAAGAGCTCAAGCGTCCTTAGAGGTGAAGATTGAGACCCTTCAACCTGCACTGAAGTCCAAGGCTCTACCAGTCTCAAGTCTTCCAGACTGTTTGGCAAAGAACCCTTGGCATTATGCAGAACATATGGTTCTGAGTGAGGGATACCTTCATATTGGCAAAGGCATGGGCTCTAAAACAGTTTCGGATTTAGTTTTATCCCTCTATCGAGAATTGTCCTTACTGTTACGTAAGGCTCAATTCTGAAGCGTCCATTTGGGATGATACGATTACCAAGGAAATGATCATCTTTGACAATGGTAAGGCTCAAACCCTGTTGGTGAAGGAGCTCAAGACAGCCGAGTTAACTAACACTCAGATTTCTGCTTTTGGAAGGAAGCAGGCGGCATTTGTAGCTCCAAAAAACATGGTCTTCCCTTTTGCCTCAAAGTGTTTAGAGGCTGTTAAAAAGGCAGTAACGGAAGGTAGACCTCTGCCAGTGCTAGAGGAACGCAAAACTGTTTCGCTTGCCCTCCCTTATGACTCCGATAGTTGGGAAGATGTCCAACACACCTTCAGAGTTGGAAAACTGGATAGGGATATCAGAGGCAAGCAGCTTAATGAGACTTCCCAGAATTCTGGAATTCCAACTAAAAATGGAACTGGAGGCCAAAGAAAGACTGGCAGCTTCTTTGTCACACCAGTCTTATCTTGAGATGCTGATTGGGAACTATTCAAAATCTGACCTCTTCCCAGTTCTGGCGAAAACCCATTTGGCTACCTTCCATCGGGATCTGCATGTGTTCTTTTTAGCCAGGAGAGCCTGCAGAGAGCAGGTCCTAGCAGCGGCAACTATAAGGCATGAGCTTAAAAAGTTGATCGATTCCAACATCTGGGGGAAAGATCTGTTTCCCCAAAAGGTGGTTAAAAAAGTTAAAGAACAAGAGCCTTATGCAGAAATGGGGTATGTCCTCTAAGAGGAAATTCAAACCTGGAGAAAGACCTCAACCTAAAGGCAAGAAGCCTAAGAGGCCCTTTAAAGGCAAGAAAACATTTTCTGCCACGACTGCCCAGTTGTCACTATTCCCCAGATGGTGTACACAGTTCCCCAGCAGTATATGACACAGTCCCCAGCATTCAACCCAGTCTATGAAAAGACCACAACGACATTTCACCCTATTGGAACTCAAGGGAAAAATGCAGGTGAAAAGGGAAAGTCTGGAAGAGGTGGCCAATCTAGGGGCTGATGAGGAAATAGAGGCAGGTAACATAAAGGAGCAGGTCCTTCAAAACAACAATGAAGAGCTTCCAGTGGGGGGAAGACTCTATCACTTCAAGGATCAATGGAAATTCGATCCTTGGGCATACAGCATAGTCTCAAAATGACTAGGCTGGAAATGAAGACAGAAGCCACCACAGTTCAAGAGGTTCTTCCAACCCACAGCCCTATTCTTGGAAGAATGTGTAAGATCTCCTCAGGAAGGGAGTTATCCGTTGCATAAAATCCAAGAACTTTCAAGAATGTCTATTCTGTGTGCCAAAGAAAGATTCGAACACTTCAAACTATTCTGGACTTGTCCCCTCTAAACAAATTCTTTCAAAACGACAAGTTCCAGATGCTAACTATCTCGCAAATATGGACCCTACTGCTCCAGAGGGTCTACACCTTCTCCATAGATCTTACTGACGCTTACTGGGATCTTCCAATAGGTCGGCACTTCTCCCCCTACTTTAGTTTCAGACTGGCAAGAAAGGCCTACATATTCAAAGCTATGCCCTTCGGGCTCAGCATAGCTCCGAGGATTTTCACAAAGCTAGTCGAGACCATTGTTCAGCAACTCAGGAACAAAGGTCTTAAAGTGATGGTATACCTAAACGAATAGTTAGTTTAGGCTGCGACAAAGTCGGAATGTCTTCTGACAGCTCTGAAGGTTACAAAATTTCTTCAACCTCTGGGCTTCCAAATCAACCTTGAGAAGTCCAGGTTATCTTCAGCTAAAGAATTCCAGTGGCTAGGTCTGCCCATGCATCTCTTTTTTTCTCTGATATATTCAGCAATAATTATGCCTTGGAAATGGTGCTAGAGGAGCATTTCACTCGGCGACACAGGTTCCTCGCCCAGAAATAGATTTTTCCTTCGTTAAAATTCCTTTTCTCTGCCTCAGGACAGGAGGAAGGAAATAACAAGTTCGGTCAGGTGTCTGCTTAAATCGAAGACGATCACCAGACGTCATCAGGAAAGAGTCTTGGGCTTGCTACAATTTGCAGCGGTTACAAACCCAATCTTAAAAGCAAGACTCAAGGATGCCAACAGGGTATGGAGAAGAAAGGCATCAAATGCTCGAAGAGATCATCGCCACAAAACCCTGGCTTTACTGTGCAAACAGCTCAAGCCGTGGTCCACTGCCAAGAGCTTGTCGACACACGTCCCTCTTCAGTTTCCTGCTCTGTAAGTGACAATCCACACGGATGCCTCGGAACGGGGTTGGGAGGGTCATAACACCCACCAATAAGATACAGGATCAGTGGTTAGTGCAATGTGCCCGTACCGGCCTGAGCAACCTGTGCGATTGTAAGAAAACTATCAATATTACTGTCTAGGTAAGAATATTCCAAGTTTAAAAATGACAAATTCAGTGATAATTTGTATTTTTCCCTAATACATACCTGGAGTTATTTGTGTGAATATTCCTTCCATCTTTGCCTAAAGAATATCCACATAAATAACGTAGAGTTTGTTAGTGTAAGAACAAATATGAATAAAAATTCAAACAAAGACGTTCCTGCCAACACTCGCCTTGCGCGGAGTGTTGGGGACGTGTACAAGTATGAAGACTATACTGTACTAGGCACAAGGGAAATGGTTATTACCAGCAGACAGATGAGGCTAGCTTGCAGATGACCCATGGTGCTGCTCCCCAAGAGAGGGACAGATGAAAGAAAAGAAAGGAGCCAGTCATTCTTATCATTCATACAGACTAATCCCGGGTAACCAATGCCCTCAACCATCTGCTTCTTGTCCAACAAGGAGCCTGAGGTATTTTAAACCACCTGCTGTGCAGCCACCACAGGACCAATGGAAAAAGTATCCATGTTCCTATGGGTCACATTGTAGTGGTTTGCGGACTGTGGGCAGATGTAGCACACAGACTGCCTAGTGTCCGAATGCCGACCATACTCCAATGTTCACTACACAAAAACATTAAACAGTGGAATACCCAGAAATCAGGGCAAAAGGTAAATAGTCAAGAGAACTGGGCCTTGGGCACCACACCTCAATTTTTTATACTGGGCAAGGGGACCCAGCTAGAACCTCCAATTTCCCTATTATTTTCTCTTACCTTGAGCTAGCTGAATAAACAGGTGGTATGAACGTTGATTTAATTCTGGGAAAATCAGCAGAAATAATAAACCTTTTTTAGGTAAGATATCTTTTTCTTTACTTGAGTTTGCCGAAAAAGCAGATAGTATGATCGATGATTTAATTCCGTGGAATACTAACAGTATGTATGTACAGTATATGTATGTATATATACTGTATATAATGGATTTTGAGCAAACCAAAAAATCTATTTTTGGGTGATATGGCCATGTCGTCCTGATGGAAGGTTTCTTTAGGCAGCTTTCTAAGGGATATTTAGCTACAGTGATACTCCCAGAGAATTAACCATAGGTCTTCAGAATTCTAACTCCTGGCGCTAGTATCCTTAATATAACTTTAAGGATATCGCATAATATCAGGGGACGTATTTTTTTATACGACTCATGGCAATCTTCACTCCGAATAGATTTTACTCTTTGAGGGGGAAGAGTGGCGAAATGAAGGGGAGCCGTTATCAAGGTACCCAGTGGATCCCCTCCCTGTACTACTACGGCGCCTTATTCCTTGTTGCATCTAAGCAGGAATAGCCACAGATAGAGTAGTTTCGGGTGGGGTCTTTCATTACATAGTTGTTTTACTCCTTTTGAAAGAAGGGAGGGTCCATAAGGACGACATGGCCATATCACCCAAAAAAGGGATTTTGACGAAGGAAAAATCTATTTCTGGGCGAGGAACCTGTGTCGCCCATTGAAATGCTCCTTAAAGCACCATTTCAAAGGTATAAATACTGCTAAATATACCAGATAAAAAAGTTGCATGGAATGCCAGGAATATATCCAGCTCGCTCACCCCTAAAGGGTGTCGGTATTAAAACTGGGGCGAGTGATACCACTACCAGAGGTTCCCTTCCAATTAGAATTCTCCCTCCTTAAAATCCCCCGTTACTACGAGGTGTCGTTCACTACAGCTACTGCCCCCCCCCCCCCCCCACCACCACCACCACCACTACCCATCCTTCTCCCATCATTCCTATTAGCATCCCAAGCTTGGGCCAGCCTAGGGTGAGGAAAATAGAGGAAGGGTTCACTGGGGGACACAGGTTCCTCGCCCAGAAATAGATTTTTCCTTTGTTAAAATCCCTTTTCTGGGCTCAACCTGTGTCGCTCCGTGAAATAGTAACACAGAATTGGTCTCATAAGCTTGGAAATACACAAAAAGTTAAGAAACTGAAATAAAAATTGAGTAATTCAATTAAGAGTGTTTTACTAAAATCTCTTAATTACACCCCAAATAAAGGTCAATGTTAAAGTAGGGGGGAAAGGGAAGGCAGGTGCCGCCCTGCTCCTTATTAGGAGACAAGGCACTAAGAGGGAAAATATATATGAAGATAGGTCCCTGTTATAATGGTTGTGTTAAATCTGGAGGAACGACTATATCTTTTTAATCCTTCAAAATTCATGTGACAAAAATAATTGAGTGGTGTTGCTACAGCCCGGATATCTTGGGCATGTGGTACAGATTCCGGCTTGGTTCTTTTAATAAAATACAGAATCTATTGTCTGATTCCTTTCAGGGAAATGGTTTCTCAATCCTTTCTAATAAACAAAGGTCCTGAAGGTCTATTTAAATAGTTTTCCAGAGTGATAACTGGGCACAGAGATAGATCCTGTGGAAGTGGGACAATCTTCCACAGGGACCATCTATTCTGTGGACCCTCATTCTTTTCTAGGAATTTTCTATCTAAAGAGAATAAAATTCCACCAGAAGAAAGAAAATCAATATGATTTGGTTCTCTAAATAATGCTGAGAGTCCAGATATTCTGGCTCCTCAGGCTGAACTTATAAAAAATAACGTCTTCCTAAGAAGCGCTATATAAGTGCATGAGTCAATATCAGTCAGAATCTAGGTCAAGGACATCATCTAAAACCCACGAAACTGCGTGAGGGCAAGTTACTGGTTTTAGTTTAGTACAGCCTCATGGAACAGACGAAATATACAAATCTGTAAGATTAAAATTGGACCCGATTTGACAAATTTTCTTTAAAGTAGATTTAATCATAGTAACAGTATTATTGGCTAGACCTCCTTCCAAGAAAGTTCTGAAAAAGTTAACTGCCAGATTCGTAGTCAGCGTCCGAACCTCTGAGTCTTCCAGAAATTGGCTAACTTCCTTACATCAGAATCATATTGCCGAAGGGTAGAATCTCATATACCTGACACTAGGGACAATGTGTTAAAAGGGTCAATCTCAGCATCTCTTTGTGCTGCAAATCTCAGATAGTCCATAAAGTGAAGGCACTCTGAATCCGTGAGGAAGCAGACACACTGTGAGATAGTACCATCCATGTTAACTTGATTCGGAAATCCTCCGAGGTCGGAGTCCTAGTTCCACCAAGATAGGGAACCAATTGCATTGGGCCAATTGAGGACTATGAGGGCAACCCGACCTTTAAAAGTCATAAGCATGTCCAAGACTTTCAATAGCATGGTTAAAGGTGGAATCAGGTAAATCCCCCGTCAGTTGTTCCAATCTATGGACATGTCGTTTGCGACATAGGCCAGAGGGTCCAGGTTGGGGGCCACGATGACATTGTGGCTTGTGGTTGGATTCCATGGCAAATAGGTCTACTTGGAGACCCGGAACCTGTTGGCAGGTCCAGTTAAATGACTTTTTGGCCAAGGACCATTCCGACTCCCCCGGAGGTGTCCTTGTTAGATCATCCTCAACCACATTTTTACTCCCGCCAGGTGAACAGCGACAGGTGGCAAAGGTTCCCTGTTGCCATTGAAAAGATAGCTACCATCATTTAATTTACATGACTTGATTTGGAACCTCCCCTGTTAATGCAGTGGACTATCACTAGGCTGTCTAGAATTAGACTGATATGTTGTTTCTGTGACAGGGGAAAGACTTATTAGAGTCAAGAACACTTCCAAGACTTCTAAGATATTGATGTGTAGTTGTCCGAGTGTCACTGTCCACAACCCCTGGATCTATACGTATTGAGAATAGCCTCCCTAAACGCTTAAGAAGTCATCTAAATGGACCACCAATGTTGTTGCTGGGAACCGTGAAGGTACTGAGTTTGCTAGGTTTTTAACCTTCGTCCATTGTTGAAGTTTTTTCCATAGTGTGGGTGGAATCCCTATAATACAGTATCTGTAGCACCTCGTGTATCGCTACAAGGAATAGAGATGGCGTCGTTGGCGGCATTGTGTACACACTCGAAACGGGATAGGAGAGGTACCTTATTAACGGCTCTCCTTTCATTCTCGCTTTTCGTTTTTTTGCCACTTTAACCCCTCGAAGTGTTAACTCTGTTCGGGGTGAAGATAGCTATGTGGCGTGTCAAGAATACGTCCTCTGATATTATGCGATATCCCATTTAGATTTATTTAGGGATATTCGCTCCAGGAGTTAGAATTCTGGATACCTTAAGGTAAAATTCTCTGGGAATATCACCGTAGTCAAATATACCCAAGGAAGCTACCCTAAAGGAACTTCCATCAGAACGACATGGCTATCTCACCCAAAAATAGATTCCGTTTTATAATGAGCGACAGCGGTCTTAAAATGGCAGCCTCCGGTATTGGCTATGCTCAACCAAACACACTTAAATTATGCGAATTTAACTGTGAGAAAGGAGCCAAAAATTATACACAGGAAAGATTAAATACTCAATTTTCCAGAGGATAAATATGCTGGAGACTGCATGATTAGATTTCAAAATTCCGTAATAAACACCGGGAAAAGCTTGGGAGTGCACTTAGCTTAAATGCTACAGAACGAGGAACGGCAGCCGGTGGTAGTACGGAGATGAGGTCCACCGGGTACCTAGATAACGGCTCCCCTTTCGTTCGCCACTCTTCCCCCTCAAAGAGTTAAATCTATTCGCGGTGAAGATTGCTATGTGTCGTATCTAAAAAATACGTCCCCTGATATTATGCGACATCCTTAAAAGGGATTTTGACGAAGGAAAAATCTATTTCTGGGAAGAGACCTGTGACGCCCGGTGAAAAGGGTCCTTCTTTACACTTTTCTAATATAAATCTTCCAAATATACTAGAGAAAGATAAAAGCATGGCATGCAGAGGTTACTACCCTCGCGCGATCACCTTGTGGGTGTCGTGTATACAACAGGGGCGTGTGAAAACCACTATTCACAGGCTGTCTTCCATTTAGATAATCCCTTCATCAAAGGGGAGGGCCGTGACAGGCCCTAGAGAACACAGTTGGACTACCCCACCGACACCTACTACGCGCGCCCTCCAGGTCATCCTTCTGCAAGAACAAATGGCTTGGCAAGGAAAAAAGGGGGTAGATCCGTACAAAACAACCGGGAAGGGTTTCACCGGGCGTCACAGGTCTCTTCCCAGAAATAGATTTTTCCTTCATCAAAATCCCTTTTCTGGGGCGACCTGTGACGGCCGGTGAAAATGTACCAGAGAATGCCT
Source organism: Palaemon carinicauda (assembly GCF_036898095.1). Lineage (NCBI taxonomy): Eukaryota > Metazoa > Arthropoda > Malacostraca > Decapoda > Palaemonidae > Palaemon > Palaemon carinicauda. The sequence continues at coordinate 28,211,752 of NC_090746.1, read as the reverse complement.
TCCAAGCCCAGTACAATAATAATATAATTAGGAGAATACAAACACCATGTAAGCCAATAATATAAAACTGTAAGTAAACATAAAATTACAAACTAGCCAAAAGACATAGGGGACGTAAGGCTAAAATAATTATGAAGACAAGGAATCATCTGAGTGTCCAGTCGCAAAAGGTATCAATCTTACATGTGTAAGCATATTTAAACATTAACCCTTTTACCCCCAAAGGACGTACTGGTACGTTTCACAAAACTCATCCCTTTACCCCCATGGACGTACCAGTACGTCCTCGCAAAAAAATGCTATAAAAATTTTTTTTTTCATATTTTTAATAATTTTTTGAGAAAATTCAGGCATTTTCTAAGAGAATGAGACCAACCTGACCTCTCTATGACAAAAATTAAGGCTGTTAGAGCAATTTAAAAAATATATACTGCAAAATGTGCTGGGGAAAAAATAACCCCTTGGGGGTTAAGGGTTGGAAATTTCCAAAGAGCCTGGGGGTAAAAGGGTTAAAGGAATGGTAAATACAATAACAGTTAAATCATAGGAATTAAACATGGTAAATAACTTAGGGCTAACGAACCACCCAGGAGAGTGGCGACGTGGTGTGAGTGGCGGGTAGGAGAGAGGAGAGAAGAGATGGAATAAAGGAATAATCAGAGATTAATGGGGAGAGATCAGACTCCCCGCTGTAACCGTAGGGTATTTAAGGGCCTGTAAGTTCTTTAGATAGTGGCGTTTGAAAACCATAGATTTCCAACCCGTATATTTTTTAAGGTCATCAAAGTCCATGTTCTGGAAGTAATTGATAGAGGTAGCTATTGACCGTATATCATGAGCATGGGGAAATGATTCCGGGTTAGCATGTTTAATGAAGTAGAGGATTTGTTGTCTGATACCTTGAATGGAAGTTAGGGTTTTGGCTATCCTTGAGGAATCTGACCCAGTCTGTGTTTGGATTACTTGGGTCAGTTTGGGGAATGGAATCCGGAAGGGTCGGAGTTTCAACTCGAGGAGGAGAGGAAACCAACTGCTCTTTGGCCAGTGAGGTGCTACTAAAGCCAATGCCCCCCGGAAGGAGCGTAGTTTGTGCAATACTTTCATTAGAAGATTCACTGGTGGAAATAGGTAAATCTTCCTCCAATGGTTCCAATCCAGGGTTAATGCGTCTATGGCATAAGCCTGAGGGTCCAAGTTTGGTGTCACATAACACGGAAGTTTGTGATTCATCTGAGTTGCGAATAGATCTACCTGGAGGCCCGGAACCAGTCTGAGTATCCACCGGAATGAAAGCATGTCCAGAGACCATTCTGATTTCAGTGGTTTCGTCCTGGATAGTAAGTCCGCTATCACATTCTGGACTCCCGCTAGGTGAGTTGCTGACAGGAACCAGTTCTTTTCTGTTGCCAAGGCGAAGATAGTGACCAGGATCTGATTCAGGTTGGGCGACTTGGATCCTCCTCTGTTAATGCAGTGTACTACGGCTGTGCTGTCTGACACTACTCTGATGTGGGTCGACCTCGGAGGAGAGTCTCTTCAGGGTCAAGAACACTGCCATGGCTTCGAGAACATTGATATGGAAGTGTTTCATGGCGGGTGACCAAGAACCCTGAAACATCTGATGTTCGTAGTAACCCCCCCATCCACTCAGAGACGCGTCTGTATGAATTGTCACTTGTGGAGGTGGGAATTGAAGAGGAACCGATTTGGAGAGGTTCTTCGGTTCGGACCATGGCTGTAGCCTCATTTTCAAGACAGAGGGGATCTTCGAGACCTTGTCTCTTAAAGGTACTGTGGCTCTCTTTCTCCAAACTCAATTGATGTCTTTGAGTTTGGCTTTCAATAGTCGATCTGTTACTGAAGCGAATTGAAGAAGGCCGAGGATTCTTTCTAAGGCTCTTCTGGACACCTGTTTGTGTTTGAGAAAATTCTTGATATTGGAAGCTACTGTATTTCTCTTACCTTTTTGGGAGGTAGAGACAGCTTGTGCTCTGAAAGGTCCCACTGAATGCCTAACCATTCAAAGTGGTCTGATGGTAGTAGGCGGGATTTTTGGAGATTGACCCGAAATCCCAGGTTGGCGAGAAAACGAAGTACTTTCTTCGTAGCTCTGTTGCATTCCAGGGCCGACCGAGCCCAAATGAGCCAATCGTCCAGATAAGCAACGATCTGAATCCCTTGGTTCCTGAGTTGTTCTAACACTGTCTCTCCCAGTTTCGTGAATATCCTGGGTGCAATGTTGAGGCCGAAGGGCATGACTTTAAACGCAAAGGCTTTCCTGCCTAGACGGAAACCTAGGTAAGGAGAGAAGTTTCGAGCTATTGGTACGTGATAATAGGCGTCGGTAAGATCGATAGAGGTGGTGACGGCCCCACGGGGAAGTAAGGTCCGTACCTGAGAGATAGTCAACATCCGGAACCTGTCGCAGAGGATGTAAGAATTTAGCTTTGACAAGTCCAGGACCACTCTCAATGCCGACGAGCCTTTCTTCGGAACTGTGAACAGGCGGCCTTGGAACTTCTGCGATCGAACCCGTTTGATTGCTTTTTTCTTTAGTAACTTTGTGGTGTACTCTCTCAGTATGGTAGTGGGTTTCTGGAAGAAGGCCACTGGTGGAGGAGGAGAACCTTGTGACCATTTCCACCCAAAACCTTTGGAGACTATGCTGTGAGCCCACGGACTGAAGGTCCAATGGTCTCGAAAGTGGTAAAGTCTCCCCCCTACCAGGACTATATCATTGCGAGGGAGTGAATCTAGGTCCTTTCCCTCCTCAAGCACCCCTTGTCCTAGGTCCGCCTCGTTGACGGAACTGTCCTCTACCCCTGTAGCTACCTCTCTGGTGTCCACGAAAGGGACCTGAGGGTTCGTAGCTAGGGTTGCATGCGGGTGAGGGCATCCAAACGGGGTTGGGTTGGGTACCTGGGGGAGCAGTGAGGTAGACCACCTGTTGAGGGTGATTCGGTTGTAGAGTCGACGAAGCTGCGGGAGACTGTGATGACGAGTGAGTAACAGACGATTGATGGTAGTGACCTCGGCTCGTCTTGTAAGGGGCAAATCTCTGTTTCTTCCTGAAGAAGGTTTGCTTTTGAGCTTCAACCTTCCTTTTGGCAGTGAGGCCCCACCTCGCTTGCAAATTTTGGTTTGCTCTCGCAGCGTCTTGTAGAACCTTGTTCACCTCCTCCTGAGGAAAAAGGTTCTTACCCCAGCAGGGGGAAGCTATCAGTCTGTTCGGTTCATGCCTGATTGAGGCCTCAGATAGAACGTGTTTCCTGCAACTAACCCGAGCCGAACAAAACTCGTGTAGGTCGATTTGGAAGGACAGAGACAGGTTCTTCGTGAATACCCGGAACAAGGTCTCAGTCGGATAAAGCGAGGCTAGAGACTCCACGGAGGTAATGGAGTGGAGAGACCTAGCTAACCTATTCCGTGCCTCAAACTCAGTCTTGAGAAGATTTTCCGGTAATTTGGGAAGCTTCTCAGAAAACAGATTAGAGGCGCACTCTGGGTCTAACTTCCCTACTGTGAAAGTAGAGGGGGCATCATCCCAGATAGTAGCGGTACTCGGGATGAGCATGGAGGTGGGGTCCGTCTCTTTAAGAGCCGGCATGGCAGAACCTTCTTTGATAGCTTGAAAAATAAGACCTGCCACTTTATCTGTAATAGGCAAGGTAATAACTGGAGAAGCTGTAAATATGGTGTAGGCTCCTTTGTGTGGGGTGAGCTTGGAATTAGTGCACCCCCAGTCCGACAACGTCCTGGCCCAGAGAGCTTGGGCCTGCTCTTTAGGAAATATTACCGTTTCCTTCGGTACCTTGTCTAACCTAACCAAGGCATGTTCTTTCAATCGGATGAAGCCGTTGAATGGGAATTCTAGTCCCGGAGGGTAAAATTCTAGGTCCTCTAGAGGGCAGGTGCCTATGCCCTCCAGAGTTATGGCACCATCTATATATGGAGCAAGTAAGGCAAACCTCCAAGGGTTGTTTTTATCGAAGGGGGGTAACTTCGATGCGTCTGGGGCTGAAGGAGGAGGCATCTGAGTTCCTGAATGGATCAGATTCGCCACCATATCTTTGAGCTCCGTCATAGCTCCTTGGTTTGCCCTAGCATGTTGTTGTATATGCTGTTGTATCTGCTCTTTCACAATATCCCTGACCATGGTGGCGGATAGGGCGGGCTCCCGAGCCCGATCCGTTGACGAAACCCTGGACTTAGCAGACTTCGTCTTTTTAGTAGTCACGGTTTTAGGTAAAGTAATATGAACATCAGGATCCTTTGAGGGTCCCGGGACCGGTGACACTGATAATGGCAAAGCTGATGGCTTAAAGGTACGTAGTGGCTTCACCTTGGGTCGTACAGGAACGGAGGGACCTCGAGGAGAAGCCGTAGGTTTATCAAAGCCGTGAAAGGAAGCAGTAGAGGAAGGAGTGAGGGATGAAAGGGGGTCCACCAACTCATCACCACCTACCTGCTCATCCATGGGTTCGTCGTCCCGATCTAGAAAGGACGCGGCCTCCGTCAATAAAACCTCTTCCTCCATTAGAATGGTTGCTCTAACCACCTCAATTAACGGGGCCGCTGTCTCCGGTGGAACTGCTGCAGTAGTAGAGCCCGGGAATAGGCGAGAAGCCATGTCTCCATCGAGGAGATAGGGTGCGCCAGACGGCGCATTCCTCCCAAAACCTGACACCCACGGATGGAGAGTAGCTCTTGCCTCCCGGAGAGATTCATCATCAGCCTGAAAGAGGAGAGGGGATTAATGATGAAGCAATAATCGATGTAAATATATAAAGACCAATTAATTCATCGCAAAGGATATTAACAGGAACAAACTAGAACCAACTTACATCCTCGCTCAGGAGTAGGGATGACAGCTCATAGCAGAGCAAGCATGACTCCGGGAACCATACCATGTAGGGGGCTTGTCCCGGTTCCCGAGAGAAGGATATGGTGCAATGTGCATGGGACCGGCATAGATCATGGCCCATGGGATCAGCAAAGGCAGCGGGGCAGCCCTTGGCAGCGCAGCGGACTTTCTATAAAAGAGAGAAGACATAAGTCTGGATGTTCCTTGAGACTCTGGTCAGTGACAGATGAATCAACAGAAACAAATAAATTTAATTATGTGTGAGTAATATATTAGCTAACAAATTAATATATTAACACCAGTAACCACGTAACATGAAACTATAAACCTCATCGGTAAAAAAAAATGTTAACTACGGTTCTGATCGTCTGATTGATCTCTGTTTGTACCGGAGATCCGGTGACAAAGGTCCGGCATCGTGAACCTCAGCGGTACGATAATATTAACCTCAATGCTGAACGTCTGTGTTATCTCCAGTGAAGCCGGAGATTCGTTAAAAAAAGAACCGTAATAATGTAAGTGTGATCAATCATGACAAAGGTTCGTGTGCAAAAGGCCGGATTTCACCGTTGCACTCCAAATATCTGACTAGTTCTCACCCAATGAGTATCCATTATAGCGGAGTATAACTCAAGGCGGAGCTAAGGGTGTCGGCATAAAGCGATCCCAAATAATGACTCATACACTAACGTAACCTATTAATAGTGCTAGCTATATTAACAGTAACCACATCAATAAAACGTGAATATCATTAAACGTAATATCATCAACCCGGAGAATAAGAGGAGGCAGGAATAACTCGTGATCGTATAAAACGGAAAACGGGAAATCCACCTCCCCTACTCAAGCTTAATAAAGAAAATGAGAGAAGGGGTAACTCGTAACTGTAGTAACAGAAAACGAGCACTCTATGCTCATGCTCTCAAGGTTACATAATAAAGAACCAAAATCACACAATAATATGATAAGAATAATGATAAAATTGTAATAACCAAGAACGAAGAATAACGACAACGTAACAAATAAACATAAAGATATACTGTAGTCTAAAACGAGCACCTTCCTGAGGAGTGTACATAACTATAACAAAGACTAGATCGATATTCTTCGTAGGTCCAAATTGGACTTGCTAGCAAATAAATACCATAGTAAAAATGATATTTTCATTATAAAATAAATTTTTGAATATACTTACCCGGTGAATATATAAATAGCTGACGTCTCCGACGGTCGACATTCCAAAAACTCACGAGCGATCGCCATGAAGGTTGTCGGGTGTGCCCACCAGCGCCGACTATCGGCCAGATACCGCATATACTTCTCAACCAAACCAGTTCTTCTCAGTCCGTAGGGTCTCTATCGGGGAGGAAGGGAGGGCCTTTAATATTATATATTCACCGGGTAAGTATATTAAAAAATTTATTTTATAATGAAAATATCATTTTTAAATATTAAACTTAGCCAGTGAATATATAAATAGCTGATTCACACCCATGGTGGTGGGTAGAGACCAGTATTAAAACAATAAAGGCGTATATGCTCAAGAGTTTTTGACAAATATTAAAAAAACAAACTTAAGTATAGGTACCTGGTAAGGAAGCTGACTCTGATGATTACTCTGCCTCATTAGTCCGCTATCCTCACGAAGCCCAGCAATCCTCTTAGGATGCTGAGAGACTCCCAGGAGCTGCTATATCCAGGGTGAACACCCCTATAACAGGACCTCATCAATACCCTTAATCTGGGCGCTCTCAAGAAACAATATTTTGACCACCCGCCAAAACAAAAAGATTGCGAAAGACTTCTTAGTCTCCCGTACAACCCAAAACAAGACTAAAAATTTCAAGAGTAGATTAAAAGGATACAGTGAACCCTCGCTACTTCGCGGTTCGACCATCGCAGATTCACCACTTCGCGGATTTTTTCCATAACCCATATATATACAGTAACATATATACTGTATACTGTATATATATGTATGCATGTATTTATGTAGATATGTATGTATGTATATATGTAGGTATGTATATGTGTATACATATATAAATATATATATATATATATATATATATATATATATATATATATATATATATATATATATATATATATATATATATATATATATATATATACACACACACATATATATATATATATATATATATATATATATATATATATATATATATATACATATATATATATATATATATATATATATATATATATATATATATATATATATATATCTAAAGTAGGAAGATGTGATGTAGTTCTAAGGGAATAGTATGGGAAATATGTCTGGGTAATAAGCAAAGCTCTACCTCCAGTTTGTTTCTTCATTATGATCAGAGATAAATGTAAACAAAACATTGGTTGCCATTTTTTAACGTGCTTTTTAGCGTGTTTAGGAAACGCATGATATAAAATTGCCTTTAATATTTGTGCCTGTTTTAGTTTAGGGTACTGTAGTACATGCATTAAGTGTTCTGTACATTAAAGGGTAGTTTGTTAACAGCACTACGTACGAGGGTTCACTGTATTGGGATTAAGGGAATGTAGTGGTAGAGCCTTCACCCACTACTGCACTCGCTGCTACGAATGGTCCCAGTGTGTAGCAGTCCTCATAAAGAGTCTGGACATCTTTCAAGTAATATGAAGCGAATACCGACTTGCTTCTCCAAAAGGTCGCGTCCATAATACTTTTAAGGGATCTATTTTGCTTAAACGCTACCGAAGTTGCTATCGCTCTAACTTCATGAGCCTTGACTTTAAGTAAATTACGATCCTTCTCACTTAAATGAGAGTGTGCCTCCCGAATCAAAAGTCTAATAAAATAAGATAACGCATTCTTAGACATGGGCAAAGAGGGTTTTTTAACGGAGCACCATAAAGCCTCTGAACAACCTCGTAGCGGTTTAGTTCTGGATGAATAAAATTTAAGAGCTCTAACGGGGCACAGCACTCTTTCAACTTCATTACCCACAATCTCAGAAAGACTAGGGATTTCAAATGATTTAGGCCAAGGACGAGACGGAAGTTCATTCTTGGCCAAAAAACCAAGTTGAAGAGAACATACTGCTTTATTAGCTGAGAAGCCGATGTTCTTGCTAAAAGCATATATCTCACTAACCCTTTTAGCCGAAGCCAAGCTCACCAAAAAAAGTGTCTTGAGGGTAAGATCCTTCAGGGAGGCTGAATTTAACGGTTCAAACCTGTCTAACATAAGGAACTGTAGGACCACGTCCAAGTTCCATCCAGGAGTCGAAATATGACGCTCCTTAGAAGTCTCGAAAGACTTAAGCAGGTCTTGGAGATCTTTGTTATTCGAAAGATCCAAACCTCTATGCCTGAAAACAGAAGCTAACATGCTTCTGTAGCCTTTAATGGTGGATGCAGAGAGGGAGCGACCGTTTCTCAGATAAAGCAGAAAATCCGCAATCTGCGCTACAGAGGCACTGGAAGAGGAAATAGAGGAGGACTTGCACCAGTCTCTAAATACCTCCCATTTCGACTGATAGATCTTGATGGTAGAGGATCTTCTAGCCCTCGCGATCGCTCTAGCTGCCTCCTTCGAAAACCCTCGAGCTCTAGAGAGTCTTTCGATAGTCTGAAGGCAGTTAGACGAAGCGCGGGGAGGCTTTGATGAAGTCTCTTTACGTGAGGCTGTCATAAGAGATCCATCCGCAACGGTAGACTCCTTGGAACGTCTACCAGCCATAGAAGTACCTCTGTGAACCACTCTCTCGCGGGCCAGAGGGGAGCAACCAACGTCAACCTGGTCCCTTCGTGAGAGGTGAACTTCTGCAGCACCTTGTTTAGGATCTTGAAAGGTGGAAAGGCATAAACGTCCAGGTGAGACCAGTTCAGAAGAAAAGCGTCTATGTGGGCCGCCTCTGGATCTGGGACCGGAGAGCAATAAGTCGGGAGCCTTTTTGTCAACGAGGTCGCAAAGAGATCGATGGTGGGTTGACCCCAAGTCATCCAAAGTCTCTCGCACACATCCTTGTGGAGCGTCCACTCCGTAGGAATCACCTGACCTCTTCGACTAAGACAGTCCGCCAAGACATTCAACTTCCCTTGGACGAACCTCGTCAAAAGAGAGATGTTTCGATCTTTTGACCAAATGAGAAGGTCCCTTGCGATGACGAAAAGAGCGTGGGAGTGAGTGCCTCCTTGCTTCGAGATGTAGGTCAAGGCCGTGGTATTGTCTGTATTCACCTCCAGCACCTTGTTTCGAATCAGACTCTCGAAACTCCTTAGTGCTAGATGGACTGCTAACAGCTCTTTGCAGTTTATGTGAAGACTCCTCTGGTCTGCGGACCAAAGACCCGAGCATTCCAGATTGTCCAGAGTCGCCCCCCAACCCAAATCCGATGCGTCTGAAAACAACACATGGTTTGGGTTCTTGACTGCCAGAGAAAGACCTTCCCGAAGTCTTATATTGCTGTCCCACCAAGCTAGGCAAGTCTTGACTGGATCGGAGATCGGAATCGAGACCGTCTCTAAAGTCTTCTCCTTGTTCCAATGGGAGTCTAGGTGGAACTGGAGAGGGCGCAGGTTGAGTCTCCCTAGAGAGATAAACTGTTCCAGAGACGAAAGCATCCCCAGGAGGCTCATCCAGTCTCTCACAGAGCAACGGTTTTTCTCTTGCACGAGACGGACTTTGAGCAAAGCCTGCTCGATCCTGTTGGCAGACGGAAAAGCCCGAAAAGCTCGACTCTGTATCTCCATCCCCAAATAGAGAATCGTCTGGGAGGGAGTCAGTTGTGACTTCTCCATGTTCACCAAGAGGCCCAACTCTTTCGCAAGATCCAAAGTCCACTGTAGGTCCTGCAGACAGCGATGACGGGACGACGCTCTGAGTAACCAGTCGTCCAAATACAGGGAGGCTCTGATCCCCGATAAATGTAGGAACTTCGCTACATTTCGCATGAGCCTCGTAAAAACAAGAGGAGCAGGGCTGAGGCCGAAGCACAGTGCTCGGAATTGATACAGCACCTTCCTGTACACAAACCTCAGATAATGTTGAGAGTCTGGATGTATCGGAATGTGGAAGTACGCATCCTGCAAGTCGAGAGAGACTATCCAGTCGCCCTCTCTGACTGCTGCCAAAACGGATTTGGTGGTCTCCATCGTGAACTTTGTTTTTACAACAAACACGTTGAGAGCCCTTACATCCAGCACTGGCCTCCAACCTCCTGTGTTCTTCGGAACCAGGAAGAGACGGTTGTAAAAACCTGGGGATTGAAGGTCAGGGACTTTCACCACCGCCCCCTTTTCTAACAACAGAGACACCTGAAGATGTAACGCCTGTCTCTTTGTCTCCTCTCGATACCTGGGAGAGAGGTCTATCGGAACTTTTACCAGAGGAGGTCTTCGTACAAAAGGAATTTTGTAACCCTCCTTCAGCAACAAAACAGACTCCCGGTCTGCACCCCTCTTCTCCCAGGCCTGCCAGAAGTTGGTCAATCTGGCACCTACTGCTGTCTGAGGACGTGGGCAGTCAGACTCTGCCACGGGAGGATTTAGATCCTCTCTTCTTGCCTCGCTTGCTATCGGCACGAGAGCCTCCCCTACTGGGAGCTCTGCCACGAAAAGGCGGGATAAACCTAGCCGCTGGCGTGTCAAACTTAGGTCTGCTGACATGAGAAGACGAAGGTACAGCCTTACGAGCAGACGTGGCCATTAAATCATGAGTGTCCTTCTGTACAAGAGACGCCGCGATATCTCTAATAAGCTGTTGAGGGAACAAGGCAGAAGACAAGGGCGCAAAGAGAAGTTCTGACCTCTGACAAGGAGTGACCCCTGCAGACAGAAAAGAACACAGAGTCTCTCTCTTCTTAAGAACCCCAGCTGTTAACGTAGCAGCGAGTTCATTAGAGCCATCCCTTATTGCCTTGTCCATGCACGACATTATCTGAATAGAGACATCCCGGTCTGCTGACGAGACCTTCCTACTCAAGGCTCCCAGGGACCAATCCAAAAAATTGAAAACCTCGAAGGCACGGAAAATTCCTTTAAGGAGATGATCCAGATCTGTAGAGGACCAGCAAACCTTCGAGAGTCTCATGGCCAGATGACGAGGAGAGTCTACAAGGCTTGAGAAGTCTCCCTGGGCAGAGGCAGGTACCCCCAAGCCGAGAACTTCTCCCGTGTCATACCAGACGCTCGCACGAGAAGCCAATTTGAAAGGGGGAAAGGCAAAAGAGGACTTCCCCAAATTCCTCCTGGACATTAACCAGTCTCCCAACAAACGCAAAGCTCTCTTAGAAGAGCGAGAGAGCACCAACTTCGTGAACGACGGAGTCGAAGAAGTCAGGCCCAGCGTGAACTCAGATGGAGGTGAACGAGGAGCAGCAGAAACAAAATGATTGGGAAACAGATCCTTAAAGATAAGCATTATCTTCTTAAAGTCAAGGGATCGCTGAGCAACCCTAGGCTCCTCTCCATCCGAAAGAGTCCCCAAAGGAACATCAGCAGGAAGGGGATCAACAACTTCCTCATCCGAAGGAACATCATCCGACAACGGCAAAGTCCCGTGACACGGAGAAGCATGCCGAGGAGGTAACAATTGACAGGCTATATCAATATGCGACGGGGCCGCAGCAAAAGCAGAGGTAACGACGTCACGTCGAGACTGCAAAGACTGAAAGTCTTGAGGCTGACAAACAACAACAGACTGTAGCGACTGACGTTCGACATCACGTTGGGACTGCACAGACTGCAGGACTCGAGGTTGAAAAACAACACCCGACCGCGGCGACTGACGTTCGACGTCACGTCGGGACAACGGAGTCGGCCGACGAACGTCACGTCGAGACTGCGGTGATTGTTGCTGAACGTCACCTTGAGTCTGCGGAACATGACGTTCCACGTCACGTGACTGACGAGGAACACGATCAGAGTTACGTTTAACAGCACCGATAACATTAGCGCTAACGTCAAAAAGACGAGACAAATCTCGCTTAGGCGGTTGAAGACCTGAGTCACGCTTGTCGGACTGGCGAACCGCAAGCAAAGGATCTTTACGAACCTGGTCACGCTCATAAACCTCCATTAAGGATGAAAGTTTCAACTGCATGTCTTGTAAGACACTCCACTTCGGGTCAACGGGAGTCGAAACGGGCCGTGACGTCGGCAACGTCTGTGCATGCAAATCATCGCACCGAACGAGACCCTCGGACTCAGCGTCACGTTTACGCTTAACAGGCGAACAGCCATCCGATGACTGAATACGGTCAGAGCTGTCCCAATGACTACAGCCAGGACGCTGGACCGGTCCTGAAGGGACTGACTTGCGTTTTAAGGGTCTTGAAACCTTACGCCAAGGTTACTTATGAGGCAAATCATCGGAAGACGAGGAGAATTTAGTTTCTACCGTCTTATGGTAAGGACGTGCTTGAGGAGTAACGTCTGATACCTTTGAGGGAACGTCTGTACGTTGGTTTACACCTCTCACTCCCTTAAGTCCTACGACATTCCTTCTCCCTGGTGCAGGGGAGCTTGAATGAGGTCTCGGACTAGGTAAGCGACAAGCACGAACAGACGAACCCTCCGTCGCAACACTAAACACATTAGTCGCACTTTCCACTTTACCACTTTGACTTTCCACTTTACCACTTTGACTCTTTAAAAGCTTAACGTCGGACATAAGCTGGTTTCTGTCCGATGCCAAGGTTTCGACCTTCTCACCCAACGCTTGAATAGCCAATAACATATCACGCATTGAAGGTTCATGAGTGCCAATAGGGGGTTCATTAACTACCACTACAGGGGAAGGATTAGGTTCAGGGGCATGGGAAGAGGAAAAATCTAAAGATCTAGAAGAGCTTCTCCTCACCCTATCTCTTTCGAGTTTCCGAGTATATTTCTCATACTCCAACCACTCGAATTCCGATAAAACCACACATTCCTCACACCGATCTCCTAATTGACAGGATTTACCCCGGCAATTAGCACAAACAGTATGAGGATCGATAGAAGCTTTCGGAAGACGTTTGTTACAGTCTTTCGCACATTTACGATAGACAGGAGAAGGGTCAGCCATTATGAAAATCCAAAGCAAATCCAAAGGGAAGCCAAGTTCATCAACAAAAATCAAAAAAGGGTTTCAAGAGTTTTATTGAAGCAAACAACCAACACAGCGAGAGCAATAAAACCAAAACCAAGTACTTCACCAATTCGGTAGAAAACTCGAGGTCAAGCGCGAGCGGAACCAATGTTGTCTGTAACACCGACAGAGAAGAACTGGTTTGGTTGAGAAGTATATGCGGTATCTGGCCGATAGTCGGCGCTGGTGGGCACACCCGACAACCTTCATGGCGATCGCTCGCGAGTTTTTGGAATCTGTCGACCGTCGGAGACGTCAGCTACAGTGATGCCTCAGGATACGAAATTAATCCGTTCAGGATGCGGTTTCGTATCCTGATATTTTCGTATCCTGAGTCGCGTTTTACATGTAAATAGCCTAATCCGTTCCAAGCCTTATAAAAAGTCACCTTTTCTTTCATAAACACGCTAAACTGTAGTAATAAACATGCAATGCAGCCATTTCTATCATTCAATAATTAACACAACCGTTAAAAACAGCCTAATCCATTCCAGAAACCACTATGAGATTATTCAATAATGTAGTTATAGCCAAGTTATCCCCCCCAAGCCCAAAGAAAACAGTCCGTTTTCTTTACTACTGTATAAAAGTTACGGTACTGTATGTACGTAAAGCATTTAGATCAGTGAAGGTGTATTGTTACCTGTACGTACACCTAAATTAATGATTGATACCTGTACACTCTGAAAAAAAGGTTACAGTTAATTAGTGTAACAAAAAAGTTGAAACTTACCTTTTGATTGAGACGATGTCCGATAGCGAAGTCGCGGCAGAGGAGGATGGCATAAGGCAGAAAACGTAACAAGTGACAGACTACGTACAGTAATTTACACACTTAACACATTAACACTTAAACTTTACGAAATAAAAAAATGGGAGAAATAATTAACACTTAACATTACGTATGGAAAACTATAAAAATGAAAGAAAAAATTACTTTAACACTTAACGGTAACATAAAACTTAAAATTGAATTTTTTTTTTTTTGCTTTTTTATAACTTTACGTTTTTCTTATTTTCTAAATCTCTTCTACTTCTTCATCACTTTCTTTTTTCTGTTTCTTTTCTTTACTTTCACCTTCCAATTCTTCATCCCTTCCTCTTTTCTGTTTCTTTTCTTCACTTTCACCTTCGTCTTGGCCTACTAATACCGCTGGCCTCTTTAATAAGAAACTATCCATTGAAGCTTGTTTCTGCCTACTTTTCAACACATTTCTAAAATGCGTTAGGCAAACGTCATTGCAGTGTTGAAGCGCACGGTTGGTATAAACTTTTTCTGGATGTTCCTTTTCGACGTAGTCTGCCATTTTATGGAAACATGCAAGAATTTCCTTGATGTCTGCCGTTTTCAAAGATGCAACATCCTCCTCATCACCGCTAGAGGGCTGCTCTTGAAAATCACTCACTTGCATCGTCTCCAACTCCTTCAAGTCGTCCGTCGTCAACTCCTCGTGGTGCTCCTCGATAAGTTCATCGATATCTTCCTCGCTAACTTCCAGCCCCATGGACGTACCAAGATGTACGATGTCAGCCACCTCAGACTGCTGAATTGGTTCAGGATCGTCAACGATCTCGGCTTCTCCTCCAGGCTTCCCGAACCCCTCGAAGTCTCGTGCAGAGACAGCATCAGGCCACAGCTTCCTCCAAGATGAGTTTAGGGTACGCCTCGAAACTTCCTGCCAAGCGAGATCGATGAGTTTGAGGCATATCACGATGTTGAAGTGATCTTTCCAAAATTCACGCAGAGTGAGGTTTGTACTCTCTGTGACTTGGAAACATCTCTTGAAGAGATGCTTCGTGTACAATTTTTTAAAATTAGAAATAACTTGCTGGTCCATGGGCTGGAGGAGAGGGGTGGTGTTAGGCGGTAGATACAGGACCTTTATGAAGGAATACTCGGCCAGAAGATATTCCTCGAGGCCAGGAGGGTGAGCTGGAGCATTGTCCAACACCAGCAGACATTTCATAGGGAGGCGCTTTTCTTCCAAATATTTTCGGACAGTCGGACCGAAGCAGACATTCACCCAATCAATGAACAGTTGCCTCGTTACCCAGGCTTTTGCATTCGCCTTCCACATCACGGGAAGGTTCTCCTTAATGACTTTGTGGGCTTTGAAGGCTCGGGGATTTTCTGAATGGTACACCAGCAGGGGCTTTATCTTGCAGTCCCCACTGGCGTTTGCACAAAAAGCAAGGGTAAGCCTGTCCTTCATAGGCTTATGTCCGGGTAGCCTCTTCTCCTCCGCCGTGATGAACGTCCGACGAGGCATTTTCTTCCAGAAAAGCCCAGTTTCGTCGCAATTGAAAACTTGCTGCGAACTGTAGCCTTCCTGCAGAGTCAACTCGTCGAACGTTTTAAGAAAGGCTTCGGCGGCCTTCGTGTCCGAGCTGGCTGCCTCCCCATGCCGTACCACTGAATGGATGCCAGTCCTTTTCTTGAACTTCTCGAACCACCCACGAGAAGCCTTGAACTCTGGGGGTTCCTGCTGGGATGTTCCTTCTCCTGCTCCTTCTTCGGCCTGAGCACGCACGAGATCACCGAAAATGGCAGAGGCCTTCTGGCAAATTGTAGTCTCAGTGATGGTGTCTCCTGAGATCTCTTTGTCCTTGATCCACACAAGAAGCAGCCTCTCCATCTCGTCATGCACGTGCGTTCTCTTGTTGGAGAAAATAGTGACGCCCTTAGAAGGTGTTGCTGCTTTGATGGCCGCCTTCTGCTTCAGGATGGTGCCTATCGTAGACGGATTCCGGCCATACTCCTTGGCGATCGCACTTAAACGCATGCCAGACTCGTACTTTTCAACGATTTCAAGTTTCGTCTCCATCGAGAGCATCGTCGTCTTCTTCTTTCCTTCAGCAACATTCTTGTGACCCATGGCTACAGTAATACGTAATATAATACACTACGTAACGTTATATACAGTCTATGTATAGTAAACACTAATACAGTACAGTGCACAGTAACGAATGTTTATTAACGATAACACGTGGCGCACGAATGTACTGTATATTAACACTAAGTCAAACAAGCGAAAGCACACAATGTCTGTTAACGATACCGCGGTCGGAACGAAAAGAGAGAGAGAGAGATGAACGCCCGTGCGTAGGCAAGCTGGGATAGTTGCCGACCAATAGGAAAGCAGGATCTTATGGCGTCAGCTAGCGTCTGAGTAGGGAGATAACCAATGGGTGAGCGGGAGGCTGTAAGTGAGTCTACCCAAGTTCAAAGTCAGGCGGCGCGCGCTTTTTAAAATTACTCTCGGCGAAGAGTTGGGATCTCGTAAGGTTTTCGTATCCTGAAATTTTATCCGTATCCTGGGGCATAAAAATCTTCGAATCACTTTTCGCATCCTGAATTTTTCGTAAGCAGAAACTTTCGTATCCAGAGGTATCACTGTATTTATATATTCACCGGCTAAGTTTAATATTTAAAAACCAATAATAAATAATGATAATAATATTGGTCATAAAACGTAAGTGATATAACCTAGATGACAGAGTACCAGATGGGCAATATTAACTTGAAAAACTACCGAAGCGAACAAAACCAAAATGGCTGCCGATTCCGAGGCAGGCCAACCGCTTCCAAAACTAAAATCCACAATACTGGAAAAAGAACAAATGCCCGGTACTGAAATAAACTGTCAAAACAAACTATGGTACTTAACATTGGTAAAGGTGAAGTAGCAACATCAGTCATGTTGAATTAACGACAATCACTTGCGAAAAACACCGAACAAAACAATTAATGACTTAGCGGGCAAGTCCAAAACAGAAGGATGACCTGGAGGGCGCGCGTAGTAGGTGTCGGTGGGGTAGTCCAACTGTGTTCTCTAGGGCCTGTCACGGCCCTCCCCTTTGATGAAGGGATTATCTAAATGGAAGACAGCCTGTGAATAGTGGTTTTCACACGCCCCTGTTGTATACACGACACCCACAAGTTGATCACGCGAGGGTAGTAACCTCTGCATTCCATGCTTTTATCTTTCTCTAGTATATTTGGAAGATTTATATTAGAAAAGTGTAAAGAAGGACCCTTTTCACCGGCCATCACAGGTCGCCCCAGAAATTTATATTTTGGATGAATCGCGCCAGGAGTTAGAATTCTGGAAACCTTCGGTTTATTTCTCTGGGAGTATCACTGTAGCAAATATCCCTTAGAAAGGCTACCTAAAGGAACCTTCCATCAGGACGACATGACCAAGCCCCAAAAAAATAATCCTTATTAAATAGCATTAGGTTTGTTAGTGGTGGAACAATTATAAATTTTTACCGACATGACAATGCTTATGAAGATATTAAAGAACTTAAGAAGATTAATGGTAAATATTTTACCATTACTGTACTGTACTTACATCCAATCAAAGGCATCACAACTGAATTTGATAAAGCAACAGCTTGCTGCACCATTTTCTGAAACAAGTTAAACCTATTCAGTATATACTAAAGTAAACGAAATTCTAACTTCTAGTGAAACATGACAAATTTGTATTTTTCCTAACCTACAAACAGTCCACTAATTATATTGGGTATATTACTTTCGGTGAAGCTGAACTAGCCATGATCATTTCTAGTGAGGGATAACTAGCTAGGGGATGGAGGTGGGGGTAGCCGGCTACCCTGCTCACTCACACGTCTGGGTTGAGTAACCACTTCGCTCACTGGCAGGACTTTCTGGGGGACAGGATGGCAGGCCAATGAGTATAAATAGTGGAATGTTTGTATGTGAGGAAAAATACAAACTACAGTATTACAAATTTATCATTTGTTAATGCACAAATACAAACCTTCCACTATTTATATTGGATAGACTCACTCTTAGGAGGGAGAAAGTCCTTTACCAACTGGCTTTGGTATTTTGACCCGGGGTTCTCTCTACTTTGGTAAGCCCGAAGTACAGTAGTAGGAACCCTACCTTAGCTAAATTCTCATGCCATGCCCTATTAAGGGCAAGCGTTATTAGCGGCCTGCAAAAGTTTGTGTTCATTAAACTAGCAATGCAGCTGGTCTTTAACGTAAAACCTCGAATACAAACCCGAGATTCCTTAGACTTTACCCAATACCCTCCCTCAAAGAGGTACAGTATTGAGGACGTAACAAAGTATTATTTCTACACTTAGGATACACAAGTGAAAATGAGCCTTACCTGCAGAGAGGTGAGGTCACCTTGTGCTGAGGGACCATGGTGCTGTTTTCCCCAGGGGGGGAGAAGGTGAAAGGAAAAGGAGCCAATCATTCTACTCAATTGATTCAGACTAACCCGGGTAACCTCAGCCCTCAACCCTCTCCTACTTGGTCAACAAGGTTCTTCTGGCTTCTCCTCTTCTTCGTTGGGATAACTAGAATCATTTCCAGTTGGGAGAAGTCCTGCTGAAATGTATCTACAGAGCTGGAGAAGCTGCGCAACTTGGACCTGATCGACGAAACAATCATCGGGAGCTGGTGTTCCTTGGTTGTAGCTGGAACAGCAGACCTGCACCTCGAGTCGTATGACAGAGAAAAGGTCTTCGAAGTTTCCAACGGGAACCGGGGAGTACTGGCTGATAATTCTGACAGCAGCTTACCTGAGGGTGCAGCGCCAGATACCGCAAAGCTCACTGCTTTCACCAAAGCATCGAACCAGGGGACATCCTTCTCAAAGGATTGAACTGAAGACACCATTTCACTGGAAGGCTAAAGGCTGGTGAACGCCTCCTGGAAGAACGAGGCCTCAGCATCTGAAAGGGAGAGAAAAGTCTCTTACCTGTCTGTAAGAGGACCGCCATACCCTCTCGTTCTGGCTTGCAAGAGCGAGTCGGAGAATGTGAAGATCTTGCTGAACACTCAACTGGATCACATGTTGTACTTTTCAGGAAATCTGTGGAAGTGTGAGGGGTTGGATGACTGCAATCTACTGGTCGATCTCTCGCTGCTAGACTGTCACGTGGTACCCAACGATCACGCTCCCCTGGGTGGCTGCGCGCTGATAAGTGGTTGCGAGCAGCTGCTTCGCTATGGTGGTTTGCGGACTGTGGCCAGAGGTAGCACCCGAACAGCCTAGTGTCAAAATGCCGACCACACCCCAACGTTCACTACACAAAAAATATACAACGGTGAATACCCAAAAATCTAGGTAAAAGGCAAACAATCAGGGATGAACTGGGCACCACCCCTTGATTTATTCTGGGCAAGGGGACCCAGCTAGAATCTCAGTTCTTTTTTATCTTCCCTTTCATTTAGCTTGCTGAATTTAGGTAACCTATCAGAACATTAGGTTTAAGGAAAAAAAAATAAACAATGAAAAAACAATTGTAAAAAAAAACAGAGGCTATGAAGGGGACACAGAGATGAAAGGAACTGGAATAAATTTATCTTCATAAAAACAAAAAAGTATCCATTTGTAAATGAAACAAAAAAAAACTGTTAGGAATACATTAATATTGTTTTGTCAATTAAAATAATCAATTAAAGGCAAAATTAACATCCCTTTACACTCCAGCTCCACAAATAACAAAAAAAAAAAAAAAAAACAAGAACTATTCCCATGTGGGACACTCATAAGTGTTCCAATACAGTACAAGTATAAACAAAGGCACACCTAACCGTGTATCTATTTGGGCAAATACCAGTAGCTTGCCTCACGATCAAAGGGTTCATAAAACGAATTTTGAGCGAAGCGAAAAATCTATGTTTGGGTGAGATAGCCATGTCGTCCTAATGGAAGATTCCTTTAAGTAGCTTCCTAGGGTATATTTGACTACAGTGATATTCCTAGAGAATTTACCTTAAGGTCTCCAGAATTCTAACTCCGGGCCCGAATATCCCTAAAGTTTCTCTTTAGGGATATCGCATAATATCAGAGGACGTATTCTTGACACGCCACATACCAATCTTCACCCCGAATAGCGTTTACGCTTCGAGGGGGAAAGTGGCAATAAACAAAGGCGAGCCGTTAATAAGGTACCCTTCCTCTGTTACTATTTGAATATCTAGATGGCGCCATTATCGCCACCATGTTTATTCCTTGTAGCGTTGAGCAAGGTGCTACAGATACAATAGATTTGGGAGGGATCTGCCAAAGTCTTTTCATAAAACGGAGGACGGGTC
Organism: Palaemon carinicauda; assembly: GCF_036898095.1. Taxonomy (NCBI): domain Eukaryota; kingdom Metazoa; phylum Arthropoda; class Malacostraca; order Decapoda; family Palaemonidae; genus Palaemon; species Palaemon carinicauda. The sequence goes on along the minus strand of NC_090746.1, from coordinate 28,191,686 downwards.
CATCAGGACGACATGGCTATCTCACCCAAAGATAGATATTTACTTCGCTCAAAATCTGTTTTCTGGGCTCCACCTGTGCCGCTCCGTGAAATGCTCCTTTTACATCATTTCTAAGGTAAAAACTGCTATGAATTTACCAGAGAAAAAAGTTGCATAGGAATGACAGGTTGAACCCAGCTCGCCCACCTATTAAGGTGTCGGTATAATAAAACTGGGTCGTGATAAATCACAACCAGAGGTCTCGCACCATTTAGATATCTCCTCTTCAATATCCCCGTTACAGCGAGGTGCCGTTCAACACCCACCACCGAACGCTCCTACCAACAATCCAACCCACGCCAGTGACGTCACTCCTTTTTCATAGCACTTGCTGTTCGCTGTTGTGTTTTCTCTGCGGTGTTTTCGGTGTTATCCTCAAGGATTTTGTGCACGATGTCGGATTCTAATGTCTTCCCATCTAAGTTAAGTACCAGATCTATGAGTCTTTGGAGGTAGCTTTGCCTTTAATTTTAATTCTATCACAGCTTTTTGTTGTTCACCATTCATTGGCCCCGCTTCGCGGCCGCCATGTTGGCTTGCTACCTCCTTCACTCGTTCTTAACGTCTTACAATTAGTCTTCTATACTGATTGTTTTTCGTTTCGAACCTTTTCGCTGGGTACTATCACCGATTACACCCTGTTTTTATATTATTATGTTATTATTATGATATTATCCTACGTATCATAGTTTTGAACTTAGGTTGGCTTGCTTGGTCGCCTTCGGGCGCTTCCTAGTTGGTTTTACTACCGCGTTATAGCGTTTTTACCCAGTGTTTTCATCTTTACCACCTAGTTGTTTTAGCTTTAGTTTGAGTGGGACTCTCGCGAGGCAGTTTTAGTTTTAATTAGTTGTGTTATCCTACCGATCGGCATCTACCCGATGTAGTGTTATGTTGGCCCCCCTGTCCAGCTCGGTATTTACCCGCGCTGGAGGGCTCGGCTCGTTATTCTCCTGCCTTTCCCCCTGCGTCCCTCTCTTACTATTTTATTTTTAGCTTTGCATGCCTTATAACCTAGTTCATTGTGTCACATTATTTTACTATATTCATTTATCCGTTTATGATCATTCCGTTGTTATTTTCGTGGTTCGTCGGCCAGGTTGGTACTCCTGGCCTCCCTCCGTCCCACGTGATCGCCTCGAGCTCTCTCATTGGCTAGTTCTCGCTGCCTCCTCCCTCTCCACCTTTCGGGGTATGGCCCCCCCCCCATACCCCATCCCCACTCCAGGGATACCTCTCATCTCTCTGAGACTTTGGAGTCAGCTGTTTTGCCTTACGGGTCAAGTCCTCTCGTTCCCCAGTTACCCTTCCCCCCCTCCCGGGGTACCTACTGACTCCTTTCCCCCAGTTGGAGCCGAGAACAACTAGCGAGGCTTTTAATCTTGTACGCTCACTCCCTGCCCTTTCGTAGCCATTTTTCCTCCGCCGCTCTGATTGGCCATCGATCGGCTGGGGAGATCTCGGCTATGTTTTGGGTTTTTCCAGCGTAATTCCCTCCTGACATTCCGCACCCCACGGAACCCAGTCGATAGGATTCCCCCCGTGACGTTCCGCACCCCGCGGAACCCACACGATGGTAGCCCCATTTTGATTAGCGAGGAATTCTGTAAGTTTTTACCTTTTGAGCTTTGTCGAGTTTTGTTTTTGCTTTTTTTGTTAAGGTCCTTGTGACTGGCGGTGAGTCTCTAGCTCTCACCCCCCCCTTTTTTTTTTTTCTTTGACTCGCCTACCCCGGTAGGATAGCGGTAGCGGTGACCCCTGGGTCTACCTCAGTTGTCTCCCCGGAGCCAACGGCATAACCAACTGCCTATATTATTATATTATTGTATTCTATACTCATTCTCGACGATGCTCTTTTTGAATGATCATAACTACTGTATATACGGATTTGATTAATTTGCATTTTACCTTTGCTAAGTGTTCTCTACCGATTACAATAACGGTTTGGAATGTTATTCTTAGTTCTAGCCCGGCTTGGTGCCGGTTTACTTTTAATACCCGGAGCCCCCGGGCTCCCCTTGGGATCCTAACCTACTATGGGATACTTATGTATCTTTATTTTACAGGTGGTCCGCTGTAAGATGACAGCCTGTCCGGCCGTACTTCAACAAGCGTGCGGCCACGACGTGTGTAGGTCGCACGCCCACTGTGCTCTCCAAATGGACGACTTGATCGTCTGGCACCCAGACAACTGTGAAGTCTGCTACAAGCTGGTCTCAACGCTCACCTCGGACTCGGTAGGTGTTCCTGTCATTACTATCTAGATTTACTTAGTTTTAATCTTTGGCATTTCCTGTCATTTCCATTGTATCCTCTGATCGAATGACCCTGTTTATCACGACCTACATGTTTACACTTCCTCCGTCGAAGTCACTTGCCACTAGTAACGGTCTATTTTCTTTCAGAGCTCTCAGTCTTCTAAGACCTCGGCCCTGGCGACCCTTAAGGTCTGGGTTGGCGGGTTCGCCCGCAACGTTAAGGCCAAGAAACCTTACGTGTTGTCCGAGGGGTGGTGCAACCTGATCTACCCCAACGCTAAGACCTCGGCTGCAGTCCCTAAGGATGTGGCGGACCCCATCATAGCCAACATCAATGAAGTCTTACTCCTATCTGAAGACCAGGAGGTGATGGGTAAAGCCATAGTGGAGGACGTCGCAGCCATTAACCTCGACATAGAGCCTATGGCTCTCGACGAACCGGAGCTAGGTAGGGAGGTAGGTGAGGCAGGTGGGTCCCGGGCTAAGATCCCTCTCCTTAGCCCGTCTTTCTCTTCTTCATCTGCTCATTCTTCTTTTCAGGGCTTCCCGGGGAAACACGGGGCTGATATCAGGCCTTGTCCGGTTACCCCGAAGATTAAGGCTCAACGCAGGCCTTTGCTGAAGACCCATAAGTCTTCCAAATCCCCGAAGTCTGTCAAGACTTCCTCTTCTAGAGTCCCCAAAGACTCAACTGTCGCCTCTTCTTCTTCTCATGGGTCGAGAATGAAGAAAGCCTCCACAACCACCCCGGTGGCTCCCTTTGACCCGGACGCCTTTTCCAGCAAGCTACTGGATCAGATCGGTTCCATGATGACGTCCCTCACTGAGAGAATGCAGAACCAAGAGAGTCTCGTGGAGAGCCTCATGCCTTCGGGACTGCCGCAACAACAGCAGTACGCCATCCCGGATGCCTCCAAGCTCCCGGAGTTCACCAAGAACAACCCATGGAGAATGGCTCTGCGCTCTCCTTTCAAAGATGGCATGCTGACCATCGAGGGATGTGGCACCCGGCCTATCGAGGACTTCGAGTTCTACCCGCCGGGTCTCCAATTCCCCTTCCCCGGTTTTGCTCGTTTGACCGAGGAAGCTCTCGTTAGGCTAGATAAAGTTCCCAAGGAGACGGTGATCTACCCGAAGGAACAGGCTCAGTCTACCTGGGTTTGAACACTGAACGAGTGGGAATGTGTGAACACCATGCTCACACCCCACAAAAGCTCCTACACAATGTTCGTGGTAGACAAGCAGACCCCCACTCCGTGTGTCACCAAAATGATGGACCTAGCCCATCAGGCCATCAAGGAGGACAAACCGTTACCGCAACTGCGGGAAACGGACCTGACCTCCCTCCTGTTCCCAGGAGACCACGAGTGTTGGCATAACGCCCCAGCCACCTTCACGGCGTGCAAACTAAGCGCTGACTGTGCCTCCACACAGTTCAGCGAGCGTCTTCCCAGGCTCCCGGATTCTTTGATCCGCCTCGAGTTCGAGGCCCCGGTCCAGGCTCAGCAAGTCTATTAACTCAGCTACAATGGCTGAGATGACCTCCCTAATGTACGAGGAGGAGCCCCTCTTTAAGGTTCTAACCAAATCTCTGCTTCAGACCCTGCTGACCGATGCCTACGACTTCCTCGCAGCCAGACTACGTTGCCGGAGACACGTCTTGTCTAAGGCCACCATCAGACATGAGCCTAACAGGCTCATTAAAGCCCCGGTCTGGGGTCCTGACTTGTTCCCGAATGATCTAGTTAACAACGTCCTTAGCGAGACTGCCAGGGTAAACCAAAGCCTCAAGGTTCGGTGGGGCCTAGTCCCCAAACAAAAGTTTGAGCCAGCCGGCACACCTTCTCGAGGCAGGAAGAGGTTGAGGCCCTTCCAATCCTCTCAAAATCGGCAACCACTTCAGTTGGTTCAAACCATTCCGGTGTCGCAAGGTAGCCAGCCATCTACTTCGAAGGGACAACCCCAACAGCAATATGTGTTGGTCCCTCAGGCTCAGGTAGCAACGACCTCGTATGCTACCTCCCCTGCCTATATCCCCGCCTACGAAACCCAGGGTACCTTCCAGGGTTACCAACGCGCCAGAGGCTCAGGTGCGAGGGGTGCCTTTCGTAACAGAGGTAGCGGAAGGGCTTTCCCCCGAGGCAAAGGGTTCCGCGGAGGCCGAGGAGGTAAATCGACAACGAACCATTGAAGATCCTCGGGTAGGGGGAAGACTCTACGTCTTTCGGAACCGTTGGAAGTTCAGCAATAGGGCTTTCAGCATAATTTCCAAAGGTCTGGGGTGGAGTTGGATAGAAGGGCCCCCTCCACCAACCAGTTTCCATCAACTTCCAACGAAGGAGCTAGCCTTATATGCAGATGATCTATTGCAAAAGAACGCAATCAAAAGGGTAAATCACTTAAAATTTCAAGGTCGCTTGTTCAGCGTGCCAAAGAAAGACTCAGACAAGCGAAGAGTAATCCTGGACCTGTCCCGTCTGAATTCTTATGTTCGATGCAACAAGTTCCATATGTTAACCGTCTCTCAGGTGCGGACCTTACTTCCACGTGGGGCCGTCACCACCTCTATAGATCTTACAGATGCCTACTATTACGTTCCGATAGCAAGGCATTTTCGTCCGTTTCTAGGCTTCAAACTAGGCAACCAAGCCTACGCATTCAAAGTAATGCCATTCGGGATCAACATAGCACCCAGGATATTCACCAAACTGGCAGAGACAGTAATCCAAGAACTACGAACCCAAGGAATTCAAATAGTAGCTTACCTGGGCGACTGGCTTATCTGGTCAGACAACGTCGGGAACTGCCTCACGGCAACAAACAGAGTGTTAAAATTCCTTCAACAGTTGGGGTTCCCGGAGACCAAGTTTCAATGGCTGGGATTACAATGGGATCTACGTTCTCATACGCTATGTGTCCCCAAAGCCAATAGGGCGGAAATAGCAAAGAGCACGAAACGTTTTCTCAAGGACAAATTGATGTCCAGGAGAAATCGAGAGATAATCCTGGGCTCCTTGCAGTTCGCCTCTGTGACAGATATTGTTCTGAAGGCCAAACTGAAAGACATAAACCGAGTATGGCGCTCCAGGGCAACCGGGATATATCGAGACAAAAGAGCTCGACTTCCACCAATTCTGAGGAAGAGACTTTGGCCATGGACAAAGGTCATAAGTCTGGCAAAGTCAGTTCCCTTACAATACCCGTCTCCAAGACTCGTCATTCACACAGACGCCTCCTTAACAGGCTGGGGGGGATACTCCCAGCACAGGAAGGTCCAAGGACTATGGTCGACTGTATTCCGGCAACTCCATATCAATGTCTTAGAGGCCATGGCGGTATTCCTTACTCTAAAACGACTGACCCCAGCCAAGAACCAACATATCAGATTAGTTCTAGACAGCGCAGTCATAGTCCACTGCATAAACAGAGGAGGCTCCAAGTCAGCCCACATAAATCATGTGATGTTAGCAATATTTTCCATGGCAGCATCGAACCAGTGCCATCTGTCGGCAGTCCATCTAGCGGGAGTGTGGAATGTAGTGGCGGACGCACTTTCGAGGACAACTCCGCTGGAGTCGGAGTGGTCACTGGATCTACAATCATTCAAATGGATCTTATCTCAGGTCCCGGGTCTCCAAGTAGACCTGTTTGCAACAGAGTCCAACCACAAACTAGAGTGTTACGTAGCCCCCAACCTGGACCCTCAGGCTTATGCCACAGACGCAATGTCGTTAGATTGGAACACTTGGGAGAAGATTTACTTATTCCCACCGATAAATCTGTTGATGAAAGTGTTGGACTTTCAAGGGCCGGGTTGCTCTAGTAGCCCCCAACTGGCCCAAGAGCAATTGGTTTCCCTTGCTGGTGGAACTGAGTCTCCACCCTCGACGGATAACCAATCCAATACTAACACAAGTAGTACAAACTCGCAATGTGTTAGCTTCCTCAAAAATTCAGAGTGCCCTAACTTTATGGACTTCATGAAATTTGCAGTCCAAAGAGGTGCAGATATTGATCCTCAAAATACCCTGTTTTTGGAATCAGATAAAAGGGAATCCACCCTTCGACAATATGATTCAGCTGTCAAAAAACTTGCAAAGTTTTTAAGGGACTCAAAGGTTGAGACGATGACTATGAATCTGACAGTAACCTTCTTCAGAACTCTATTTGAATCAGGCCTACCGGCCAATACAATAACTACAATTAAATCAGCCTTGAAAAAGATTTTCCATATTGGTTTTAATATTGACCTTACGGATTCATACTTCTCATCAATCCCAAGAGCCTGCGCCAGATTAAAACCATCAACTCGCCCTAGCTCAGTTTCCTGGTTTCTGAATGATGTCCTTAAGTTGGCCTCTGACACTCTTAACAAATCTTGTAATTACATACCATTATTAAGGAAAACCTTGTTCCTATTGAGCCTAGCTTCTGGCGCCAGAATTTCAGAACTTTCAGCCTTGACTAGAGATCCCGGTCATATTGAATTTCTCTCGTCAGGGGAAGTCCTTCTCTCCCCTGACAAAGTTTTCTTGGCTAAAAATGAGGACCCCCAGAACAGATGGTCCTCATGGAAGATTGTTCCACTTCCTCAGGACCCATCATTATGTCCAGTTAACACTCTGAAAGCCTACTTAAATAGAACTTCCATCAAGTCCTCAGGGCCCTTATTCATTAGAGAAAACGGAGGAACCATTACCCTGAAAGGAATCAGACAACAGATTCTTTATTTTATTAAACAGGCTAACCCTGAGTCATTCCCTCACGTCCATGATATACGAGCTGTAGCTACTTCAGTTAATTACTTTCATCACATGAACTTTGATGAACTTACAAAATATACAGGCTGGAAGTCTCCTAAAGTTTTTAAACGCCACTATTTAAAACCTTTGGAAGCCCTAAAATTTGCTACAGTGGCAGCAGGGAATGTGGTTCCTCCTGAAGGTAATGAGTCTTAATCACAATGTCTTGCTCTATCCTCCTTCCTCCTACCTGCCTTATTTATTGTCTCTACTTTAGTTTTTGGTTTTGTTTTTACCTGAGCTACACCCTTATGGTGTAATGTTATTTATCATACCTGTTAGTAGTCTTACTCTCCCACGAGTTGATTTTTGTTATTCTTACCCTCAGGGTTGTAAATTATTTTGATCTTGCATCGTTATTTTACCTTGCTTTGACTTGTCATCCCTTAGTTTGGGATTTTTGCTACATTGTATTTACCACCCCTCCTTTATGTTAAGAGAGTATTTATTCACTGGATACCTAGTATGTCCTATTTCTTTGAATTAAACAATGTTTTTGTATTATTTTGTCTTTAATTTACTTTCCCCTCAGGTATTGTTCCAAGTTTTGGGACCTTTTCTCTGGTATAATTTCACGGAGCGGCACAGGTGGAGCCCAGAAAAGGGATTTTGACGAAGGAAAAATCTATTTCTGGGCAAGAGACCTGTGCCGCCCAGTGAACCCTCCCTGACTTCCCTCCCAACATGGGCCCCAAACTTGGGTGCTATGAGGAGTGACGTCACTGGCGTGGATTAGGTTGTTGGTAGTAGCGTTCGGTGGTGGGTGTTGAACAGCACCTCGCTGTAATGGGGATATTGAAGAGGAGATATCTAAATGGTGCGAGACCTCTGGTTGTGATTTATCACACCCCAGTATTATTATACCGACACCTTAATAGGTGAGCGAGCTGCGTTCAACCTGACATTCCTATGCAACTTTTTTCTCTGGTAAATTCATAGCAGTTTTCACCTTAGAAATGATGTAAAAGGAGCATTTCACTGGGCGGCACAGGTCTCTCGCCCAGAAATAGATTTTTCCTTCGTCAAAATCCCTTTTTTGGGCTCAGGCCATGTCGTCCTGATGGAAGGTTACCAGAGCATTAATGTATCTGTGGATTTTCTATTGTGCCTTAACCTCAAGACAATATTTCCTTGGTCACTCAGACCTTACACATATGACGTTACCATTATACGTCATTACTTCTAATCATGAACTATGTTAGTGCTTCCTGCCCCTACAGGGAAGAGTCATACCAGACCCAGGAAAAAGTCTCGAGGTTTGCATATTTCATATGAACAAACCTACCAACAAAAGGTATACAGGTCTCACTACATACCCAATCAGTCAAAGTTTGTATTCCCAATACGAACAAATGTTTATAGCATCCAAGGCATACAGGGTTAGCTATATGCGAAGACAGACAGGTTTGTATCCGTGTAGAGACAAGGTATGTATACACAGAAAAAGGTTTGTCTACATGTAAGAACAAAGTTATTACAGTTGTTCTCGTGTAAATATGCAGATAAAAAGGGGAATAATAAATAATGCTCGTACAAATCTTTATTTATTTGAATTTGGGGCGAAATAAGACGCAAATACCAATCAATTTTTTATTGGTAATCAAAAAATTTGTAATTCAACATACATTTTATAGTAACACAAAAAATTTTAGTGAATAATAATAAACATAAAACATATAGGCAAGCACAGAAATACTAAGTTTCATTTGAAAAGAAACAATCATAATGCCACTAAATTTAAAATTTAATAAATTTTCTAATATACAATTCTGTGAATGACTGTCTTTTCACACTGTGTAAAAAACACTTGGCACAAGTGTTAACTTTTTATGTTTCTTCACCTTTAGTATCTGGAACAGTCCATAGTGTCACCCTGGCGACACTTCACTTCACATGTTGCACTGTAAGGTGTCAACATGCACACCCTGTACATGACAGTCCCAATCAATTCACTGTTCCTCGCAGCACTAAGCGACAGGTTTTAGTACACTACCTGCCGCCACCACAAATCTTTTTAACTCTTGCACTTGCTTCGCGTAGTGTTTGAAAAACACTCTGGATGACTTCCATCCAGTATACGAGCGAAGACGCTCAAAAAGGGATTTTGACGAAGGACAAATCTATTTCTGGGCGAGAGACCTGTGCCGCCCAGTGAAATGCTCCTTTAGCACCATTTCTAAGGTATATAACTGCTATATATTACCAGAGAAAAAATTGCATAGGAATGTCAGGTTGAACCCAGCTCGCTCGCCTATATAAGGTGTCGGTATAATATACTGGGGCGTGATAATTCACAACCAGAGGTCTCGCACCATTTAGATATCTCCTCTTCAAAATTCCCGCCACAGCGAGGTGCCGTTCAACACTACTACCACCAACCCAACCCACGCCAGTGACGTCACTCCTCATAGCACCCAAGGTTTGGGGCCCATGCTGGGAGGGAAGTCAAGGGAGGGTTCACTGGGCGGCACAGGTCTCTCGCCCAGAAATAGATTTTTCCTTCTTCAAAATCCCTTTTCTGGGCTCCACCTGTGCCGCCCAGTGAAATTATACAAGAGAAATGGTCCCAAAACTTGGAACAACGCCTGAGGGGAAAGCAAATTAAATTCAAAATAACAACGTATATGGTTTAATCAAGAAAAGGATATACTTGGAACAATAAGTAAACACTTCCTTAACATCAAGTAAAGATTGGCAAAAAGTAAATCTGCAAAATATTCTCAATGAAGGGATGACAGGGACAGCCAGGGACATTAGCAGTCGCAATATTAAATATTAATACAATCCTGAGTGTAAAACAACAAAAATCAATTCGTGGAATAAGGTAATTAACTGACATGATAAAAGGTTACACCATAAGGGTGTAGCTCAGGTAAGACAAAACCAAAACTAAGGAAGGGACAATAAGTAAGGCAGGTAAGAGGAAGGAGGATAGCAAGACATAGTTGATTAAGACTCATTATGATCAGGAGGAATCACATTCCCTGCTGCCACTGTAGCAAATTTTACGGCTTCCAGAGGTTTTAGATAGTGGCGTTTAAATACTGATGGAGACTTCCAGCCTGTATATTTAGTAAGTTCAGCGAAGTTCATGTGGTGGAAGTAATTAACTGAGGTAGCTACAGCTCGTATATCATGGATATGAGGGAATGAATCAGGGTTATCCTGTTTAATGAAATATAAAATTTGTTGCCTGATCCCTTTCAGGGTGATGGTACCTCCGTTTTCTCTAATGAATAAGGGCCCTGAGGACTTGATGGAAGTTCTATTTAAGTAGGCTTTCAGAGTGATTACTGGACATAATGATGGGTCCTGAGGGAGTGGAACAATCTTCCATGAGGACCATCTGTTCTGGGGGTCCTCATTTTTGGCTAAGAAAACTTTGTCAGGGGAGAGAAGGACTTCCCCTGACGGGAGAAATTCAATATGGCCGGGATCTCTAGTCAAGGCTGCAAGTTCTGATATCCTGGCGCCAGAAGCTAAGCTCATGAGGAATAAGGTTTTCCTTAGCAAGGGTATGTAATCACAAGATTCGTTGAGAGTGTCAGAGGCCAACTTAAGAACATCATTCAGAAACCAGAAAACTGAGCTAGGGCGAGTTGATGGTTTCAATCTGGCGCAAGCTCTTGGGATTGATGAGAAATATGAATCTGTCAGGTTTATGTTAAAACCAATATGGAAAATCTTTTTCAAGGCTGATTTAATTGTAGTAATGGTATTGGCTGCTAGACCTGATTCAAATAGAGTTCTGAAGAAGGTTACTGTCAGATTCATAGTCATTAACTCAACCTTGGAGTCCTTTAAAAATTTTGCAAGCTTCCTCACAGCTGAATCATATTGGCAAAGGGTGGATTCCCTTTTATCAGATTCCAAAAATAGGGTATTCTGAGGATCGATATCTGCACCTTTTTGGGCTGCAAATTTCATGAAGTCCATAAAGTTAGGGCACTGAATGTTTGAGGAAGCGAACACATTGTGAGTCTGTACTATTTGTGTCAGAATTGGGTTGGGTATCTGATGAGGGTGGAGACCCAATTCCACCAACAGGGGAAACCAGTTGCTCTTGGGCCAGTTGGGGGCTACTAGAGCAACATGGCCCTTGAAAGTCCTGAGTTTGTCCAACACCTTCATCAGCAGATTTATAGGTGGGAACAAGTAAATCTTCTCCCAAGTGTTCCAGTCTAAAGACATTGCGTCTGTGGCATAAGCCTGAGGGTCCAGGTTGGGGGCCACGTAACACTCTAACTTGTGGTTGGACTCTGTTGCGAAAAGGTCTACTTGGAGACCCAGGACTTGAGACAAAATCCAACGGAATGACTTTAGGTCCAGTGACCACTCCGACTCTAGCGGAGTTGTCCTCGAAAGTGCGTCCGCCACTACATTCCGCACTCCTGCTAGATGGACTGCTGACAGATGCCACTGATTTGATGCTGCCAAGGAAAATATCGCTAACATCACATGGTTGATGTTGCCTGACTTGGAACCCCCTCTGTTTATGCAGCGGACTATGACTTCGCTGTCTAGAACCAGTCTTATGTACTGTGTCTTAGCTGGGGATAGTCGTCTTAGGGTTAGTAAGACCGCCATGGCCTCTAAGATATTGATATGAAGATGTTATAATATCATCGACCATAGTCCTTGAACTTTCTTGTACTGGGAGTATCCCCCCCAGCCTGTTAAGGAGGCGTCTGTGTGAATGACGAGTCTTGGGGACGGGTATTGTAAGGGAACTGACTTTGCCAGGTTTTTGACCTTCATCCATGGCTGAAGTCTCTTCCTCAGATCTGGTGGAAGTCGAGCTCTTTTGTCCTGATATTTCTCGTTCGCTCTGGAGCGCCATACTCGATTTATGTCCTTCAGTCTGGCCTTCAGTAGGATATCTGTTACTGAGGCGAACTGTAAGGAGCCCAAGATTCTTTCTTGGTTCCTCCTGGACGTCAATTTGTCCTTGAGAAAACGTTTCGTATTCTTTGCTATTTCCGTTCTCTTGGCTTTGGGGAGACATAGCGTGAGGGAGCATAGATCCCATTGAAGTCCCAACCATTGAAACTTGGCCTCCGGGACCAGGCGAGATTTCTCGAAGTTGATCTGCAACCCCGAAGTTGATCTGCAACCCCGAAGTTGATCTGCAACCCCAAGTGTTGAAGGAATTGGATTACTTTGTTTGTTGCTGTGAGGCAGTTCTCGACGTTGTCTGACCAGATAAGCCAGTCGTCTAGGTATGCAACTATCTGAATTCCTTGGGTTCGTAACTCTTGGATTACTGTTTCTGCCAATTTGGTGAAAATTTTGGGTGCCATGTTGAGCACGAATGGCATCACTTTGAATGTATAGGCCTGGTTGCCTAGTTTGAAGCCCAGGAAAGGACGGAAATGCCTTGCCATCGGAACGTGATAGTAGGCATCTGTAAGATCTATAGAGGTGGTATTCAGACGGGACAGGTCTAGGATTACCTTTCGCTTGCCTGAGTCTTTCTTTGGCACGCTGAACAAGCGACCTTGAAATCTTAAGTGATTTACCTCCTTGATTGCGTTCTTCTGCAACAGATCTTTTACAAATAAGGCTAGCTCCTGTGTTGGAAGTTGATGGAAACTGGTCGGTGGAGGGGGCCCTTCTATCCAACTCCACCCCAGACCTCTGGAAATTATGCTGAAGGCCCAATCACTGAACTTCCAACGACCTCGGAAGGAATAGAGCCTTCCCCCTACCTGAGGGTTCTCAATAACTTGCTGCGGATTTGCCTCCTCGACCTCCGCGTGATCCTCTGCCCTGGGAGAAGGACCTTCCGCCACCTCAGTTGTGAAAGTTACCCCTTGCACCGGAGCCTCTGGCGTGTTGGTAACCTTGGGAGGTACCCCGGGATTCATAGCTGGGATTAAAGGCCGGGGAAGTAGGGAACAAAGTCGACGCTACTTGACTCTGAGGGACCAACACATATTGTTGTTGGGGTTGGCCCCTTGAAGTGGATGGCTGACTCCCCTGTGCCACCGGGATGGGTTGGACCACTTGAAGTGGTTGACGATATTGGGAGGATTGGTGGGTCGTAACCTCTTCCTGCCCCGAGATTGTACGCCGGTTGGTTCGAACTTCCGTTTTGTAACTAGACCCCACCGAACCTTGAGGCTCTGGTTGACTCTGGCAGCCTCACTTAGAACGTTGTTCACCAGATCCTCCGGGAATAGGTCCGGACCCCAGAATGGGGCTTTAATGAGCTTGTTAGGCTCATGTCGGATAGTGGCCTCAGACAAAACATGTCTGCGGCAACGACGTCTGGCTGCTAGGAAGTCGTAAGCATCCGAGATTACGGTCTGTAAAAGAGATTTAGTCAAGACCTTGAAGATGGGCTCTTCCTCGTACATAAGGGAGAGCATTTCAGCCATTGTTCCGGAGTTGATGGTCCTGCTTAGCCTGGTCCGGGCTTCGAACTCAAGGCGGATCAAAGAGTCCGGAAGCCTAGGAAGACGCTCGCTGAACTGTGAGGAAGCACAGTCAGCGGCCAGTTTGCCTGTCGTGAAGGTGGCCGGAGCGTTATGCCAGCACTCGTGGTCTGATGGAAATAGGAGGGAGGTTAGGTCCGTCTCCCGCAGTTGCGGTAACGGCTTGTCCTCACTTATGGCTTGATGGGCTAGATCCATCATTTTAGTCATGCATGGAGTGGGAGTTTGCTCATCTACTAAAAACATTCTGTAGGAGCTTTTGTGAGGGGTAAGCATGGTGTTTACACACTCCCACTCATTCAGTGCTCGGACCCAAGTAGACTGGGCCTGCTCTTTTGGGTAGATAACGGTCTCCTTAGGGACCTTATCTAGCCTAACGAGGGCTTCATCGGTCAGCCGGACGAAGCCGGGGAAGGGGAATTGGAGACCGGGAGGAAAGAATTCAAAGTCCTCAATAGGACGGGTGTCACAACCCTCAATAGTCAGCATGCCATCCGTATAGGGAGAGTGCAGAGCCATTCTCCACGGGTTAATCTTTGTGAAAGGCGGGAGCTTAGAGGCGTCCGGCATGACGTATTGTTGCTGTTGTGGCAACCCTTTCCGCATGAGGCTCTCCAAAAGACCCTCTTGGGTCTGCAGTCTGTCTGTAAAGGAAGACATCATGAAACCGATTTGGCTCAGCAACTTATTAGAGAAGGCCTCTGGGTCGAAGGCCGCCGGGGTAGGTATGGGGGCTGTCTGCACTCCCAGACCATGAGAGGAAGAGGAGGCGACAGCGGAGTCTTTTGGGACTCCGGAAGTGGAAGTCTTGCCTGACTTTGAGGATTTGGAAGGCCAGCGAGTCTTCAATAAAGGTCTCCGCTGGGTTTTGACCTTAGGGACAACTGGATGTGGCCTGGTGTCAAATCTGGGGTTCCCGGAGAAACCCTGAAAAGAAGAATGATTAGAAGAAGTAGAGAAAGTCGGACTAAGGAGAGGAATCTTAGCCCGGGACCCACCTGCCTCACCTACCTCCCTACCTGGTTCTGGCTCGTCGAGGGCCATAGGTTCCACGTCGAGGTTGATGGAGGCGACGTTGTCCACAATAGTGTCGTTAGTCTGATCTTGGTCCATGGGAATGCACAAGGTCGCGTTGATATCGGCAATGATGGAGTCCGCCACGTCCTTGGGGACCGCTGCCGAGGTTTTAGCGTTAGGGTAGATCAAGTTGCACCAGTCCTCGGACAAGACGTAAGGCTGCTTGGCCTTAACGTTGCGGGCGAAGCCGCCTACCCAGACCTTCAAGGTTGCCCGGGCCGAAGTCTTAGAAGACTGAGAGATCTGAAAGAAATAGACCGTTACTAATGGTAGTGACTTCGAGGAAAGTGAAAGATCACATAATCGATAAGGGACGATTCGATCAGAAATTGCAATATGAAATAGCAGGGAATTAAAGGTTAAACCCTGTGTAAAATTAGATAGTAACGATAGGAATACTCACCGAGTCCGAGGAAAGGGTGGTAACCAACCAGTAGCAGACAAGGCAGTTGTCCGGATGCCATACAACCAGGTTGTCCATCTGAACACTACAGTCGGCATGCGACCTGCAGACATCGTGGCCGCACGGTTATTGGAGAACGGCCGCACAGGCTGTCATTCGGCAACGGACCATCTGTAATAATAAGGATACATAAGTATCTCTTATAAAGTTAATGTCCCGAGAAGGGACCTGGGGGATCCGGGTATTAAAATTAGGTTAGTATGCAACTGAGATATAGACTAAGAGTAACAATCCGAACAGTAACAGGAAGGAAAAACTTAGCCTATGTAATAATCTGAGTAACACCCAAGTCCGTATAGTTATGATCATTCGATAAGAGTATTGTCAAAGGCGAAAAATATACTATCCCGTCAGTATTGAGGAAGCATAGGGTAATTGCAATAGGGTCGACATTATACCGCCTGACCCGGGAGACAGCTGTGGCGGACCCGGGGGACACAACCAGCTGTCGAGGTAGGTAATCGAAAGGGAGGGAGGGAGGAGCCAAGGACCCCTCGCCAACCACAAGAACCTTAACGAACCGAAATAAAAGTAATGACAAAACTCAATAAAATATTCTAAATTAAAAAATCTAACGAGATTCCTCCAAGAAAAAGTGATTATCATAAGGGTCCCGTGGGGTGCGGGACGTAACGGAGGGAATCTCGTGGAGTAACCCATACACAACCGAGTTCCCCCCCCCGCCGACCGATGGCCAATCAGAGCGGCGGGGGAAAAAGGCTACGACAAGGCATGTGAGTGAATGAACTAGACTGAAACCCCGGTGGATGTTCTCGGTACCAACTAGTGAGTCATAAGGTATCCCAGGAAGGGATGGTGTGAGGGGGAAAGGTTGAGGTATGAGAGGACTCGACCCGTAATGCCAAACCGCTCATACAACATCTCGAGAGACGAGAGGAATCCCTGAATTGGAGATGAGGAAAGCAATAAAATAATGTAAAATAATGTAAAATAATGTAAAATGATGTAACACATTGAACTGGTTTATAAGGCATGCGTAACTTAAAATAAAATCAGTAAGAGAGGGACGCAAGGGAATGGCAGGGAGATAAATAACGGGCAGCCTTCCAGAGCGGGGAGGAGTCGTGCTGGACAGGGATACCAACATAACTTCTACCTCGGGTAGATGCCGAACGGTAGGAAAACGAATAAAATAAAAACTGCCCCGCGAGAGTCCCACTCAAACTAAGCGATAACTAGACTAGATGGTAATCGTAATAAATTATTAATAATATTAATATATAATATCAATAATATAATAATATAAACACTTAATGCGGTAGCAAAACCAACTAGACCGTGCCCGAGCAGGCTTGCCAACCGAGTTCAAAACTATGATACGTAGTATACAGTAATATCATAAAAAACATCAAAATAATATCCAAAGCACAATGATGAGGTGTAATCGGTGAGAAAAACTCCAAAATGATGTTCGAAACGAAAAACAATCAGTATGGAAGACCAATTGTAATACGTTAAGAACGAGCGAAGGAGGTAGCAAACCAGCAAGGGAGCCACGAGCGGTCCGACAAAGAGGAAAAATTAAAAACCTCGAATAAAATTAAAAGTAATGGCAATGCTACCCCCAAAAGCTCAAAACTCATAGATCTGGTACTTAACTTAGATGGGGAGACCAGGGAATCCGACATCTGCACAAAGAAATGAGATAATCACCGAAAACACTGTAAACAAAAAACACAAGTGAACGAATGCGGTGCTATATAAGGAGTGACGTCACTGGCGTGGGTTGGGTTGGTGGTAGTAGTGTTGAACGGCACCTCGCTGTGGCAGGGGTTTTGAAGGGGAGATATCTAAATGGTGCGAGACCTCTGGTTGTGAATTATCACGCCCCAGTATATTATACCGACACCTTTTATAAAGGCGAGCGAGCTGGGTTCAACCTGGCATTCCTATGCAATTTTTTCTCTGGTAATATATAGCAGTTATATACCTTAGAAATGGTGCTAAAGGAGCAATTCACTGGGCGGCACAGGTGGAGCCCAGAAATCCATATGTTGGAAAAATGTCAATGACGAAGCAATCTTTCTAGGATCGTGACCTGCGGGAGTACTGTCAGGATCCGCTCAGCGAATGAAGTAGGTGATCTTCGCCCTTAGTTGTTTTAGAGACAAGTTTGAACCTGATGTTTCTCCTTTAAAGAGCTGTCCTCCCCTGAAGTCTGAAGTTCTATGGAGATAGACCTTTAGGCACTCCACTGGACACAGCGAGACATCTTCCTTCAGAGAGCGGATTCTCCAGGGACCCCACCTTTTGTTAGGTAGCTCATTCTTGGCAAGAAATGTTGTCAGGAAAAAGATTCAGTTCTCCCCCTTCTGTGAACTGAATATGGCCCTCATCCCAAGAAAGGGCCACTACTTCAATCACTCTGGCCCCCGAGGCTAGAGCAAACAAGAATATAACTTTTTGAGTTAAATCTTTCAGAGAGCAGTCCTCATTGTTCACTGTTGATGCAAAGTGAAGAACCTTATCCAAGGACCATGAGATGGGCCTCGGATGAGCTGCAGGCTTAAGTCTAGCACAAGCCTTAGGGATCTTGCTAACGATTTTGTTGGAAAAGTCTACTTGGAAGGCGTACAGCAAAGGCTTAGCCAAGGCAGATTTACACGTTATCGTGTTGGCTGCTAAACCTTGTTCATGAAGGTGAATAAAAAAGGATAAACAGAAATCTGTTGAGATCTCTTTTGGTTTCTTTGCCAAGACAAAAGCAACCCATTTCTTCCAAGACGACTCATATTGTCTTCTGGTAGATTTAAACTTATATCCTTCTAAAAAGTCTATACTGTCTCTTGAAATCCCAAACCTTTCCTTAACTGCTAAGGAGAGAAAATCATGAGAGGAAGGTTTTGGGTTTTCCATGATGAAGCGAAGACAGTCGACTTCTGTACTTGTTGAGTCAGAACTGGGTCCGGCAACGGGACCAGCCTCAGCTGCAATTCCAATACTAGAGGGAACCAGTTGCTCATCGGCCATTTGGGAGCCACTAGAGCTGCTGTTCCCTGAAAGGATCTCAGCTTGTTGAGGCCCTTCAACAGAAGGTTGGTTGGAGGAACAGGTAAATCCTGGTCCATCTGTTCCAGTCGAAGGATTAATTGATTGATTGATTTAAGGTTTTCAGGCATCCTGACATTTAAGGTCATTGACGCTGATATCATTTAGTTTATATATACAAAAAAATTAAAGAATATTCAATCAAAACCATAAAAGTTGAATGTCATTATAAAAGTTAGATAGTTTTCAGAAGACCTGCTTATGAAATAAATCTAAAAATGCCACTTGCATAGTAGGACACATCATGTCCAAGAATCTTGGCAAGGATGAACCTGCCATCCTTACCTCGAGCCTCAAACAAATATCTATTCCTTAAGTTATTATAATTGGGGCATTCGGTCAACAAATGCCTCACTGTTAGAGGTACTAAACAGTCTTCACAATACGGTTGGTGTTGGCCCTTCAGCAGAAACTCGTGTGTCAACCGAGTGTGACCAATACGGGCACGACAAAGAGAAGTCTCCCATTTTCGGGGCATCATGTTATACCTCCAAGGAGATATGGCATTTGTTACTTCTCTCATTTTATTGCCATCTATTGCCATTTATTACAAACCAATTTCTTGATGTTAGGTAGGAAATCGTTACACGGAATGGGATATCTTCTTGGCAGCAACTCGGATGCAGCATTCTTTGCCAGTGAATCTGCCTTCTCATTCCCAAACACACCTACATGTGCTGGAACCCAACAAAATCTAACTGTTATACCTCTCCGTCCAATAATAAAAAGCCATTCTAAAATCTTTAAAACTTGAGGGTTGCTAGAATTAAAAACTTTTAAAGCTTGAAGGACACTCCTTGCATCACTAAAAATTGTAAAATTACCCTCCTTCTCCAACGCTATTTTCTCAATAGCGGTTAATATTCCATACAGTTCGGCAGTAAATATGGAAGCTGTTAGAGGAAGTGCACCTCTACAATTAAAACCATTACTATGTACTCCAAATCCAACGCCAGCATCAGATTTGGAGCCATCAGTATATATAAAAGTCGATCCTCAATGTTCTTCAACATGTTCCATAAAAAGAGACCTGGCTTCTAGATCAGTCATATTCTTCTTAACTCCAATAAAGTATTTACAAAAAGATATCTCTGGTAATTTCCATGGAGGCGTTGATGATACCTTGAATGGAAGTACCTTACTTCTAATTATATCCAGACTGTTTAATATAATCGTTTCACCCGAAAGCCATAAGGTTGAGGAGATTTTGGGTGCAACTCAAAGTAAGATGTGTGTCTTACAAGGCTTGTAGTCTGAAAGGCTAAAGAGTTAGGGAGTCTTTGCAATCTAAACCAATACCGAATAATGGAAGACATTCGGTAAAGGTCTAGAGGTAACTCTCCAGCATCAACAAGGAGACTTGGGATAGGTGAAGTTCTAAATGCTCCTGTAGAGAATCTAATACCAGCAATTTGTATTGAGTCTAATAGTTTTAACCGGCTTGGGGTGGCTGAAGAGTATATTTCACATCCATAACTAATTTTGGAAAAAATCAAGGCCTTATATAATTTTAAAATAGTATTGCAGTCTGCCCCCCATGATGTATGGAACAATACTTTTAAGATATTCAGAGCCTCAAGACATTTAGCTTTTAACGCTTTCAAGTGAAAAACCCATGTAAGCCTACAATCAAATATCAAACCTAAAAATTTAGCTTCACTTGCACATGGTATCCATTGACCTTTAATGTATATATTCGGGTCTGGATGTACTCCCCGGATACGACAAAAATGGACAATGGTAGTTTTAATTGTCGAGAACTTAAATTCATTCATGTCAGCCCACTGGATAATTTTGTCAATAGAGAGTTGTATTTTTCTCTCAACCATTGCCATTCTAGTTCCAGCAAATGATATTGAGAGATCATCCACAAATAATGTTGAGAGAACATCCCGGGGAATGACTGAGGATATCCCATTAATTGCTAGTGCAAACAGGGTTACACTCAGCACACTCCCCTGAGGAACTCCTTCCTGACTCTTACTCTCTGATAGAGTGTCCCCACACTCTCACTTGAAAAACTCTGTGTGAAAGAAATGACTGAATAAATAGTGGTAGTTCTCCTTTTAATCCTAGTTCATGAATTGTTTTAAGTATACCATATCTCCATGTGGTATCATATGCCTTTTCAAGGTAAAAAAAAAAAAAACTGTCACATGGCGCTGTTTGGAAGCAAAGGCTTCACAAATAGAGGACTAAGTCTTACTAACACATCAGTTGTTGAGTGCATTTTTCTGAATCCACACTGAATCAGTGATAAAATACCCTTTTCAAGGTACCAATCAACCTTGCATTGACCATCTTCTCCATGATTTTACATAAACAAGAAGTCAATGCAATAGGTCGATAGCTTGCTGCTAAAAACTTATCCTTACCGGGTTTTAAAAAGGCTAAAATAATGGCTAGTTCCCAAACACTTGGGTAACTACAGTGGCACCTCTACATACGATTGTCCTAACATACGAATTTTCCAACATCCGAAGTAAAATTCGACCAAATTTCTGTCTCGACACCCGAAGTAATGCTCCAACATCCGATGTAGATCTAGTTTACGCCGGTAGATGGCAGCATGTAAGAGGGAAGCCATTGAGCGTCGAGTGCTCAGTTCTCTGTTCTTGTGTGTATCGTGTGGTTGTCCTCTGTTTGGTCTGTTATTAACAGTGCTTATTTTCTTCCTTTTCTCACATTTCCTTTTTGATTTTACCTATAATCATGGTGCCTAAGAAGCTAAGTTTCAGTACAGGTAGTGGTGAGTAAAGGAAGAAGGCAATTCTTTAATTAGAATTGAAGCAAGAAATTATAGAAAAACATAATAGCAGTGTGCATGTGAGTGATACTGTATGGTTAAACAATATGGCCGGAATAGGCATATGATCTCGACGATCATCAAGCAGAAGGCAGCCATTAAAGCAGATAAACCATCGAAGGGGATCACCATTATTACAAGACATTGTAGTAATACCCTGGAAGAGATAGAATGCCATTTGTTGATAGGGATAAGGGACAAAGAGATTGTTGGCAATGATCATTTGTGAGAAGGGCCAGCGTGATGAACAGAAAGAAAGAAAAAAGTGAAGCAAAGAAAACCAAGATAGTATTAACAAGCTCTTTTAAAAAAGTCTTCTCTCTTTTTCTGTTTCTCTCTAAACATAGCATTAACATGTTCTTTGAATAAAATCTCTCTCTCTCTCTCTCTCTCTCTCTCTCTCTCTCTCTCTCTCTCTCTCTTGTTCTTCTTCGCTGTTGTAGTGTTAAAGACGTCTATTATTTTTTTTTCCGAGAGAGAGAGAGAGAGACAGAGAGATTAAAAAAAAATATGTTTAGAGTACATACGATTTTTAACAGCGTTGAGTTGAAAAACAATTAAATGTAACTAAGAAAGTAATAACAGCTAATCTGAATTCCTTTATTAACTAAAACAAATATTGATACACACACACTCGTGTGCGTATGCACAAACACACACACACAGGTGCAAGAATTGCTACGCAGTAAGAGACAGACGGTCGGGGAGGAGGTAGAGATGGTGACTGCGATAACGTACCGTAACTCGTCACTGAAAGTGATGAAAATTAAAAATCAAAAGAAAAAAAATGTAAAAAAAGGGATTTTGACGAAGGAAAAATCTATTTCTGGCCGAGAGACCTGTGCCGCCCAGTGAAATGCTCCTAAAGCACCATTTCTAAGGAATATAACTGCTAAAATATTACCAGAGAAAAAATGCATAGGAATGCTAGGTTGAACTAGCTCGCTCACCTATTGGTGTCGGTATAATCTAGGGCGTAATATGACCAGAGGTCTCGTACCATTTAGATATCTCCTCTTCAAAATCCCTCAATAGTGAGGTGCGGATCAACCTCTCCTGCCGCGCAGACTAGTACTACTAACTCTACCCACGCTTGCCCAGCACTTCCTATAGCCCCCCTAAGTTTGGGGTCTGATCAGGGGGGGACAACTAGGGTGGGTTCACTGGGCGGCACAGGTCTCGCCCAGAAATAGATTTTTCCTTCGTCAAAATCCCTTTTCTGGGCTCAACCTGTGCCGGCCAGTGAAATAGTACCAGAGAAACGAACCCAAACTTCAGTAAATATAAGGGAACGAATTAAAATCAACATAACATAACAGTAGTTTAATCAAGAGTTGTAGTAGTAAACGATAGTCTTTTATAACATCAAAAACTGACAGGGTATAATATCCCAGGAAGGGATGACAAAATGTAAAAATAAAACTTGAATTCAAAATTGGATCTGAGGTCAGAATGTCTTAGATAAAACCATATAAAACTGGACATAAAAGAAATACAGTTCGCAGGAAAAAATGTAAATATGACAATTAATAATAGAGATAAACAATATCTAAGACATGGGGACACCCATGGGTGTGACATAACAAACTGAACTCAGGTAGGAACTGTAAGTGAGGCAGGTAAGAGGAAGAAGATGGCAAGACATAGTACATTCAGGAATTAATTAGGAATTAATTTGTTCGGGGGATACCACGCTCCCTGCGGCTACGGTAGCGAGCTGAAGGGCCTCTAGATGTTTAAGATAGTGCCGCCGGAACACTGACGGGGATTTCCATCCGGTATATTTAGTAAGATCTGCAAAGTTCATGTGATGGAAAAAATTTATTGAGGTTGCTACCGCCCGCATGTCATGGACGTGAGGGAAAGACTCAGGATTAGCCTGTTTGATAAAATACAAAATCTGTTGTCTGATCCCTTTTAAAGTTATAGTCCCTCCCTGTTCTCTGACAAACAAGGGTCCTGAGGTCTTATAGGAAGTCCTTGATAGAAAGGACTTTAGAGTGGTAACAGGACACAGGGAAGGATCCTGAGGGAGCGGGATAATTTTCCAGGAGGACCATCTGTTCTGAGGGTCTTCATTTTTGGCCAAGAAGACTTTGTCTGGGGAGAGGAGAACTTCTCCTGATGGAAGGAACTCGATGTGGCCTGGATCTCTTGACAAGGCCGCTAATTCCGAAATTCTAGCGCCGGATGCTAAACTCATAAGGAATAGAGTTTTTCTGAGTAGAGGTATATACTCACATGAGTCGTTGATGGTTTCTGATGCCAGTTTGAGGATATCATTGAGAAACCAGGAAACCAAGTTAGGACGAATGGATGGTTTCAGTCTGGCACAAGCTCTTGGAATTGAAGCTAGCAATGAGTCTGTTAGATCTATATTAAACCCGACCAGAAAAATTTTCTTCAAGGCAGACTTAATGGTAGTAATAGTGTTAGCTGCCAAACCTGACTCAAACAAGGTTCTGAAAAAGGTAACCGTAAGGTTTAATGTCATAAAGACAACATTAGAATCCTTCAAAAACTTTGCTAGTTTTTTGACCGCTGAATCATATTGACGAAGAGTGGAGTCTCTCTTATCTGATTCTAAGAATAAAGTATTCTGGGGATCTATGTTAGCCCCTTTGTGGGCCGCAAACTTCATGAAGTCCATAAAGTTAGGGCGTTCCGAATGTTTGAGGAAGCGAACACAGTGCGCGTTTGTACTATTTGGGTCAAAGTCGGGTTGGGAATCTGGCGAGGGCGGAGACTCAGCTCCAGTAAAAGAGGAAACCAATTGCTCTTGGGCCAATTGGGGGCCACCAGGGCTACTTGACCTTTGAAGGTTCGAAGTTTGTCCAGCACCTTCATCAATAGGTTCACCGGTGGGAAAAGATAAATCCTTTCCCAGGTGTTCCAGTTCAGAGACATGGCATCTGTGGCGTAAGCCCGAGGGTCCAGGTTGGGGGCCACATAACATTTCAGTTTGTGGTTGGACTCCGTCGCGAAGAGATCTACCTGCAGGTCCGGTACCTGGGAGAGGATCCACTGAAACGATTTTTGATCTAGTGACCATTCTGACTCCAACGGGGTCGTCCTTGAGAGTGCGTCTGCCACAACGTTCCGAACTCCAGCCAGATGGACAGCTGATAGGTGCCATTGGTTTGAGGCTGCTAGGGAAAAGATTGCTACCATCACATGGTTGATGGTGCCTGACCTGGAGCCCCCCCTGTTTAGGCAACGGACTATAACTTCGTTGTCGAGAACTAGTCTCAGGTGTTGCTTCTTGGCCGGGGAAAGACGTTTTAAAGTTAGTAAGACCGCCATGGCTTCTAGGACGTTTATGTGGAACTGTTGGAACATTGTGGACCAAGGCCCTGAACCTTCCTGTGTTGGGAATAACCTCCCCAACCTGATAGGGAGGCATCCGTGTGGATGACTATCTTTGGAAGAGGTTACCGAAGCGGGACCGATTTCGACAGGTTCTTGGTGGTTGTCCATGGGAGAAGCCTCTTCCGGAGAATGGGAGGAAGACGGGTCTTCTTGTCTCAAAATTTGTTGTTCGCTCTGGAGCGCCAAACCCAGTTTATGTCCTTCAGTTTCGCTTTCAGAAGAAGGTCTGTCACTGAAGCGAATTGTAGGGATCCTAGGATCTTTTCTTGATTCCTTCTGGATGTTATCTTTTCCCCGAGAAAGCGTTTGGTATTCTTCGCAATCTCTATTCTCTTGGACCTGGGAAGACATAGGGTGTGAGAGCATAGGTCCCACTGTAATCCCAGCCACTGAAACTTGGTCTCCGGTGTTAGGCGGGACTTTCTGAAATTTATTTGGAATCCCAGAGACTGAAGATACTGGATCACTTTGTCGCTTTGAGACAATCCTCGACGTTGTCTGACCAGATTAGCCAATCGTCCAGATATGCGACGACTTGGACCCCTTGGGTTCGAAGTTCTTGAATGACTGATTCCGCCAGTTTCATGAAAATTCTGGGCGCGATGTTGAGCCCGAAAGGCATCACTTTGAACGTGTAAGCCTTGTTGCCTAGTCTGAATCCTAGGAATGGGCGGAAATGTCTCGCTATTGGAACGTGATAGTAAGCATCGGTAAGATCGATGGAGGTGGTGACGGCCCCACGGGGAAGTAAGGTCCGTACCTGCGAGACGGTAAGCATGTGAAACTTGTCGCATTGAATGAACAAGTTTAGCCCGGGAAAGATCGAGGATGACTCTCTGGCTGTCTGAGTCTTTTTTCGGGACGCTGAATAAGCGACCTTGAAACTTCAGATGTTTTGTTTCTTTGATCGCATTCTTGCGCAATAGATCCTGGGTAAACAGGGTCAGATCCGGTGTCGGGAGTTGATGGAATTTGTTTGGTGGAGGAGGCCCTTCTATCCAACTCCACCCCAGGCCCTTGGAAATTATGCTGAAGGCCCAGGGACTGAACCTCCAGCAACTCCTGAATGCATAAAGCCTCCCTCCTACCTGGAGAATCTCAGTAGTTGGAGGATTTTCCGCCACGGCCTCCGCGTGATCCCTTTCCACGGGAGAAATATCTCCCCTTGCCTCTGTTCTGAAAGGAGCCTCTTGAACCAAGGCCCCTGCCTCGTTGGTATCCTTGAGAGGAACCCCGGGTCTCATAGGCAGGGTTATAAGCCGGTGAGGTGAACGAACTCGAAGCCACTTGGCTTTTAGGGACGAGAACATATTCCTCTTGGGGCTGAGGCTTGGAGGTGGAGGGTTGGATGGTCTGAGCAACCGGGACCGGCTGGACTACCTGGAGAGGTTGGCGGAACTGGGCAGAGCTATAAGGACGTAGCCTTTTCCTGCCCCGGGATTGAACGTTCGACTGTTCGAACTTCCGTTTGGGAGTGAGACCCCAACGGACCTTGAGGCTCTGGTTCACCCTGGCAGCTTTGCTTAACACCGAGTTGACCATGTCCTCCGGAAACAGGTCCGGACCCCAAGCGGAGGCTTTAATGAGCTTATTCGGCTCATGGCGGATAGTAGCCTCTGATAGAACATGCCTACGGCAACGTCTTCTGGCTACCAAGAAGTCATAGCAATCCGATAACAAGGATTGTAAGGTGGCCTTTGTCATGACCTTAAAAGCGTGTTCCTCATCAAAGTTGAGGGAAAACATCTCCGCCATCGTCGAGATGTTTAGGCTCCTGCTAAACCTAGACCGGGACTCGAACTCGAGTCGAATTAAGGTTTTGGGAAGTCTTGGAAATCGTTCGCTAAATTGCGTCGACGCACAATCAGCAGATAACTTACCAGAGGTAAATGTTGACTGAATGTTAAGCCAACATTCGTTATCTGATGGGAGCAGAAGAGATGTAGGGTCTGTCTCCCGAAGCTGGGGCAAAGGTTTGTCTTCGGCCACTGCTTGAAGAGCTAAGTCCACCATCTTGGTGACGCAAGGAGTAGGGGTCTGCTCGTCCACAAGAAACATAGTGTATGTGCTCTTGTGGGGAGTCAGCATGGTGTTCGTGCAACCCCACTCGTTCAGGGTTCTAACCCAAACAGACTGAGCCTGTTCTTTTGGGAAGATAACGGTCTCCTTAGGGACCTTATCTAGCCGGACAAGAGCTTCTTCCGTTAGCCGGGCGAAGCCTGGGAAGGGGAATTGAAGGCCGGGAGGGAAGAATTCAAAGTCCTCAATGGGCCGGGTTCCAAAGCCTTCAATGGTCAACATCCCGTCAGTGAAAGGGCAGTGGAGCGCCATTTTCCACGGGTTATTTTTAGTGAAAGGCGGGAGTTTTGAAGCGTCCGGGATGAGGAACTGCTGTTGTTGAGGCAGTCCTCCTTCTAAGGTGTCCAGTCTCCTGGTAACAGCAGATAGCATTGAGCTAATCTGTTCTGAGACAACCCTTGACATCATATTAGTGAGAGCCACCGGGTCGAAGTTGGCCGGGGCAACTGAGGAAGTTGGCTGCACTCCCGGGTCTTGAGAAGTAGAGGAGGTGCTAGCTGAGCCACTTGGGGCTCCGGGGAGGGAAGTCTTCTTTGACTAAGGGTCTCTTCTGAGACTTAACCTTGGGAGGAACCGGGTGTGATCTTGGGGTAGATTCA
Organism: Palaemon carinicauda; assembly: GCF_036898095.1. Taxonomy (NCBI): domain Eukaryota; kingdom Metazoa; phylum Arthropoda; class Malacostraca; order Decapoda; family Palaemonidae; genus Palaemon; species Palaemon carinicauda. The sequence goes on along the minus strand of NC_090746.1, from coordinate 28,164,688 downwards.
CGGTTCTCATCAAAACCTAGAAAGGAAGAAGTACTAGATGCTGAAGAAAAAGAAGGGCTAAGAAGAGGGATCTTAGCGCCGGACCCACCTGCCTCACCTACCTCCTTACCTGTCTCCGGTTCATCCAAAACCATGGGTTCCAAGTCCAAATTCAAAGCTGCAACATTGTCCTCAATGGGGTCGGGGTCGACACCGAGGTCAGTATCCTGATCGAGAGCAAGGTCCAGGGTTGCTGTAATGTCGGCAATAATAGGGGCTGCCACTTCTTTAGGCACTGCTGCAGAAGATTTTGCGTTGGGATAGATCAGGTTGCAGTAATCTTCAGAAAGGACGTAAGGCTTCTTGGCCTTAACGTTACGGGCGAAGCCGCCTAGCCAAACTTTCAAGGTGGCTCTTGCTGTGGTCTTAGCCGCTTGAGAACTCTGAAAGAACGGGGATAAGGTTAGCAAACCCGGGAGACGGAGCTGAGAAATGATAACCAAAGGTTCATTATATAAAGCAAGAGGAATGTAAGTAGACAAAATGACCTATAGAGGACTCACTGATTCTGAAGAGAGGGTGGAGACAAGGTCGTAACAGACAAGGCAGTTGTCGGGGTGCCAAACTATCAGGTCATCCATTTGAATCCCACAGTCGGCGTGAGATCTACAGACCTCATGTCCGCAGGGCTGGTGAAGGACGGCCGCGCAGGCTGTCATCCGACAGCGGACCACCTGTAAAAAGGAATAGTCTATGAACACCTTAATATCTCTAGAAGGGACCCCGGAGGATCCTGACCTTGAAATTAAAGCAAAATGCCTAGTCTTAGACTAAACATGCAGAGAACCTTAGACTATTCCAAGAGGAACCACGGGAGAGCCGGGGATGAGAAAAGGATGTATAAATAAGGGATTAAATAGTAAAAAATAATAGTCCCGGGCTGGGAACAGAAATACTTAAAGTAAACTTAAAGTAAACTTAAAGTTACATCCTTAATACATATAATAAAAAACTCCCATTATTATGATCTTATACATTAACGTCCGTGAGAGTATAGGGTTCCCGTAGGGAGAGTAGGAATCATAAACTGTGTCAGTGTCATCAGATCCGGCAGTATTATAAGCCCGGAGGTCCCAATGTCTGATGACGGGAGGGTACGGTGGGAGAATGCTGGGGGAGCCAAGGGATCCACTAACAAGACTACCGGGCGTACCGGGACGAAGGTAATGATTCGTGTAGAATGCTATGATTGTAGGTTAATAATATGTCACGAACGAAAATGGCAGGAGGTACCGTATGATGGGGACACTCCTAACATATAGATAAGGTCTCATTCCTAATTCCATTAAGCTAAAAGCAAAAGCCATACCAAGAAGGCGTTAGGTATACTGCCCGATTACATGGATAGGGCACGTGATATAGTCCCCGGCGGTCCCGACCCTCCCCCTCCCCCAACTGATGGCCAATCGAGACGACGGGAGGGGGGGGGGGACGAGAACCGCCCGGGGTGAATGAGACTATGTAACACCCCTTGAGATAATCTCGGTCCTCAATATGTCGGAATGTTGAGGGAAGACTGAGGAACAAGCATGCTTGGCCCGTATTGTCATAGCCAACAACCATCGAGTAAGAGGAGAGACGTGCTCTGGGAGGGGTGGGGGGGGGGTTACAGGGGAATCACGTGGACAGGTGGTGGTAGGCAGGGCTACCAACTGGAGATCCCCTCAACTCAACATGGAAAATCCCAAAAATATGATCATAACGGAGTTTGACAATAAAAACAATATGAACTGTTATAAATACTTAAAAGTAAATAATGAATAAAAGCGTAATCACGTAAAAAAGGCTAGGCATGCAAAGTTAATATGGCAAGAGAGGGACTCGAGCGAGTGGCAAGGGAGGAAGCATGATATCATCTTGGAAGATGGAAAACAGGGGTACCAACCTTACTACTGAAGCGGGTAGATACCGAACAGTAACACAAATAAAGAGCACGCGAGAGTCCCACTCGAACCAAAACATAAAACTATGTGATGAAAATGAAACTAATAGTCATTTATAACATCAAAGTGAAATGCTCCTAGAAAAAACAGCAAAACAGTTCCCCGCGGGAACGCTATCCACTATATGCACGAAGGCAGGCATGCCAACATAACTGAAGCCTTAATGATACGTAACACTGATACCATAGTATAATAATAATGATACACTAAGTTGAAAGCATATAATCGGTGTAAAGGTAAAATTCTCCTAAAAAGTTCGAACGAATAACAATGATGAAAGTAATAACGAACGAACTAGCGAGAAAGGGCAGGACCGTGGAACCATGAACGGTTAGAACGGGAACGCTATTCACTATAAATCACTTCTGAATTAATAAAACAAAGGCTACACTGCCCATTTATGCTTAAAACTCATGGATAAAGTACTTAACTTCGATGGAGTAACTTGGGATTCCGCCATCGATGCGTAGAAAAGGAAAAGTAATCCAAAAAACACCGAGGTAAACACAACCAACTTATCGTAACTGGTGCTAAAAAGGAGTGCTGGGCAAGCGTGGGTAGAGTTAGTAGTACTAGTCTGCGCGGCAGGGGAGGTTGATCCGCACCTCACTATTGAGGGATTTTGAAGAGGAGATATCTAAATGGTACGAGACCTCTGGTCATATTACGCCCTAGATTATACCGACACCAATAGGTGAGCGAGCTAGTTCAACCTAGCATTCCTATGCATTTTTTCTCTGGTAATATTTTAGCAGTTATATTCCTTAGAAATGGTGCTTTAGGAGCATTTCACTGGCCGGCACAGGTTGAGCCCAGAAATATGAAATATAAAAATAAAAAAAAAATGATATTTTAATTATAAAATAAATTTTTGAATATACTTACCCGGTGAATATATAATAGCTGCTGTTCCAGCGGCTCGACAGACAACACACTCAAAAACTCGCGAGCGATCGCTATGAAGGTTGCGGGTGTGCCCACCAGCGCCAACTATCGGCCAGATACCGCATATGCATGTAAACAAGCCTCAATTCTTCTCATCCCGCTGCGTTTCTATTGGGGAGGAAGGGAGGGCCTTTAATTTATATATTCACCGGGTAAGTATATTCAAAAATTTATTTTATAATTAAAATATCATTTTTAAATATTTAACTTAGCCGGTGAATATATAATAGCTGATTCACACCCATGGTGGTGGGTAGAGACCAGAGTTAATTAAGTTTACAGCGTATATGCTTAGAGTTTTTGACAGTTATAACATAACAAAACCCAAATATATAGGTACCTGGTAAGGAAGTTGACTTAGACGATTACTCTGCCTTGTTAGTCTGTCTTCCTTACGAAGCCCAGCGATCCTCTTAGGATGCTGAAAGACTCCGAGGAGCTGAAGTATCAAGGGCTGCAACCCATACAACAGGACCTCATCAAACCCCTAATCTGGGCGCTCTCAAGAAATGACTTTGACCACCCGCCAAATCAACCAGGATGCGAAAGGCTTCTTAGCCTTCCGTACAACCCAAAAACAAGATTAAAAACATTTCAAGAGACAGATTAAAAGGATATTGGAATTAGGGTAATGTAGTGGTAGAACCCTCACTCACTACTGCACTCGCTGCAACGAATGGACCCAGTGTGTAGCAGTCCTCGTAAAGAGTCTGGACATCTTTTAAGTAAAATGACGCGAATACCGACTTGCTTCTCCAAAAGGTCGTGTCCATAATAATTTGCAGAGATCTATTTTGCTTAAAGGCCACGGAGGTTGCTATAGCTCTTACTTCGTGCGTCTTAACCTTAAGCAAACATCGGTCTTTCTCATTCAATGAAGAATGAGCCTCTCGTATTAAAAATCTGATAAAATATGACAAAGCATTCTTTGACATAGGCAATGATGGTTTCTTAACTGAGCACCATAATGCCTCAGATCTACCTCGTAAGGACTTAGTACGGGCTAAGTAGAACTTGAGAGCTCTAACTGGACATAGCACTCTCTCCAGTTCGTTGCCTACGATCTCTGATAAGCAAGGTATATCAAAAGATTTAGGCCAAGGACGAGAAGGCAGTTCATTTTTGGCCAGGAAACCAAGTTGAAGTGAACATGTGGCTTTTTCTGTAGAAAAGCCGATGTTCTTACTGAAGGCATGAAGTTCACTGACCCTTTTTGCCGAAGCCAAGCACACTAGGAAAAGTGTCTTGAGGGTGAGATCCTTCAGGGAGGCTGAATGTAATGGCTCAAACCTGTCTGACATGAGGAACCTTAGGACCACGTCTAAGTTCCATCCAGGAGTCGCCAAACGACGTTCCTTAGAGGTCTCGAAAGACTTAAGGAGATCTTGGAGATCTTTATTGTTGGAAAGATCTAAGCCTCTATGACGAAAGACCGAAGCCAACATGCTCCTGTAGCCCTTAATCGTGGGAGCTGAGAGGGAGCGAACATTTCTCAGATGTAAGAGAAAATCTGCGATTTGGGCTACAGAGGTACTGGACGAGGACACAGATGCTGACTTGCACCAGTCTCGGAAGACTTCCCACTTCGACTGGTATGCTCTAATGTTAGAAGCTCTCCTCGCTCTTGCAATCGCACTGGCTGCCTCCTTCGAAAAGCCTCAAGCTCTTGAGAGTCTCTCGATAGTCTGAAGGCAGTCAGACGAAGAGCGGGGAGGCTTTGATGAACATTCTTTACGTGGGGCTGACGTAATAGATCTACCCTTAGAGGAAGACTTCTTGGAAAGTCTACCAGCCATCGAAGTACCTCGGTGAACCACTCTCTCGCAGGCCAGAGGGGAGCAACCAACGTCAACCTTGTCCCTTCGTGAGAGGCGAACTTCTGCAGTACCTTGTTGACAATCTTGAATGGTGGGAATGCATATAAGTCCAGATGAGACCAATCTAGTAGAAATGCGTCTATGTGTATTGCTTCTGGATCTGGGACTGGAGAGCAATAGATTGGAAGCCTCTTGGCCATCGAGGTGGCAAAGAGGTCTATGGTGGGTTGACCCCAAGTCGCCCAAAGACTCTTGCACATGTCCTTGTGGAGGGTCCATTCCGTGGGAATCACTTGACCCCTCCGACTGAGACAGTCTGCCAAGACGTTCAAGTCCCCCTGGATAAATCTCGTTAACAGGGAGATGCCTCGATTTCTTGACCAAATGAGCAGGTCCCTTGCGATCTCGTACAGCTTGAGGGAGTGTGTGCCTCCTTGCTTGGAGATGTACGCCAAAGCTGTGGTATTGTCGGAGTTGACCTCTACCACTTTGTTTCGAAGGAGACTTTCGAATTTCATCAAGGCCAAGTGGACTGCCAATAGCTCCTTGCCATTGATGTGCATGCTCTTCTGACTTGAGGTCCACAGACCTGAGCATTCCCGACCGTCCAGGGTCGCACCCCAACCCAAATCCGACGCGTCTGAGAACAATACGTGGTTTGGGTTTTTGACTGCTAGGGATAGTCCCTCTCTCAGACTGATATTGCTGTTCCACCATTTCAGGCATGCCTTTACTGGTTCGGAGACCGGGATTGATACCGTCTCTAACGTCTTGTCCTTGTTCCAGTGAAAGGCTAGATGGAACTGGAGAGGCCGAAGGTGTAGTCTTCCTAGCGAGACAAACTGCTCCAGGGATGATAGAGTTCCTACGAGACTCATCCAATTCCTGACTGAGCACCGTTCTCTCTTCAGCATTAGTTGGACTTTGAGCAGGGCTTGATCTATTCGGGTGGAAGACGGAAAAGCCCGAAAAACTGGACTGCGAATCTCCATCCCTAAATATAGAATAGTCTGGGATGGGTTCAGTTGGGACTTTTCTAGGTTGACCAAAAGTCCCAATTCCTTGGTCAGACCCAACGTCCAATGAAGATCCTGCAGACAGCGATGACTGGACGATGCCCTGAGAAGCCAGTCGTCCAAGTACAGGGAGGCTCGGATACCCGATAAATGGAGGAATTTTGCCACATTCCTCATGAGCCTCGTAAATACGAGAGGAGCAGGACTGAGGCCAAAGCACAGGGCCCGAAACTGGTAAACCACATTCCTGAAAACAAACCTCAGAAACGGTTGGGAATCCGGGTGTATAGGAATGTGGAAGTACGCATCTCGTACGTCGAGAGAGACCATCCAGTCTCCCTTTCTGACCGCTGCTAAGACGGACATCGTGGTCTCCATAGTGAACTTTGTTTTCGTAACAAAAACGTTGAGCGCACTGACGTCTAGCACCGGTCTCCAACCTCCTGTCTTCTTTGGGACTAGGAAGAGACGGTTGTAAAACCCCGGTGATTGAAGGTCCGAGACTTTCACCACCGCTCCCTTCTCTAGCAACAGAGACACTTCTTGGTTTAGGGCTTGTCTCTTTGACTCCTCTCGGTACCTGGGAGAGAGGTCTATGGGAGTTGTCACTAGAGGAGGTTTGCGTACAAACGGAATTTTGTACCCCTCTCTGAGCAACCGAACAGACTCTTGGTCTGCGCCCCTCTTCTCCCAGGCCTGCCAGAAGCTCTTCAATCTGGCTCCTACCGCTGTCTGAGGCTGTGGGCAGTCAGACTCTGCCACGTGAGGACTTGGCTCCTCTCTTCTTACCTCTCTTTCCCTCGGCACGAGCGCTTCCCCTGCTGGGAGCTCTGCCACGAAAGGGCGGGATAAATCTGGACGCCGGAGTCTCGATCCTGGGTCTTACAGCAAAGGATGTAGAAGGAGTCCCTTTGCGAGCAGAGGATGCCATCAAGTCATGGGTGTCCTTCTGCACAAGCGAAGAAGCTATATCCTTAACCAGTTGTTGCGGAAACAAGGACGCTGATAAGGGAGCAAAGAGCAGTTCTGATCTCTGACAGGGAGTAACTCCTGGCGAAAGAAAAGAGCAAAGGGAATCTCGTTTCTTTAAGACTCCCGACGTAAATGTGGAGGCGAGCTCATCGGAACCATCGCGGATGGCTTTATCCATACATGACATGATAAGTAAGGAAACATCTCTGTCAGCAGACGAGATTTTCCTACTTAAAGCTCCTAATGACCAGTCAAGAAAGTTGAATACTTCAAAGGCCCTGTATACGCCTTTAGGCAGATGGTCAAGGTCCGAGGAGGACCAACTAATCTTCGAGCGTCTCATGGCTAGGCGGCGGGGAGAGTCTACGAGGCTTGAGAAGTCACCCTGGGCAGAGGCAGGGACTCCCAAGCCGAGAACTTCTCCCGTGGCATACCAGACGCTCGATCTAGAAGAGAGCTTTGAAGGAGGGAAGGCAAAGGCCGTCTTCCCCAAACTCCTCCTGGTATCCAACCAGTCGCCTAAAAGTCGTAAAGCCCTCTTGGAAGAGCGAGAAAGCACTAGCTTAGTAAAGGCTGGCATGTTAGCAGGTAAGCCTAGAGCAAACTCAGACGGTGGCGAACGAGGAGCAACGGTAACAAAGTGATCGGGAAAAAGATCCTTGAAAATCAACATGATTTTCTTAAAGTCCATCGAAGGAGGAACCGTCTTAGGTTCATCTACATCTGAAGGATGATCATCATGATGAGGATCAGCAACGTCCTCATCTGAAGGATCTTCGTCCGACAACTGCTGAGTAACAAGCAAAGGGGAGACCTGCCTTGGCGGCAATGCTTGACACGCAGAGTCCACACGCACTGGTGCATCAGTAGCAGTCCAGGACGCTACGTCATGTAACTGCTTAACAGCCTAACTGTCAACAACAACAGGAGCGGGAGGACGCTCGACGTCAACTCGAGACTGCCTTGACTGCCTAGACTGAGCAGTCAAAACAACTCTTGACTGCGGTGCTTGACGCTCAGCGTCAAAACAAGTCAACTCCGCTGGTTGGCGAACGTCCTGAACGTCAACAAGAGCATTAGGAAGCGGCTGAACGTTCATATGCGGCTGAAAGTCAACACGGGACTGCATCGAGTGAGGCTCTACATAACGTGACTGACGTGACTTAGTAACGCCAACGTCAACAGGACGAGCAAAGGCTCGTTTTGGCGGCTGAAGGCCAGGATCTCGATTAGCTAAGCGGCGAGGATCATCGTGAACCTTTTCAGCAGAATAGTCTTCCATAAGGGAGGCGAGCTTGATCTGCATGTCTTGCAGTACAACCCATTTAGGATCAACGGGAATGGGTGCGGTAAAAGACGAGGGTAACGTCTGTGACTGCAAAACCTTGCCTACACCAAGACTCTCGGAGCCTGTGTAACGTTTCTGCTTAGGCGGCGAGCAGTCTTCCGATGACTGCAAAGGGTCAGAGCTGTCCCAATGGCTACAACCAGAACGCTGGACCTGTCCTGAAGGGACCGACTTTCGCTTTAAGGGCCTTGAAACCTTGCTCCACGGTTTCTTATGCGAAAAGCCTTCGGATGACGAGGAGAAAATGGTCTCTCTCGTCTTATGGTAGGGGCGGTCTTGATGAGACACGCCTGTAACCATAGAGGGAACGTCTGTTCGCTGATCAAGGCCTCTCGAACCCATAAGTCGTACGACATTACTTCTCCCCTGGGCTTGGGAGCTTGCAAGAGGTCCCGGACTAGGCGAACGACAGGCACGAACAGACGAACCCTCGGTCGCAACACTGATAACACTTTGCGCACTAATCACTTTCCCACGATTTTCCACTGTGGCACTCTGACACTTTAACTCTTTAACGTCAGCCATGAGTTGATTACGATCTGTAGCTAACGACTCAACTCTTTCGCCCAAAGCATGAATGGCACGTAACATATCCCGCATTGATGGTTCCTGAGTGCTAGTAGAGGGTTCAGGCACAACTACTACAGGGGAAGGATTAGGTTCAGGGGCATGGGGAGAGGAAAAATCTACCGATCTAGAGGAACTTCTCCTCACCCTATCTCTCTCTAGCTTACGAGAATACTTGTCATATTCAAGCCAATCGAATTCCGAAAGGCCCACGCACTCCTCACACCGATCTCCTAATTGACAAGTTTTACCCCGACAATTAGAACACACAGTATGTGGGTCGAGAGAGGCCTTTGGAAGACGCCTATTGCAATCACTAGCATTACACTTACGAAATCTAGGAATTTGAGAAGGGTCAGCCATTTTGAAAAAGTCAAAGAAAGTCCAAAAAACAATCCAAAGTCATCAACAATTAAATCTGTCCAAAAAAGAGTTCAAGAGTTTAAGTTGAGGATAAAACACCTGCACTGCGAAAGCTCAAACCAAAATGAAGTACTTCACCAAGTCTGTTGAAAAACTCCAGGTTAACAGCGAGTAATGGTACGTCTTGTCGTTCAGACCGACAGAGAAGAATTGAGGCTTGTTTACATGCATATGCGGTATCTGGCCGATAGTTGGCGCTGGTGGGCACACCCGCAACCTTCATAGCGATCGCTCGCGAGTTTTTGTGTGTTTTCTGTCGAGCCGCTGGAGCAGCAGCTATTATATATTCACCGGCTAAGTTAAATATTTAAAAATAAATAAGCTAAGTTAAATTAAAGTTTCCGTAGTGTAAGTTACGGTACGTTATCGCAGTCACCATCTCTACCTCCTCGTCGATCGTGTCTCCTCCTGCGTGTGTGTGTGTTTGCGCATACGCACACGAGTGTGTTTGTATCAATATTTGTTTTAGTTAATAAAGGACTTCAGATTCACTGATATTGTTTTTTTAGTTACATTTAATTGTCTTTCAACTCGTTGACACTTAAAAATCATATGTACACAACACATTTTTGTTTAATCTCTCTCTCTCTCTCTCTCATCTCTCTCTCTCTCTCTCTCTCTCTCTCTCTCTCTCTCTCTCTCTCTCTCTCTCTCTCTCAGAAAAAAATTAACAGACGTCTCTAACACTAACAGTGAAGAAGAACAAAAGAGAGAGAGAGAGAGAGAGAGAGAGAGAGAGGAGAGAGAGAGAGAGAGAGAGAGAGAGAGAGAGAGAGAGAGAGAGAGAGTATTTATTTAAAGAACATGTTAACACCATGTCTACCTTCTCGCCGATTGTCCGTCTCCTCCTGGCATAGCAAATCCTACACCTGCGTTGGCCTGTCTCTAAGGTAAAGTGGCAATAAAACACATTTTTTATTTATTATTTCTTTATAATTATCTTTTTTACATGCTTCTTTCATATTATGCAGTTATGTTATTGTTATGTGTAATTATATGTAGTAATTCATTAAGGAGTTAATATAGGTTTTTGGGGTGTGGAACCAATTATACAAATTACAGTGTATTCTTATGGGAATATTTGCTCCAACATACGATTGTTTTAACATACGAAGCAGTTTCTGGAACGAATTAAGATCGTATGTAGAGGTACCACTGTATGATCATGCCATATTCTATTAATAATACTTAAAATGAATAACTTTGTATTAAAATGTACATGTTTAACCATTGCATATGGAATTCCATCGGGTCCAGGAGCTGTATCGTTGTAAGTAGCGAGTGTGGAATCAAGTTCTCTTTCAGTAAAAGGAGAATTATACGATTCTTCCCTTCCTGTTGCAAAATTTAACATTTTCTTTTCTTCAAGGCTCCTGTACTGGTGACCAGGAGCTGCTACACTCTTGCAAGATACATTTGAAAAATGGTCAGCCAGGGCATTGCAAACTTCATTTCCTTCAGTCACATACTGACCATTCACTTTCAACACTGGTGGTGGGTTTGGGGGTAAATTTGCCGGCAATCTTTTTTATTTTCCTCCATACAGAAGATGGTGGTGTTCTACTATTAATGGAGGAAACAAAAGCCACCCAAGATTGGCGTCTAGCTTCTTTCATGGCACGACGGAACTGTGCTCTACACTTTTTGTACGTTATCAAATTTTCATCCGTACGGCGTCTACGCAATCTAGTCAGGGATTTTTTGGTGGCTCTGTGCAAAGCTGTTAATTCTGAAGACCACCACGGGACTGGTCGTCTTTTGAATAGTCCTGTGGTTTTGGGAATCGAATTGATTCCTGCTGTATGGAGAGTTTCATTCAATAGGTCTATGGCATCATCAATACTTTCAAACTGTTCTGCTCTCCCTTCAATTTCACTTGGCTCAGAAAATTTAACCCAGTCTGCCTTGTCAAGATTCCATCGGGGGGCGATCTTTGCAAAGGCGGACCCTTGTTGGTGTTTATAATGATTGGTGCATGATCACTAGTATGCCAATCATCTAATGTCCTCCAATCAAAATCAAGAAGGCAGTAAGAGCTTGCAATTGAAAGGTCAATGCATGACAAGGTACCTGTCTGAACATGGAAGGGCATGGGCTCTCCTGTATTAAGGAGTCCCACATCCTCATTCTCCGCAATTGATGAGATGATATTACCCCTTGTGTTGGCCAAAACACCACCCCATAAAAGATGTCTACCATTCATATCTCCCAGTAAGAGAAAAGGTTGAGGGTGTTGTTGAATGACTTCTGCTAAATCATCATATAAGGGATTTTGACGTAGGAAAAATCTATTTCTGGGCGAGAGACCCGTGCCGCCCAGTGAAATGCTCCTTTTACATCATTTCTAAGGTAAAAACTGCTATGAATTTACCAGAGAAAAATTTGTATAGGAATGCTAAGTTGAACCCAGCTTCCTCACCTTCATAAGGTGTCGGTATAATACTGGGGCTCGTGAATAAATCACAACCAGAGGCCTCGCACCATTTAGATATCTCCTGTCAATATCCCCGAACAGCGAGGTGCCGTTCAACATCCTACTACTACTAGCGATCCCCCGCCAGTGACGTCACTCCTTATAGCACCCCAGATTGGGGCCCAATTAGGGAGGGACGGGTGGGTTCACTGGGCGGCACGGGTCTCGCCCAGAAATAGATTTTTCCTACGTCAAAATAACCTTTTCTGGGCTCCGACCCGTGCCGCCCAGTGAAATCGTACCACAGAATGGGGACCTAATATGGCTAACTACCTGAGAAGGGAATAACACAAAAATAACATAGCTGATGAGTTTTAATATAAAAAAAGAGGGATGTGGAAACACGTAAAAATAGATCAACATGTATATGACAGTGATAAATAGATATTGTAAACAATCAATAATGAAACCCGTAGGTAAAATTCAACAGATATGAATAGTGGTAATCCAGCTTGGTAATCAAAAATGCATAGGTAAAAATTCAATCATAGATATGAATATGAGTATGGTACAAAATCCCATCAGGGGATGATAGAGAAACAAGCAAAAGTAATTCCATAACAAAGATTTAACATAACAAAATAAAATCAGCTCGGGGATTTCAAGAACAAGTGAAATCAAACCAATTCGTGAAATATGATATTTTAATTATAAAATAAATTTTTGAATATACTTACCCGGTGAATATATAATAGCTGCTGCTCAGCGGCTCGACAGAAAACACACTCAAAAACTCGCGAGCGATCGCTATGAAGGTTGCGGGTGTGCCCACCAGCGCCAACTATCGGCCAGATACCACCCCTGCATGTAAACAAACCCTTCAATTCTTCTCGTCCCGCTGCGTCTCTATTGGGGATGAAGGGAGGGCCTTTAATTTATATATTCACCGGGTAAGTATATTCAAAAATTTATTTTATTATTAAAATATCATTTTTAAATATTTAACTTAGCCGGTGAATATATAATAGCTGATTCACACCCAAGGCGGTGGGTAGAGACCAGAGTTAATTAAGTTTACAGCGTATATGCTAAGAGTTTTTGACAGTTATCAATATAACAAAACCAAAATATATAGGTACCTGGTAAGGAAGTTGACTTAGACGATTACTCTGCCTTGTAAGTCTGTCTTCCTCACGAAGCCCAGCGATCCTCTTAGGATGCTGAAAGACTCCCAGGAGCTGAAGTATGAAGGGTTGCAACCCATACTAACAGGACCTCATCAAACCCCTAATCTGGGCGCTCTCAAGAAATGACTTTGACCACCCGCCAAATCAACCAGGATGCGAAAGGCTTCTTAGCCTTCCGTACAACCTATAAAAAAACAATATTAAAAACATTTCAAAGATTGGCCACCCGTGGTCTGAGTGATCTCCGACTGTACCGGATCTCCGGTAACCATCCCCGGTACAAACAAAGGTCCGTCATAGTGACAACGTGAACCAGAGGAAATCTAATATTAACCTCAATGCTGATCGCCTGTACGATATCCGGTTAAGCCGGAGATTCGATGAAAAAGAAACCGTAATAATGAAACTGTGAAATCCTCATCGGTATCACATTGTTAACTCCGGTTCTGGACGTCTGCTTGATCTCTGTTTGTATGGGAGATCCGGTAGCAAAGGCTAGTCCCCGTGAGATCGTGACCGTCACCGGTACGATAACATTAACCTCAATGAATGTTTGAGTTATCTCCAGCGTAGCCGGAGATTCGATGAAAAAAGGGGCCGGAAAGGTGTAATTGAGATCAAACATGACAAAGGTTCGTGTGCAAAAAGGTCTCAGCCGGAGTCTGAGTGCCGGATTTCACCGTTGCACTCCAAATATCTGACTAGTTCTCACCCAATGAGTATCCATTATAGCGGCGTATAACTCAAGGCGGAGCTAAACATAACTCAAGGCGGAGCTAAGGGTGTCGGTATAAATCGAACCTAATTAATGACTCATACACCAACGTTCCTACTAATAGTGTTAGCTATATTAACAGTAACCACATCAATAAAACGTGTATAACATTAAACGTACTATCATCAACTCTGATAATAAGAGGAGGCCTGAATAACTCGTGAACGTATAAAAACGGAGAACGGGAAAATCACCTCCCTTACTCGAGCTAATAAACGAGCACCCTATGTCTCACTCTCAAGGTTACATAATAAAAGCTAACATCACACAATAATATAAGGAAAGTAAAATAAAACTGATTGTTTTTATTTTATTTTTATTTTTCCTTTTTCTTTTTAATTTTTAGTCATTGTAATAACCAAAAACGAAGAATAACGACAACTTAACCAATAAATAAGGATATAGTCTAAATCGAGCCTTCCTGGGGCGAGTACAAACTAACAGACTAAATCGCAAACGTTTAAATCGCTATTCGGCCAAAACCATTGTTGGCACTATAATATCCAAATGTTTGTATATTTGTAATTTAACCTAATGTCTGATAATGACATAAGGATAAATAACTTAAAGCAATCTGCCGACCTGCGAGGGTCGGGGAAGCAGTGACATGCCCTTAAAATAAATATAAACACCAGCCTTAGCTAAAGGCAAGGCAAATATAAGTGTTAAGTGTATGGGCGACCTCCGGTGAAGCCGGAGCGTAATGAGATGTCCTGAATAATGCCGTCTTAGCCAAAGGCAAGGCAAATATAAGTGTGAAGTGTATGGGCGACCTCCGGTGACGCCGGAGGATAATGAGATACTCTGAATAATTCAATTGTGGCTAATAATTCAATTGTGAAGATATAAAAGCCAAGCCGCAGCTAAGGGCTAAGGCTTAGATCATAGCAAAGCGTATTTACAAACTCCGGTGAGGCCGGAGGGAGAAGAAAGGTCCTGAATAATTATTGTGAATAAAAACACAATTGTAATAACAATGGCTATTGTGGATATGGCCGTGGCCTGAGACCGCAGTAAGGGCCACCGGAGGGTCGTATCTAAACAATATGAAGCCCGTCCCATGTAGTAAACAATATATAAATATAACAATAGAACGAAAGTCATTGAGAATCCCTCAAGCCGGAGTAGAACTCAAGGCGGAGTGGAAAACGTTCATAAACTACTCCCGAGCCGTAACGGGGAGAGGACGAACACGGACCAAAATAACGCTAACAATTGAAAAGTCACGAAAAATAAATAACTCGTAAGTTATCATCCACCCCGAGGGGGAGAGGTGAGGGAGGGAGAACCCGTTGAACGCACAAAACGGAAAACGGGAAATCCGCTCAACCACCAGAGCAAAGAAAGAAAACGAGATAAAGGGGTAACTCGTGACTGCGAACAGAAAACGGGGACCCCAATCTCTCGCTCTCTTGGACACAAAAACAGGACTAAAAATCACACAACACTATTATAAACGTATAAAATAAAAATGTACATCCATATAACACTACGATCGAAGAATAGCATCTGCTAAAACTTTAAATAAATAGCACAGTCGAGTGACGAACGCCTCGGGCGGTTACTAAACAAAAACAAAGCTAAATCGCTATCTCGTTCGTAGGCTGGACTTACTAGCAAAAAGTACCATGAGCATAAATACACAAAAAAATAAAAATAATAACGGTTCTAAAGGCATAAGGCCAGGGACTTAACCAAGAACCTAAGTGACAGAGTACTAAACGGGCAGATAAAGATGAATTCCCAAACAAGTGAACAAACAATGGCCGCCATGAAAGGCCAGACGGGAATAATAAAACAGACTATACTGGATATAAAACAAAAGCCCGGTACAATAAAATACTGTCAAAACAAACTATGGTACTTAACATTGGAATGTGTGAAGATGGAGCTTCGGACATGACAAAATAAATCCATGACTGTTAAAAACGATCGAGAGCACCACAAATTACACACTACAGTATTCTATCAGTCCAAAAAGAAGGATGTTGTTCAGATGGCGCTCGCGTCGTGGCGTGGGGGTGGTGTGGCGCTGGTGGTTGGCAAGGGCCTTTGTATCGGCCCATCCCTTTGACGAAGGAAGTAACTAAATGGAAGACAACCTGTGAATAGTGGATTTCACGCGCCTTTGCTTTATACACGACACCCTAAAGGTGCTCGCGCGGGGGTTGTAACCTCAGCATTCCATGCTTTTATCTTTCTCTGGTATAATTGGAAGGTTTTATCAGAAAAGGTATATAAGAAGGACTCTTTTCACCCGGCGCCACAGATCGACCCAGAAAAAAACAATATTAAAAACATTTCAAGAGACAGATTAAAAAGGATATTGGAATTAGGGAAGTGTAGTGGTAGAACCCTCACCCACTACTGCACTCGCTGCTACGAATGGACCCAGTGTGTAGCAGTCCTCGTAAAGAGTCTGGACATCTTTCAAGTAAAATGACGCGAACACTGACTTGCTTCTCCAAAAAGTCGCGTCCATGATACTTTGCAGAGATCTATTTTGCTTGAAGGCCACGGAGGTTGCTATAGCTCTAACTTCGTGCGTCTTAACCTTAAGCAAAGATTGGTCTTCCTCACTCAAGTGGGAATGAGCTTCTCGTATTAAAAAATCTGATAAAATATGACAAAGCATTCTTTGACATAGGTAAGGATGGTTTCTTAACCGAACACCATAACGCTTCAGATTTACCTCGTAATGGCTTAGTACGAGCTAAATAGAACTTAAGAGCTCTAACGGGACATAACACTCTTTCCAGTTCGTTGCCTACGATCTCTGATAAGCAAGGAATATCAAAAGATTTAGGCCAAGGACGAGAAGGCAGTTCATTTTTGGCCAGGAAACCAAGTTGAAGAGAACAAGTGGCTTTTTCTGTAGAAAAGCCGATGTTCTTACTGAAGGCATGAAGTTCACTGACTCTTTTAGCCGAGGCCAACCACACCAGGAAAAGTGTCTTAAGAGTGAGATCCTTCAGGGAGGCTGAATGTAATGGCTCAAACCTGTCTGACATGAGGAACCTTAGGACCACGTCTAAGTTCCATCCAGGAGTAGCCAAACGACGTTCCTTAGAGGTTTCAAAAGACTTAAGGAGATCTTGTAGATCTTTATTGTTGGAAAGATCTAAGCCTCTATGCCAGAAGACCGAAGCCAACATGCTCCTGTAGCCCTTGATCGTGGTAGCTGAAAGGGAGCGAACTTTTCTCAGGTGTAAGAGAAAATCAGCGATTTGGGCTACAGAGGTACTGGACGAGGATACAGATGCTGACTTGCACCAGTCTCGGAAGACTTCCCACTTCGACTGGTATACTCTAATGGTAGAAGCTCTCCTCGCTCTTGCAATCGCACTGGCTGCCTCCTTCGAAAAGCCTCGAGCTCTAGAGAGTCTTTCGATAGTCTGAAGGCAGTCAGACGAAGAGCGGGGAGGCCTTGGTGTACATTCTTTACGTGGGGCTGACGTAACAGATCTACTCTTAGAGGAAGACTTCTTGGAAAGTCTACCAGCCATCGAAGTACCTCGGTGAACCATTCTCTCGCGGGCCAGAAGGGAGCAACTAACGTCAACCTTGTCCCTTCGTGAGAGGCGAACTTCTGCAGTACCTTGTTGACAATCTTGAATGGTGGGAATGCATATAGGTCCAGATGAGACCAATCTAGAAGAAATGCATCTATGTGTATTGCTGCTGGGTCTGGGACTGGAGAGCAATAGATTGGAAGTCTCTTGGTCATCGAGGTTGCAAAGAGGTCTATGGTGGGTTGACCCCAAGTCGCCCAAAGACTCTTGCACACGTCCTTGTGGAGGGTCCATTCCGTAGGAATTACCTGACCCCTCCGACTGAGGCAGTCTGCTAAGACGTTCAAGTCGCCCTGGATAAACCTCGTTAACAGGGAGATGCCTCGATCTCTTGACCAAATGAGCAGGTCCCTTGCGATCTCGTACAGCGTCAGGGAGTGGGTGCCTCCTTGCTTGGAAATGTATGCCAAGGCTGTGGTATTGTTGGAGTTGATCTCTACCACCTTGTTTCGAAGGAGACTCTCGAAGTTCATCAAGGCCAGGTGGACTGCCAAAAGCTCCTTGCCGTTGATGTGCATGCTCCTCTGACTTGAGGTCCACAGACCTGAGCATTCCCGACCGTCCAGGGTTGCACCCCAACCCAAATCCGACGCGTCCGAGAATAGTACGTGGTTTGGGTTCTGAACTGCTAGTGAAAGTCCCTCTCTCAGACTGATATTGTCGTTCCACCAATTCATTGAGACCGTCTCTAACGTCTTGTCCTTTTTCCAGTGAAAAGCTAGATGGAACTGGAGAGGTCGAAGGTGTAGCCTTCCTAGCGAGACAAACTGCTCCAGGGATGATAGAGTTCCTACTAGACTCATCCAATTCCTGACTGAGCATCGTTCTCTCTTCAACATCAGTTGGACTTTGAGCAGGGCTTGCTCTATTCGGGGAGCAGACGGAAAAGCCCGAAAAACTGGACTGCGAATCTCCATCCCTAAATACAGTATAGTTTGGGATGGGATCAGCTGGAACTTTTCCAGGTTGACCAAAAGTCCCAATTCCTTGGTCAGATCCAATGTCCAATGAAGATCCTGCAGACAGCGATGACTGGACGAGGCTCTGAGAAGCCAGTCGTCCAAGTATAGGGAGGCTCGGATTCCCGATAAATGGAGGAATTTTGCTACATTCCTCATAAGCCTCGTAAACACGAGAGGAGCAGGACTTAGGCCAAAGCACAGGGCCCGAAACTGGTATACCACATTGTTGAAAACAAACCTCAGAAAAGGTTGGGAATCTGGGTGTATGGGGATGTGGAAGTATGCGTCTCTTAGGTCGAGAGAGACCATCCAGTCTCCCTTTCTGACCGCTGCTAAGACTGATTTCGTGGTCTCCATGGTGAACTTTGTCTTCGTAACAAAGACGTTGAGTGCACTGACGTCTAGCACCGGTCTCCAACCTCCTGTCTTCTTCGGTACTAGGAAGAGACGGTTGTAAAACCCCGGTGATTGAAGGTCCGAGACTTTCACCACCGCTCCGTTCTCTAGCAAAAGAGACACTTCTAGTTTCAGGGCTTGTCTCTTTGACTCCTCTCGGTACCTGGGAGAGAGGTCGATGGGGGAAGTCGTTAGAGGAGGTTTGCGTACAAATGGAATTTTGTACCCCTCTCTGAGCAACCTCACAGATTGTTGGTCTGCGCCCCTCTTCTCCCAGGCTTGCCAGAAGTTCTTGAGTCTGGCTCCTACTGCTGTCTGAGGCTGCGGGCAGTCAGACTCTGCCACGTGAGGACTTGGCTCCTCTCTTCTTTCCTCTCTTTCCCTCGGCACGAGTACTTCCCCTGCTGGGAGCTCTGCCACGAAAGGGCGGAATAAATCTGGACGCCGGAGTGTCTATCCTAGGTCTAGCAGAAAAGGATGTCGAAGGAGTCCCTTTGCGAGCAGAGGACGCAACCAAGTCATGGGTGTCCTTCTGCACGAGTGAAGAAGCTATGTCCTTAACCAATTGTTGCGGGAACAAAAACTTAGATAAGGGAGCAAAGAGCAGTTCAGATCTCTGACAGGGAGTAACTCCTGCCGACAGAAAAGAGCAAAGGGACTCTCGCTTCTTTAGGACTCCCGACGTAAAAGAGGAGGAGAGCTCATTGGAACCATCGCGGATGGCTTTATCCATACAGGACATAATAAGCAAGGAGACATCTCTATCAGCCGATGAGATTTTCCTACTTAAGGCTCCCAAACACCAGTCAAGGAAGTTGAAAACTTCAAAGGCTCTATAAATGCCTTTCAGCAGATGGTCAAGGTCCGAGGAGGACCAACTAATCTTCGAGCGTCTCATGGCTAGGCGGCGGGGAGAGTCTACAAGGCTTGAGAAGTCGCCCTGGGCAGAGGCAGGGACTCCCAAGCCGAGAACTTCTCCCGTGGCATACCAGACGCTCGATCTAGACGAGAGTTTAGACGGA
The DNA here is from genome assembly GCF_036898095.1 of Palaemon carinicauda. NCBI lineage: Eukaryota > Metazoa > Arthropoda > Malacostraca > Decapoda > Palaemonidae > Palaemon > Palaemon carinicauda. The sequence goes on along the minus strand of NC_090746.1, from coordinate 28,145,291 downwards.
GGGAAGGCAAAGGCCGTCTTCCCCAAACTCCTCTTGGTTTCCAACCAGTCGCCTAAAAGCCGTAAAGCTCTCTTGGATGAGCGAGAGAGCACAAGTTTTGTAAAGGCTGGCATGTCAGCAGGAACGCCTAGAACAAACTCAGACGGCGGCGAACGAGGAGCAACAGCGACGAAGTGATCGGGAAACAACTCCTTAAATATTAACATGACTTTCTTAAAGTCCATTGATGGAGGAACTGTTCTGGGTTCGTCTACATCTGAAGGATGATCCTCAGGCTGAGGGTCAGCAACGTCCTCATCTGAAGGATCCTCATCTGACAACTGCTGAGAAACAAGCAAAGGGGTTGGCAATGCTTGACACGCAGCGTCCACACGCACTGGTGCATTAGTACCGGACCAGGACGCAACGTCATGTAACTGCTTGACAGTCTGTGAACTGTCAACAACAACAGGTGCGTGAGGACGCACGGCGTCCACTCGAGACTGTTTTGACTGCCTAGTCTGAGCAGTTAAAACAACTCTAGACTGCGGTGGTTGACGCTCAGCGTCAAAACAAGTCAACTCCGATGGTTGGCGAACGTCCTGAACGTCAACAGGAGCATTAGTAAGTGGCCTAACGTCCAAATGCGGCTGAAAATCCACACGAGACCGCATCGAGTGAGGCTCTACATAACGTGACTGACGTGACTTGGCTACGCCAACGTCAACAGGACGCACAAAGGTTCGTTTGGGCGGCTGAAGGCCAGGATCTCGATGAGATAAACGGCTAGGCTCAACGGGAACCTTATCGGCAGAATAGTCTTCCATAAGGGAGGAGAGCTTAGTCTGCATGTCCTGCAGTAAAACCCATTTAGGGTCCACGGGAATGGGTGCGGTAAACGACGGGGTTAACGTCTGAGACGGCACAACCTTGCCTACACCAAGACTTTCTGAGCCTGTGTAACGTTGCTGCTTAGGCGGCGAGCAGTCATCCGATGACTGCAATGGGTCAGAACTGTCCCAATGACTACATCCAGGACGCTGGACCTGTCCTGAAGGGACCGACTTTCGCTTAAGGGGCCTAGAAACCTTGCTCCACGGTTTCTTATGCGAAAAGCCTTCGGAAGACGAGGAGAAAATGGGCTCTCTCGTCTTATGGTAGGGGCGATCTTGGTGAGATACGCCTGATACCATAGAGGGAACGTCTGTTCGCTGATCAAGGCCTCTCGAACCCATAAGTCGTACGACATTACTTCTCCCCTGGGCTTGGGAGCTTGCAAGAGGTCTCGGACTAGGTGAACGACAGGCACGAACAGACGAACCCTCGGTCGCAACACTGTTCACAACACTTTGCGCACTAATCACTTTCCCACTATTTTCCGCTGTGGCACTCTGACACTTAAGCTCTTTAACGTCAGCCATGAGTTGATTACGATCAGTTGCTAACGCTTCAACTCTTTCCCCCAAGGCATGAATAGCACGTAACATGTCTTGCATAGATGGTTCCTGAGTGCCAGAAGGGGGGTTAGGTACAACCACTACAGGGGAAGGATTAGGTTCAGGGGCATGTGGAGAGGAAAAATCTACTGACCTAGAGGAACTCCTCCTTACCCTATCTCTCTCTAGCCTACGTGCATACTTATCGTATTCGAGCCAATCGAATTCCGAAAGGCCCACGCATTCCTCACACCGATCTCCCAATTGACAGGTTTTACCCCGACAATTGGAACACACAGTATGTGGGTCGAGAGATGCCTTTGGAAGACGCCTATTACAGTCCCTAGCATTACACTTACGAAATCTAGGTACTTGTGAAGGGTCAGCCATTTTGAATTAGTCAAAGAAAGTCCAAAAAACAATCCAAGTCATCAACAATTAAATCTATTCAATAAAGAGTTCAAGAGTTTAAGTTGAGGAAAAACACCTGCACTGCGAAAGCTCAAACCAAAATGAAGTACTTCACCAAATATGTTGAGAAAACTCCAGGTTATACAGCGAGTATTGATACGTCTTGTCGTCAAGGTCGACAGAGAAGAATTGAAGGGTTTGTTTACATGCAGGAGTGGTATCTGGCCGATAGTTGGCGCTGGTGGGCACACCCGCAACCTTCATAGCGATCGCTCGCGAGTTTTTGAGTGTGTTTTCTGTCGAGCCGCTGAGCAGCAGCTATTATATATTCACCGGCTAAGTTAAATATTTAAAATGATCAATTGAATAATAAAATAATACATCATAAGGGTGTATGGTAAACAAAATAGGTAAGAACAACAGGTAAGCCAGGCAGGAGGGAAAGAGGACAGAGCAAGACGTTGTGATTAGGACTCAGTACCTTCAGGAGGAACTATATTCCCTGCAGCTACTGTGGCAAATCTAAGAGCTTCTAAAGGTTTTAGGTAGTGGCGCTTTGTTACGATCCTCGTGGGGATCGAACCAGGTTCTTGTGAATTGATTAATAAAATGGGGACTTTTCGGCTACAATACACAATGAAACAAAAGGAAATATAGAAAGAAAACTCACAAAAGAAAACATAATTTTATTTACAACTAGTCAAAGGCAAATGTTTCTTGATTGAGTACTTAGGAAGCACTGAACTAAACAAAGAAAGTCATTTGATTAATCTACACTCCAGCAAATAGGGGTACAGTCAAGATAGTAGATAAATACAGTAATACAAAAAGAATACTACTCTTCACAGCAGCTCTCGACGGTTGACAGGAACGTAGATATTTCAGGTCCAGGCGTTTCGTGGTCGGTAATGAGGGCAGGGGTCAACTCGTTCTGACATCTCGGACAAAGCTGGTTACGTCTGCATTCTGGTCCTTACGTCTTCTCTTCTTCCCTGTGCTTGTTCTCCCTCTCTCTCTCTCTCTCTCTATACTCTTGTTCTGCCTTTCGTCCTCCTGTTCTGTCTTTTGTACTCTCCTCCTCTCTAGTTCTCGTTGAAGTTTATATATCCCTGTATGGGAGGGGTTAACTATGGACAATTCCATATAATTCCTTAAAACCACGCCTCTATGATAGCATCTTCGCGAGAGCTGTGCTGGTGTCATCAAGATCCATATCGCGCTATAATTGAAGCGAGGCATGTGTTTACCTTTTTCGTTAATGTATATTTTTCGGCGACAACACTGCCCTTCTTGTCCTATGGGTCCTTTCATAACGTTGGCTCCTTGGTTTGCTAGACAGAGAGTCGTTATGCCCAAAGACCGCTGACATAGGCAACTCTAATAAATTTCTTGAAGTCCATCAGGCCCGGTGACAGTTTTCAGTAAACACTAGCAGGACCTCCTATCTCTCTCTCTCTCTCTGCTTCTCTAAGAGTAGAAAAATCACATGTTTTAACATTCTTTTCTATATTATTCTATCTACCCATGACACGTCCCCCTAAAAGAAAAAAAAGGAAAATCTACTGATTTTATCTTTTTTTAAACGAAATTATCAAAGGAGAAAATCACTTATCCCTAAACTGAGAGACAATTACTTCATTACTCTCGTATCATGTAACTAAAACCAAAACACACTCTTACGTGTTGACAGAAGAAAAAAAAAAAAAAAAACAGAAAGAAAACAAACGTCCATATCATTCTGAAAAGTCTCTAGAAAGACTGTCGGCTATTACATTATTCTTTCCCTTTATATGAACTATCATTAAATCATAATCTTGTAATTCCAAACCCCAACGCATGAGACGTTTATTCTTATTCTTAAACCTATCTAAGTAAACTAATGGATTGTGATCAGTATACAGTTAAAACATGACCACTACGTACATAAATCTCAAAATGTTGTAAAGTTGATACTAAACTAAACAATTCCTTCTCAATGGTTGAATAATTCTGCTGTGCTTTATTCAACTTCTTCGAATAATAAGCTACAGGGTGCTTGGTCCCGTTCACTTCTTGCAACAGAACTCCTCCTATTCCAATATCACTTGCATCTATCGCTAAATTAAATTCCTTGCTAAAATCGGGCAACATTAGTACGGGCTCGTGAATCATTATGGCCTTTAACTTATTGAAAGCTTCGATACATCCATTATCAAATACAAAACTTCGTCCTTTCTTGAAAAGATTAGTTATTGGAGCACTTATTTCTGAAAAATTAGGAACAAATCGGCGGAAATATGAAATCATTCCGATGAATCTCATTGCCTGTTTTTTACTGGCAGGGATTGGGAAGTTGATGATTGCTTCTATGTTCCCATCTTTTGGACAAATCTTACCTAGACCCACTTTATGACCCAAATATGTGATCGAAGTTTTTTCCGAATTCACATTTCTTCAGATTTAAAATGATATTTTAATTATAAAATAAATTTTTGAATATACTTACCCGGTGAATATATAATAGCTGCAACTCTGCGGCTCGACAGAAAACACACTCAAAAAAACTCGCGAGCGATCGCTATGAAGGTTGCGGGTGTGCCCACCAGCGCCAACTGTCGGCCAGATACCACTCTTGTATGTAAACAAAACCTTCAATTCTTCTCGTCCCGCTGCGTCTCTATTGGGGATGAAGGGAGGGTCATTTAATTTATATATTCACCGGGTAAGTATATTCAAAAATTTATTTTATAATTAAAATATCATTTTTAAATATTTAACTTAGCCGGTGAATATATAATAGCTGATTCACACCCAAGGAGGTGGGTAGAGACCAGAGTTAATTATGTTTACAGCGTATAAGCTAAGAGTTTTTTCATTTTGACAGTTATCAATATAACAAAACCAAAATATATAGGTACCTGGTAAGGAAGTTGACTTAGACGATTACTCTGCCTTGTAAGTCTGTCTTCCTCACGGAGCCCAGCGATCCTCTTAGGATGCTGAAAGACTCCCAAGAGCTGAAGTATCAAGGGTTGCAACCCATACAACAGGACCTCATCAAACCCCTAATCTGGGCGCTCTCAAGAAATGACTTTGACCACCCGCCAAATCAACCAGGATGCGAAAGGCTTCTTAGCCTTCCGAACAACCCATAAAACAATATTAAAAACATTTCAAGAGACAGATTAAAAGGATATTGGAATTAGGGAAGTGTAGTGGTAGAACCCTTACCCACTACTGCACTCGCTGCAACGAATGGACCCAGTGTGTAGCAGTCCTCGTAAAGAGTCTGGACATCTTTTAAGTAAAATGACGCGAACACTGACTTGCTTCTCCAAAAAGTCGCGTCCATAATACTTTGCAGAGATTTATTTTGCTTGAAGGCCACGGAGGTTGCTATATCTCTAACTTCGTGCGTCTTAACCTTAAGCAAACATCGGTCTTTCTCATTCAAGTGAGAATGAGCTTCTCGTATTAAAAAAATCTGATAAAATATGACAAAGCATTCTTTGACATAGGCAATGAAGGTTTCTTAACTGAGAACCATAATGCCTCAGATTTCCCTCGTAATGACTTAGTACGAGCTAAATAGAACTTAAGAGCTCTAACAGGACATAATACTCTTTCCAGTTCGTTGCCTACGATCTCTGATAAGCAAGGAATATCAAAAGATTTAGGCCAAGGATGAGAAGGCAGTTCATTTTTGGCCAGGAAACCAAGTTGAAGTGAAGAAGTGGCTTTTTTCTGTAGAAAAGCCGATGTTCTTACTGAAGGCATGAAGTTCATTGACCCTTTTAGCCGAAGCCAAGTACACTAGGAAAAGTGTCTTGAGGGTGAGATCCTTCAGGGAGGCTGAATGTAATGGCTCAAACCTATCTGACATGAGGAACCTTAGGACCACGTCTAAGTTCCATCCAGGAGTTGCCAAACGACGTTCCTTAGAGGTCTCGAAAGACTTAAGGAGATCTTGGAGATCTTTATTGTTGGAAAGATCTAAGCCTCTATGTCGAAAGACCGAAGCCAACATGCTCCTGTAGCCCTTAATCGTGGGAGCTGAAAGGGAGTGAACCTTTCTCAGATGTAAAAGAAAATCTGCGATTTGGGCTACAGAGGTACTGGACGAGGACACAGATGCTGACTTGCACCAGTCTCGAAAGACTTCCCACTTCGACTGGTATACTCTAATGGTAGAAGCTCTCCTAGCTCTTGCAATCGCACTGACTGCCTCCTTCGAAAAGCCTCTAGCTCTTGAGAGTCTTTCGATAGTCTGAAGGAAGTCAGACGAAGAGCGGGGAGGCTTTGATGGACATTCTTTACGTGGGGCTGACGTAACAGATCTACCGTTAGAGGAAGACTTCTTGGAAAGTCTACCAGCCATTGAAGTACCTCGGTGCACCACTCTCTCGCGGGCCAGAGGGTAGCAACCAACGTCAACCTTGTCCCTTCGTGAGAGGCGAACTTCTGCAGTACCTTGTTGACTATCTTGAATGGTGGGAATGCATATAAGTCCAGAAAAGACCAATCCAGTAGAAACACGTCTATGTAGATTGCTTCTGTATCTAGGACTGGAGAGCAATAGATTGGTAACCTTTTGGTCAACGAGGAGGCAAAGAGGTCTATGGTGGGTTGACCCCAAGTAGCCCAAAGACTCTTGCCCACGTCATTGTGGAGGGTCCATTCCGTGGGTATCACCTGACCCCTCCGACTGAGACAGTCTGCCAAGACGTTCAAGTCCCCCTGGATGAATCTCGTCAACAGGGAGATGCCTCGAATTCTTGACCATAAGAGAAGGTCCCTTGCGATCTCGAGCAGCGTGAAGGAGTGTGTGCCTCCTTGCTTGGAGATGTACGCCAAAGTTGTGGTGTTGTCTGAGTTGCCTCTACCACTAAGTTTCGAAGAAGCCTTCTAATATCATCAAGGCCAAGTGGACTGCTAATATATCCTTGCCGTTGATGTGCATGCTCTTCTGACTTGAGGTCCACAGACCCGAGCATTCCCGACCGTCCAGGGTCGCACCCCAACCCAAATCTGACGCGTCTGAGGACAACACGTGGTTTGGGTTCTTGACTGCTAGGGATAGTCCCTCTCTCAGACTGATATTGCTGTCCCACCATTTCAGGCATGCCTTTACTGGTTCGGAGACTGGGAATGATACCGTCTCTAATGTCTTGTCCTAGTTCCAGTGAAAGGCTAGATGGAACTGGAGAGGCAGAAGGTGTAGTCTCCCTAGTGAGACAAACTGCTCCAGGGATGAGAGAGTCCCTACGAGACTGTTCCAACTCCTGACTGAATAAACGTTTCGTTTCAGCATTAGTTGGACTTCGAGCAGGGCTTGACTGCGAATCTCCATCCCCAAATATAGAATAATCTGGGATGGGATCAGTTGGGACTTTTAGGTTGACCAAAAGTCCCAACTCCCTGGCCAGACTCAACGTCCAATGTAGATCCTGCAGACAGTGAAGACTGGACGATGCTCTGAGAAGCCAGTCTTCCAAGTACAGGGAGGCTCGGATCCCCGATAGATGGAGGGATTTTGCCACATTCCTCATGAGCCTCGTAAACACGAGAGGCGCAGGACTGATGCCAAAGCACAGGGCTCGAAACTGGTACCCCACATTCCTGTAAACAAACCTCAGAAACGGTTGGGAATCCGGGTGTATAGGAATGTGGAAGTATGCCTCCTGAAGGTCGAGAGAGACCATCCAGTCGCCTTCCATAAATGCTGTCAAGACAGCCTGGTAGACTTCATCGTGAAGTTTGTCTTGACAATGAACACATTGAGCGCACTTGCCTCTTACGTACTCCTGCAGTGAACATGGCTGCCAAATCATGGAGCCATCCCTGAGGGACTTGATCCTGCAGAGAACGTGGCTGTCAGATCATTGGAGCCATCCCTGAAAGCCTTGTTTATGCATGACATAATTGTACAGCAAAACTTCAAAGGCTCGAAAAAAGCTGTGAAGTCGACCTGTAAAATCTTGGAGCGTCTCATGGCCAGGCGCCAGGGAGAGTCTATGAGGTTTGAGAAGTCTATCTGGGCAGAGGCAGGAACTCCCAAGCTGAGAACTTCTCTCGTGTCATATCAGACTCTCGCTCTATAAGCCAGTTTAAAAGAAGGGAAAGCAAAGGCTGTCTCCCCCAAACTCCTCCTGGTGAAAAACCAGTCGCCTAGCAAACGTAAAGCTCTCTTAAAAGAGCGAGAGAGCACTAGCTTATAAAACAACGGCTTCGAAGTAGCTAGGCCTAGTGTAAGCTCTGACGTTTAGGCGAACGAGGAGCAGCAGTTACAAAAAGATCCGGACAAAGATCCTTAAAAATCAGCATGATTTATTTAAAGTCCATAGAGGGCTAAGCAGCTTTAGGCTCCTCTCCGTCTGACAGAGTCCTCAAGGGAATATCAGTAGGAGGGGGAACAGCAACTTCCTCATCTGAAGGAACCTTGTCCGATAATAGCCGAGTCTCAAGCAAGGGAGAGACCTACCGTGGTGGCAATGCTTTACAAGCAGAGTCCACACGCACTGGTGCATTAGTAGCGGACCAGGACGCAACGTCATGTAACTGCTTGACAGTCTGTGAACTGTCAACAACAACAGGTGCGTGAGACCAGGACACAACGTCATGTAACTGCTTGACAGTCTGTGAACTGTCAACAACAACAGGTGCGTGAGGACGCACAGCGCTCCACTCGAGACTGCTTTGACCGCCTAGACTAAGCAGTCAAAACAACTCTAGAATGCGGAGGTTGACGCTCAGCGTCAAAACAAGTCAACTCCGATTGTTAGCGAACGTCCTGAACGTCAACAGAAGCATCAGCAAGTGGCCTAACGTCCAAATGTGGCTGAAAATCCACACGACACCGCATCGAGTGTGGTTCTAAACAACCTGACTGACGTGACTTGGCTACGCCAACGTCAACAGGACGCACAAAGGAACGTTAGGGTGGCTGAAGGCCAGGATCTCGATGAGATAAACGGCTAGGCTCAACGGACTTATCGGCAGAATAGTCTTCCATAAGGGAGGCAAGCTTATACTGCATATCTTGCCGTACAACCCATTTAGGATCAACGGGAATGGTTGCGGTAAGAGACGAGGGTAACGTCTGTGACCGCAAAACCTTGCCTACAAGAAGACTCTCGGAGTCTGTGTTACGCTTTTGTTAGGCGGCGAGCAGTCTTCCGATGACTGCATAGGGTCAGAGCTGTCCTAATGGTTAATACCAGGACGCTGGACCTGTCCTGAAAGGACTGACTTTCGCTTAAAGGGCCTCGAAACCTTGTTCCACGGTTTCTTATGCGAAAAGCCTTCGGATGACGAGGAGAAAATCTTCTCTCTCGCCTTATGGTAGGGGTGATCTTGGTAAGATACACCCGATACCATAGAGGGAACGTCTGTTCGCTGATCAAGGCCTCTCGAACCCATAAGTCGTACGACATTACTTCTCCCCTGGGCTTGGGAGCTTGCAAGAGGTCCCGGACTAGGCGAACGACAGGCACGAACAGACGAACCCTCGGTCGCAACACTGATAACACTTTGCGCAATATCACTTTATCACTACGATTTTCTGTTTTGCACTTATTTCACTGAAATCGAATTTTTTAACAATTCACATTAGGTATGAATAAAACTGATTTCTACCTGAAGCACGCAATTCTACCCTCATCAAAAGGTTGTAATTGCGAAATCAGTCGTATAATGTAAGCACATTAATACCAGCAAAAAACAGTAAACATATTTTAAGATTAAAAAATCAGTGGCTGGGGAAGAGACTAAACACTAGTTCATTCAAAACTACGTTTTCAATCTCTCACCGTACATTGCCTTGGGACGAGAATAAAAAACTAAAAACGTTTTATCCTTTCTCCCCGTACAGAGACTAGGGACGAGAGTAACTCGAGAACAACGTTACCCGCTTGGGACGAGATAAAGATCGGAACGTTTTCTCTCCTCTCTCTCCCTCCGTCTCTATCTCTCTCTCTCTCTCTCTATTGATTTCGCACCTAAGAGAAGAGCCCACTTACGTTTCGTCAAAAAAACAGGTTATTTGACCAAAGGAAATATTTTTTAATTAAAAAGTTCCTTCAAAATAGAATTTAAAACATTTAAGCTTTGAAAGAAAAAAGAACAAAACGTCAGAATCGATTTACTCTTTCTGCAAAGTGAAACCGTGATACTCTCTCTCTCTATCGTAACGATAGAGCGCAAACTGCGTAGCATAAATAAACTAAACGTTAGTTCATCTTTGAAACAGTACGAAGACTATTCAAAGAAAATCTTCCATAAAATATCTATTAAAAAATATTCATTTAATAAGTTTTAAATCATTAGCTCTTTAAAAGCTATTTACGATTGAAAGGGCTCAACATTGTTTAACTTCGGTTTCCAAGTTAGGACCGCCTACTCTCAGGAAAGGTCGCATATAAACAAATCATTAAAATTTATTTTGATGTTTATTATAAATGGAAAGCTAATCGAAGAGGCCTAATAAAGGCGGTTGAGATATAAAATATATAGAGGAAAATCTATAATTAATTTATAACGTGATAAGATAATTGCTAAAAGCCTAAACACACTTCCGTACTGAGGGAAGGGTCGGCCATTTAAAAGTCAAGGAAAGTCCAAAAAACAATCCAAAGTCATCAAAAATTAAATCTATCCAAAAACGAGTTCAAGATTTAAGTTGAAGATAAAACACCTGTATGCGAAAGCTCAAACCAAAATGAAGTACTTCACCAAATATGTTAAGAAAACTCCAGGTTCTACAGCGAGTATGAATACGTCTTGTCGTCAACGTCGACAGAGAAGAATTTGAAGGTTTTGTTTACATACAAGAGTGGTATCTGGCCGACAGTTGGCGCTGGTGGGCACACCCGCAACCTTCATAGCGATCGCTCGCGAGTTTTTTTGAGTGTGTTTTCTGTCGAGCCGCAGAGTTGCAGCTATTATATATTCACCGGCTAAGTTAAATATTTAAAAACAAGTTTTGCTTTTTCAAGGGCTGACAATACTTTAGCTAAAATGCGTAAATGTTGCTCCCACGTATCTGAAAATATTACAAGGTCATCCAAATACACATCAATTCCATTTAAAACTCTATTCATTAATCTTTGATAAGTACTCGCTGCATTTCGTAGACCAAAAGCCATAACTTTGGGTTCATAACTACCGAAAGGTGTTATGAAAGCAGATATTTTCTGTGCCCGACTACTTAAAGGTACTTGCCAATAACCTTTGGCCAAATCAAGTTTAGAAATAAACTTAGCATTTCCTATTTTGTCTAAACAATCTTCTATCCTGGGGAGAGGAAAATTACTTTGTTTCGTAACACTATTCACTTTTCTAAAATCAATACACAGCCTATCTGATCCATTTTCCTTCTTAACAAGAACTATTAGAGAACACCAGTCACTTTCGCTAGGAACAATCAAACCATTGTCAAGCATATACTTAATTTCCTGTCGAACTGAATTTGCCTTTTCTGGGCTTAGACGGTAAGGGCTTTGTCTAATGGGTTTTGTGTCCTGCAACTCAATATCGTGTTCTAGAAGATTAGTCAAACCCAATTAATCACTCACAGTTTCTGGATAATTTGAAAAGACATTGAACAATTCCCTTGTTTTTTCTTCCTCTAAGCTAGAATTAAACAACGCGAAATTATTAAGAACATCAGAGTTCTTCTCAAAAGTAATCTCTCTCTGCGACACGGTTACAACTGGCATTGGACGTTCATTATATTTCTTTAGCAAGTTGATGTGCAACCACTTAGCTCTACGCTTACCCATATCAATCAAGTAATTCAAATTTCACCTTTTTTCTATGATAGGAAATGGACCTTCGAACTTATAAGATAATGAGGGACCTTCTTTCTGGACTAATACTAAGACTTTATCACCCACGTGGAAAATTCTGTCTTTAGCTTTAAGATCGTACTTTCTTTTAGTTTCCCCTTGACGGTTGCTCTCGTTTTCTTTTGCCATCTGCCAGGCTTTCCTTAAATCCTCTTTGTGATCTTCGATATTATGTATGTAGTCCTTTCTACCTTCTTCTTGCATTAACTTACACTTTAAAATTTCGAAAGGTCCTTTGGCGGTGTGACCGAACAACAAATCAAAAGGACTAAATCCCGTGGTGTCATTAGGAGTTAATCGTAAAGCCAACAAGACAAAAGGTAACTTTTCTTCCCAATCATGTTCAAAATTATTACACAACTTCTTTAAGCAACTTTTCAACGTTTGATGAAAAGTTCAACAATTCCTTGTGATTCAGGGTGGTACCGGGTGGAAGTTACGAGTTTAATCCCTAACTCTTTCATTTTATCTCTGAAATACTTTGATACAAAATTGCTACCATTATCACTCTGTATAACGCAAGGAAGTCCAGCAGTACCAGCTGAACTCGGCTGAGTCCCTGGTTAGGCTGGAGGAACGTAGAGAGTAGAGGTCCCCTTTTTTGTTTTGTTTCTTGTTGATGTCGGCTACCCCCCAAAATTGGGGGAAGTGCCTTTGGTATATGGATGGATGGAGTTCAGCAAGCATTTAACTACAGTTTTTGCATTGCAATTTCTTACTGGGATTGCTTCTGGATATCGTGTTAGTCTATCAATGATTATTAATAGATAGATATTCCCTCCCTTACTTCTGGGCAAAGGGCCTACGATATCAATTACGACATTCTCAAAAGGTTCTCCTACCGATGGAATATTACATAATGGAGCCCTGGGAATTACTTGATTAGGTTTGCCAGCCATTTGACATTCGTGACAACTTAAAACATATCTCTTTACATCACTTTTCATTTTAGGCCAAAAGTACGTTTTACTTATACACTTGAATGTTTTATTTACTCCTAAATGTCCTTGTTCATCATGTGCTAATTTCAAAATTGATTCACGAAGTTTCCTAGGATTTACTAATTGCTCTATGACCTCCTCTTTGCTACCTGTCTTAGGACGAACATAGCGACACAAAAGTTCGTCTTTTAAACTAAATGTTTCCTTACAAACATTTTCAGGTTCATCATCCAATTCACATTCAAAAATTCTAGTTAGTGTTTCATCTTCCCTCTGCATCTTAACTAGTTCATCCTTATTCAATAAGCTAGTTTCTGAAACACTAATCTGTACATCACTTCTTTCGACAGCTACATCATCATCTCTGCTCACATCATCAACATTTGTAAAGTCAGTTTCCTCAGCTACACTCATGCTAAGCTCATCATCACTGCCTCTATTACCCACGTTCGAATCCTCGAACAACCTATGACCGTAGTCAATATATGAATCTAATCCTGACCTGGTTACTATCATTTCAGGCACTTGAACTTCACTTAAAATGATATTTTAATTATAAAATAAATTTTTGAATATACTTACCCGGTGAATATATAATAGCTGCTACTCAGCGGCTCAACAGAAAACATACTCAAAAAACTCGCGAGCGATCGCTATGAAGGTTGCGGGTGTGCCCACCAGCGCCAACTACCGGCCAGATACCACTCTTGCATGTAAACAAACCCTTCAATTCTTCTCGTCCCGCTGCGTCTCTATTGGGAGGAAGGGAGGGCCTTTAATTTATATATTCACCGGGTAAGTATATTCAAAAATTTATTTTATAATTAAAATATCATTTTTAAATATTTAACTTAGCCGGTGAATATATAATAGCTGATTCACACCCAAGGCGGTGGGTAGAGACCAGAGTTAATTAAGTTTACAGCGTATAAGCTAAGAGTTTTTTTGACAGTTATCAATATAACAAAACCAAAATATATAGGTACCTGGTAAGGAAGCTGACTTAGATGATTACTCTGCCTTGTAAGTCTGTCTTCCTCACGGAGCCCAGCGATCCTCTTAGGATGCTGAAAGACTCCCAGGAGCTGAAGTATCAAGGGCTGCAACCCATACAACAGGACCTCATCAAACCCCTAATCTGGGCGCTCTCAAGAAATGACTTTGACCACCCGCCAAATCAACCAGGATGCGAAAGGCTTCTTAGCCTTCCGTACAACCCAAAAAACAATATTAAAAACATTTCAAGAGACAGATTAAAAAGGGTATTGGAATTAGGGTAATGTAGTGGTAGAACCCTCACCCACTACTGCACTCGCTGCAACGAATGGACCCAGTGTGTAGCAGTCCTCGTAAAGAGTCTGGACATCTTTTAAGTAAAATGACGCGAACACTGACTTGCTTCTCCAAAAAGTCGCGTCCATAATACTTTGCAGAGATTTATTTTGCTTGAAGGCCACGGAGTGCTATATCTCTAACTTCGTGCGTCTTAACCTTAAGCAAACATCGGTCTTTCTCATTCAAGTGAGAATGAGCTTCTCGTATTAAAAAAATCTGATAAAATATGACAAAACATTCTTTGACATAGGCAATGAAGGTTTCTTAACTGAGCACCATAATGCCTCAGATTTACCTCGTAATGACTTAGTACGAGCTAAATAGAACTTAAGAGCTCTAACAGGACATAATACTCTTTCCAGTTTGTTGCCTACGATCTCTGATAAGCAAGGAATATCAAAAGAATTAGGCCAAGGACGAGAAGGCAGTTCATTTTTGGCCAGGAAACCAAGTTGAAGTGAACAAGTGGCTTTTTTCTGTAGAAAAGCCGATGTTCTTACTGAAGGCATGAAGTTCACTGACCCTTTTAGCCGAAGCCAAGCACACTAGGAAAAGTGTCTTGAGGGTGAGATCCTTCAGGGAGGCTGAATGTAATGGCTCAAACCTGTCTGACATGAGGAACCTTAGGACCACGTCTAAGTTCCATCCAGGAGTTGCCAAACGACGTTCCTTAGAGGTCTCGAAAGACTTAAGGAGATCTTGGAGATCTTTATTGTTGGAAAGATCTAAGCCTCTATGTCGAAAGACCGAAGCCAGCATGCTCCTGTAGCCCTTAATCGTGGGAGCTGAAAGGGAGCGAACCTTTCTCAGATGTAAAAGAAAATCTGCGATTTGGGCTACAGAGGCACTGGACGAGGACACAGATGCTGACTTGCACCAGTCTCGAAAGACTTCCCACTTCGACTGGTATACTCTAATGGTAGAAGCTCTCCTAGCTCTTGCAATCGCACTGGCTGCCTCCTTCGAAAAGCTTCGAGCTCTTGAGAGTCTTTCGATAGTCTGAAGGAAGTCAGGCGAAGAGCGGGGAGGCTTTGATGGACATTCTTTACGTGGGGCTGACGTAACAGATCTACCGTTAGAGGAAGACTTCTTGGAAAGTCTACCAGCCATTGAAGTACCTCGGTGAACCACTCTCTCGCGGGCCAGAGGGTAGCAACCAACGTCAACCTTGTCCCTTCGTGAGAGGCGAACTTCTGCAGTACCTTGTTGACTATCTTGAATGGTGGGAATGCATATAAGTCCAGAAAAGACCAATCCAGTAGAAACGCGTCTATGTAGATTGCTTCTGTATCTAGGACTGGAGAGCAATAGATTGGTAACCTTTTGGTCAACGAGGAGGCAAAGAGGTCTATGGTGGGTTGACCCCAAGTAGCCCAAAGACTCTTGCCCACGTCCTTGTGGAGGGTCCATTCCGTGGGTATCACCTGACCCCTCCGACTGAGACAGTCTGCCAAGACGTTCAAGTCCCCCTGGATGAATCTCGTCAATAGGGAGATGCCTCAAATTCTTGACCATAAGAGAAGGTCCCTTGCGATCTCGAGCAGCGTGAAGGAGTGTGTGCCTCCTTGCTTGGAGATGTACGCCAAAGTTGTGGTGTTGTCTGAGTTGACCTCTACCACTTAGTTTCGAAGAAGCTTTCTAATATCATCAAGGCCAAGTGGACTGCTAATAGCTCCTTGCCGTTGATGTGCATGCTCTTCTGACTTGAGGTCCACAGACCCGAGCATTCCCGACCGTCCAGGGTCGCACCCCAACCCAAATCTGACGCGTCTGAGGACAACACGTGGTTTGGGTTCTTGACTGCTAGGGATAGTCCCTCTCTCAGACTGATATTACTGTCCCACCATTTCAGGCATGCCTTTACTGGTTCGGAGACTGGGAATGATACCGTCTCTAATGTCTTGTCCTAGTTCCAGTGAGAGGCTAGATGGAACCAGAGAGGCAGAAGGTGTAGTCTCCCTAGTGAGACAAACTGCTCCAGGGATGAGAGAGTCCCTACGAGACTGTTCCAACTCCTGACTGAATAAACGTTTTCTTTTCAGCATTAGTTGGACTTCGAGCAGGGCTTGACTGCGAATCTCCATCCCCAAATATAGAATAATCTGGGATGGGATCAGTTGGGACTTTTAGGTTGACCAAAAGTCCCAAATCCCTGGCCAGACTCAACGTCCAATGTAGATCCTGCAGACAGCGAAGACTGGACGATGCTCTGAGAAGCCAGTCGTCCAAGTACAGGGAGGCTCGGATCCTCGATAGATGGAGGGATTTTGCCAAATTCCCCATGAGCCTCGTAAACACGAGAGGCGCAGGACTGAGGCCAAAGCACAGGGCTCGAAACTGTTACCCCACATTCCTGTAAACAAACCTCAGAAACGGTTGGGAATCCGGGTGTATAGGAATGTGGAAGTATGCCTCCTGAAGGTCGAGAGAGACCATCCAGTCGCCTTCCATAAATGCTGTCAAGACAGCCTGGTAGACTTCATCGTGAAGTTTGTCTTGACAATGAACACATTGAGCGCACTTGCCTCTTACGTACTCCTGCAGTGAACATGGCTGCCAGATCATTGGAGCCATCCCTGAGGGACTTGTTCCTGCAGAGAACGTGGCTGTCAGATCTTTGGAGCCATCCCTGAAAGCCTTGTTTATGCATGACATAATTGTACAGCAAAACTTCAAACGCTCGAAAATAGCTCTGAAGTCGACCTGTAAAATCTTGGAGCGTCTCATGGCCAGGCGCCAGGGAGAGTCTATGAGGTTTGAGAAGTCTATCTGGGCAGAGGCAGGAACTCCCAAGCCGAGAACTTCTCTCGTGTCATATCAGACTCTCGCTCTATAAGCCAGCTTAAAAGTAGGGAAAGCAAAGGCTGTCTCCCCCAAACTCCTCCTGGTGATAAACCAGTCGCCTAGCAAACGTAAAGCTCTCTTAGAAGAGCGAGAGAGCACTAGCTTATAAAACAACGGCTTCGAAGTAGCTAGGCCTAGTGTAAGCTCTGACGTTTAGGCGAACGAGGAGCAGCAGTTACAAAAAGATCCGGACAAAGATCCTTAAAAATCAGCATGATTTATTTAAAGTCCATAGAGGGCTAAGCAGCTTTAGGCTCCTCTCCGTCTGACAGAGTCCTCAAGGGAACATCAGTAGGAGGGGGAACCGCAACTTCCTCATCTGAAGGAACCTTGTCCGACAATAGCCGAGTCTCAAGCAAGGGAGAGACCTACCGTGGTGGCAATGCTTTACAAGCAGAGTCCACACGCACTGGTGCATTAGTAGCGGACCAGGACGCAACGTCATGTAACTGCTTGACAGTCTGTGAACTGTCAACAACAACAGGTGCGTGAGGACGCACAGCGTCCACTCGAGACTGCTTTGACCGCCTAGTCTGAGCAGTCAAAACAACTCTAGAATGCGGAGGTTGACGCTCAGCGTCAAAACAAGTAAACTCCGATTGTTGGCGAACGTCCTGAACGTCAACAGAAGCATCAGCAAGTGGCCTAACGTCCAAATGTGGCTGAAAATCCACACGACACCGCATCGAGTGTGGTTCTAAACAACCTGACTGACGTGACTTGGCTACGCCAACGTCAACAGGACGCACAAAGGAACGTTAGGGTGGCTGAAGGCCAGGATCTCGATGAGATAAACGGCTAGGATCAACGTGAACCTTATCGGCAGAATAGTCTTCCATAAGAGAGGCAAGCTTATTCAGCATGTCTTGCCGTACAACTCATTTAGGAACAACGGGAATGGTTGCGGTAAGAGACGAGGGTAACGTCTGTGACTGCAAAACCTTGCCTACAAAAAGACTCTCGGAGCCTGTGTTACGTTTTTGTTTAGGCGGCGAGCAGTCTTCCGATGACTGCATAGTGTCAGAGCTGTCCTAATAGTCAAAACCAGGACGCTGGACCTGTCCTGAAAGGACTGACTTTCGCTTAAAGGGCCTCGAAACCTTGTTCCACGGTTTCTTATGCGAAAAGCCTTCGGATGACGAGGAGAAAATCGTCTCTCTCGTCTAATGGTAGGGGCGATCTTGGTGGGATACGCCTGATACCATAGAGGGAACGTCTGTTCGCTGATCAAGGCCTCTCGAACCCATAAGTCGTACGACATTACTTCTCCCCTGGGCTTGGGAGCTTGCAAGAGGTCCCGGACTAGGGGAACGACAGGCACGAACAGACGAACCCTCGGTCGCAAGACTGATAACACTTTGCGCAATATCACTTTATCACTACGATTTTCTGTTTTGCACTTCTTTCACTGAAATCGAATTTTTTAAACAATTCACATTAGGTATGAATAAAACTGATTTCTACCTGAAGCACGCAATTCTACCCTCTCAAAAGGTTGTAATTGCGAAATCAGTCGTATAATGTAAGCACATTAATACCAGCAAAAAACAGTAAACATATTTTAAAATAAAAAAAAAAAAAAAAAATCAGTGGCTGGGGAAGAGACTAAACACTAGTTCATTCAAAACTATGTTTTCAATCTCTCACCGTACAGTGCCTTGGGACGAGAATAAAAACTAAAAACGTTTTATCCTTTCTCTCCGTACAGAGAGTAGGGACGAGAGTAACTCGAGAACAACGTTACTCGCTTGGGACGAGATAAAGATCGGAACGTTCTATCTCCTCTCTCTCTCTCCGTCTCTATCTCTCTCTCTCTCTCTCTCTTGATTTCGCACCGAAGAGAAGAGCCCACTTACCTTTCGTCAATAAACAGGTTATTTGACCAAAGGAAAAAACTGAAAGGTTTTTCAATTAAAAAGTTCCTTTAAAATAGTCTTTAAAACATTTAAGCTTTGAAAGAAAAAAGAACAAAACGTCAGAATCGATTTACTCTTTCTGCAAAGTGAAACCGTGATACTCTCTCTCTCTATCGTAACGATAGAGCGCAAACTGCGTAGCATAAATAAACTAAACGTTAGTTCATCTTTGAAACAGTACGCAGACTATTCAATGAAAAAAACTATCATAAAATATTACTAAAAATATTTCATTTAATAAGTTTTAAATCATTAGCTCTGTAAAAGTTATTTACGATTGAAAAGGGCTCAACGTTGTTTAACTTCGGTTTCCAAGTTAGGACCGCCTACTCTCAGGAAAGGTCGCATATAAACAAATCATTAAAATTTATTTTGATGTTTATTATAAATGGAAAGTTAATCGAAGAGGCCTAATAAAGGCGGTTGAGATATAAAATATATAGAGGAAAATCTATAATTAATTTATAACGTGATAAGATAATTGCTAAAAGCCTAAAACACACTTCCGTCTAAGGGAAGGGTCGGCCATTTAAAAGTCAAAGAAAGTCCATACTCTCTTTCTTGTCATCAAAAATTAAATCTATCCAAAAACGAGTTCAAGATTTAAGATGAAGATAAAACACCTGCACTGCGAAAGCTCAAACCAAAATGAAGTACTTCACCAAATATGTTGAGAAAACTCCAGGTTCTACAGCGAGTATTGATACGTCTTGTCGTCAACGTCGACAGAGAAGAATTGAAGGGTTTGTTTACATGCAAGAGTGGTATCTGGCCGGTAGTTGGCGCTGGTGGGCACACCCGCAACCTTCATAGCGATCGCTCGCGAGTTTTTTGAGTATGTTTTCTGTCGAGCCGCTGAGTAGCAGCTATTATATATTCACCGGCTAAGTTAAATATTTAAAAATAGAATTCACACACTTGGAGGTTGTTAAATCGTTACCAACAATGTCAACGCCGTCTACGGGCAAAGTATCCACGACTGCTAGTTTTACATCTCCTGTTACTAACTGACTTTCCAATTTCATCTTTAACAAAGGACAAACTACACAAGTGTTCGGAAACCCACCTAGCATAACTTTTTCTTTCATGCTGATTATTACATTCCTTGGTACACTCTCTCTCCTAACGAGTGATACGGCCGCTCCCGTATCTCTAAGCAAAACTACTTCCCTTGAATCACCTCCTTTAAGAGAAGAAATTAAACCTTCAGACAAAAATTCACCATAATGTTTCCTAGTTTCTTTCAAGAGACTATTCCTTCCTGAAGAAAGATTATTAACTAGTGACACAGGTTTCTTCACATTCGTACTTTCTACTGTGGAATTCCTAGCTATATGCCCTTTCTTATTACAATTGTAACACGTGACCTCTGAATTACTGACTGCCCATTGGCTCCTACAGTACCGAGAAATATGACCTTCCTTCCCACATGTGTAACAATAATAATGATAATAATAATCCCGGTTCCTATTATCGTTATTGTTAGAACTACTTTTACTATGTTGTGCCTTACTTGACAAAAGATCATTTTTCTTTTTACTGCCACTTAAACCATGTGTGAGACTGTACTCATCTGCTAATCTCGTAGCACCGGCAAAAGATGTTTCACGCCTATCTTCTATATATAATTTGATGTCTGGGGATATGTTATCCTTGAAACTTTCTAACAAAACTAAGTTCTTGAGATCTTCAAAATTATCGACTTCAGCGGAAATCAACCAATCACAAAACGATCTTTCTAACTTCTTTCCGTACTCTACATAAGTACTAGTATCATCTCTTTTCAAACTTCTAAACTTCTTACGGTACGCCTCTGGTACCAATCTGTATGCACTAAGTACGGTTTCTTTCACAGTATCATAATCTTCACTTTCATCCTCAGACAAACAACTATACACAGAATGTGCTTTACCACTTAAAACTGATTGTAAATACGAAGTCCACTGTTTTTTTGGAGAGCCTACTCTGTTCATTAACTTTTCAAAAGACATAAAATATTTCGTAACATCTTCCTCATCAAATTTCGGTATAAGTTTAAGCACTGCACTCATATCTAAACTATCATGGTCACTATTTAAAGATGAATTACTCCCTGATCTGCTACCTGACCGTCTGTTATGAAGAGTTTGTCTTAAACGAGCCATTTCTAACTCATGCTTACGCTGTCTTTCATTTTCTTCTCGCTTTCTTTCATTTTCTTCTCTTTCAGCTGCTCTTTCATCTCTCTCTAACACTTCCTGTTCTCTCTTAATAACATAATCACAGAGATCATCGCCATCTAGACCAAGAAGTTTACCTGAATCTATCAAATCTCTCGTAATCGCACTCATTCTGCTTCTTTCTATATTCTCCCTGTTTCAATTGATTATGTAGTCGAAAATTCTGGCAAAGGTCGCCAACTGTTACGATCCTCGTGGGGATCGAACCAGGTTCTTGTGAATTGATTAATGAAATGGGGACTTTTCGGCTACAATACACAATGAAACAAAAGGAAATATAGAAAGAAAACTCACAAAAGAAAATATAATTTTATTTACTACTAGTCAAAGGCAAATGTTTCTTGATTGAGTACTTAGGAAGCACTGAACTAAACAAAGAAAGTCATTTGATTAAACTACACTCCAGAAAATAGGGGAACAGTCAAGATAGTAGATAAATAATACAAAAAGAATACCACTCTTCACAGCAGCTCTCGACGGTTGACAGGAACGTAGATATTTCAGGTCCAGGCGTTTCGTGGTCGGTAATGAGGGCAGGGGTCAACTCGTTCTGACATCTCGGACAAAGCTGGTTACGTCTGCATTCTGGTCCTTACGTCTTCTCTTCTTCCCTGTGCTTGTTCTCCCTCTCTCTCTCTCTCTCTCTATACTCTTGTTCTGCCTTTCGTCCTCCTGTTCTGTCTTTTGTACTCTCCTCCTCTCTCGTTCTCGTTGAAGTTTATATATCCCTGTATGGGAGGGGTTAACTATGGACAATTCCATATAAGGAAATTTTCTCCCTTCTTCTTTCTTATTGGTCTTCCTTAAAACCACGCCTCTATGATAGCATCTTCGCGAGAGCTGTGCTGGTGTCATCAAGATCCATATCGCGCTATAATTGAAGCGAGGCATGTGTTTACCTTTTTCGTTAATGTATATTTTTCGGCGACAACACTGCCCTTCTTGTCCTATGGGTCCTTTCATAACGTTGGCTCCTTGGTTTGCTAGACAGAGAGTCGTTATGCCCAAAGACCGCTGACATAGGCAACTCTAATAAATTTCTTGAAGTCCATCAGGCCCGGTGACAGTTTTCAGTAAACACTAGCAGGACCTCCTCTCTCTCTCTCTCTCTCTCTCTCTCTCTCTCTCTCTCTCTCTCTCTCTCTCTCTCTCTCTCTCTCTCTCTCTCTCTCTCTCTCTCTCTCTCTCTCTCTCTGCTTCTCTAAGAGTAGAAAAATCACATGTTTTAACATTCTTTTCTATATTATTCTATCTACCCATGACACGCTTGAAAACTTTAGGGGACTTCAACCCGTATATTTTGAGAGCTCATCAAATTTCATATGGTGGAAAAAATTAATTGAGGTAGCCACAGCTCGAATATCATGGACATGTGGGAATGATTCAGGATTAGCTTGTTTAAAAAAATAAAGAATTTGTTGCCTGATTCCCTTAAGGGTAATAGCTCCTTGGTGTTCTCTAATAAATAAGGGCCCTGTGGTTGTAGTGGAAGTTCTACTTAAGTAGGATTTCAGGGTGGTAACTGGACACAGGGATGGATCCCGAGGAAGTGGAACAATCTTCCAGGGAGACCACCTGTTTTGGGGGTCCTCATTTTTAGCCAGGAAAACTTTGTTAGGAAAGAGAAGGACCTCACCCGAAGAGAGAAACTCTATATGACCTGGGTCTCTAGATAAGGCTGAAAATTCCGAGATTCTGGAGCCAGAGGCGAGGCTCAAAAGAAAAAGTGACTTTCTTAATAATGCCATATAGTTACAGGATTCATTTGGGGTGTCAGAGGCTAGCTTAAGAACATCGTTCAAAAACCAGGAAACTGCGCTAGGGCGAGTTGAAGGTTTTAGTCTGGCACAAGCTCTCGGAATGGATGAGAAATATGAATCCGTTAGATCAATGTCAAAACCAATATGGAAGATCTTTTTCAAGGCTGACTTGATTGTAGTAATTGTATTGGCTGCCAGGCCTGATTCAAAGAGAGTTCTGAAGAATGTCACAGTTAGGTTCATCGTCATTTTCTCAACTTGGGAATCTTTCAAGAACTTGGCTAATTTCTTGACAGCTGAGTCATATTGACAGAGAGTAGATTCCCTTTTGTCAGATTCCAGGAAAATAGTATTCAAAGGATTGATGTTTGCATCTCGTTGGGCTGCGAACTTCATGAAGTCCATAAAGTTAGGGCATTCAGAATCCTTGAGGAAGCGAACACATTGCGAGTTTGTACTGTCTGTGTTAGCACTGAATTGGGAATCCGCCGGGGGCGGAGACCTAGCTCTAGCAACAAGGGGAACCAATTGCTCTTGGGCCAGTTGGGGGCTACGAGAGCCACTTGACCTTTGAAGGATCTGAGTTTGTGCAGAACTTTCAGCAGGAGATTCACCGGAGGAAACAGATAAATCGTCTTCCCGGTATTCCAATCTAGAATCATAGAGTCCGTGGCATAAGCCTGAGGGTCCAGGTTGGGGGCTACGTAACAATCTAGTTTGTGATTGGATTCTGTCGCAAACAGATCCACCTGGAGACCTGGGACTTGAGATAGTATCCACTGGAAAGATTGATTGTCTAGTGACCATTCCGACTCTAGCAGAGTCGTCCGGGAAAGTGAGTCCGCTACCACATTCCGGACTCCTGCTAGATGGACTGCTGACAGGTGCCACTTGTGCATTGCCGCCATGGAGAAAATCTTCAACATGATGTGGTTTATTTGGGCTGATCTGGAGCCTCCTCTGTTGAGGCAGTGAACTATGACTGCACTGTCGAGAACCAGTCTGATATGGAGATTCCTGGCTGGATTGAGACGTTTTAAAGTGAGGAAGACTGCCATGGCCTCTAGGACATTGATGTGCATTTGTTGGAAGACCGGTGACCATAACCCTTGGACTTTCTTGTGTTGGGAGTAACCTCCCCACCCTGTTAAGGAGGCGTCTGTGTGAACGACGATTCCCGGGACCGGATGTTGTAAGGGAACCGACTTGGAAAGATTCTTGATCTTCGTCCAAGGCTGCAGACTTTTTCTCAGGATTGGGGGAAGGCGAGCACGTCTGTCTCAGCGTTTTGCGGTTGCTCTGGAGCGCCACACTCTGTTTATGTCCTTGAGTTTGGACCTTAGGACGATGTCTGTCACGGAGGCGAACTGTAAGGAACCTAGGATCCTCTCTTGGTTCCTTCTGGAGGTCAACTTTTCCCAGAGAAATTGTTTTGTATTCCTCGCTATCTCCTTCCTTTTGGCTTTGGGGAGGCACAGCGTATGGGAGCACAGGTCCCATTGTAGTCCCAGCCATTGAAACTTGGTCTCCAGGACCAGGCGGGATTTCTCGAGGTTGACTTGGAATCCCAGTTGTCGAAGGAAAGTGAGGACTTTGTTTGTTGCTATGCGGCAATTCTGGGAATTGTCTGACCAGATTAGCCAATCGTCTAGATAGGCCACTACCTGTATCCCCTGAGTTTGAAACTCTTGAATTACTGTCTCTGCTAGTTTGGTGAAGATTCTGGGTGCTATGTTGAGCACGAATGGCATCACTTTGAATGCATAGGCTTGTTTACCTAGCTTGAAGCCCAGAAAAGGACGAAAATGCCTTGCTATTGGAACGTGATAGTAGGCATCTGTAAGATCGATGGAGGTGGTGACGGCCCCACGGGGAAGTAAGGTCCGCACCTGCGAGACGGTAAGCATATGGAATTTGTCGCAACGAATGAAGGAATTTAAACGAGACAGGTCCAGGATTACTCTCCGTTTGTCTGAGCCTTTCTTTGGCACGCTGAACAAGCGTCCATGAAATCTTAAGCGACGTATGCTTTGGATTGCATTCTTTAGTAGCAGATCTTTTGTGAAGGAACGTAGTTCTTCCGTTGGTAGTTGGTAAAAGCTGTTCGGTGGAGGAGGTCCCTGTATCCAGCTCCACCCTAGGCCTTTTGAGATGATGCTGGAAGCCCAATCGCTGAACTTCCAATGGTCCCGAAATATGTACAATCTCCCTCCTACCTGCAGTTTCTCAATGGTTGGAGGATGATTTGCCTCCTCTGCTTCCGCGGGAAGACTTGCCTCGGTGATAACCCCTTCCGCCACCTCGAGCACGAAAGGCACCCCTGGAACCCCTGTGACGCTGGTAGCCACGGAAAGAGCCCTGAGACTCATAAGTGGGGTTAAAGGCGGGGGAGAAGGAAGTCGAGGCGATCTGAGACTGAGGGACCAGAACGTATTGCTCTTGTTGTTGGCCCTTTGAGGTAGAAGGCTGGGGACCTTGAGGAGCAGGTTGGACTGAGACCGGTTGAACCATGAATTGGGAAGATTGGAAGGGCCTCAATCTCTTCCTACCTCGAATTGGGGTACTAGTAAGCTCATATTTCCTCTTTGAAACCAGGCCCCACCTAACCTTGAGGTTTTGGTTGGCTCTAGCTGCCTCGCTAAGGACCGAGTTAACTAAATCCTCTGGGAAAAGATCCGGGCCCCAGACTGGAGCTTTGATGAGCCTATTAGGTTCGTCCCTAATCGTGGCTTCGGATAGGACGTGTCGTCGTCAACGGGTCCTGGCGTTTGCAAAATCATAGGCGTCAGCCATAAAGTTTTGCAAAAGCGACTTAGTGAGGACCTTAAGGAGGTCCTCCTCGTTGTAAGTGGCGACGGTCAATTCAGAAAGGGCAACTGAATTAAGGGATCTGCTGAATCTACACCTCGACTCATATTCCAATTTAATGAGAGACTCCGGGAGTTTGGGAAGCCGTTCGCTGAACTGCGTGGAGGCACAGTCCAGGCTCAACTTACCTACCGAGAAGGTAGCTGGGGCGTTCCGCCAACATTCATTGTCTCCCGGAAAGAGAAGGGAGGTTAAGTCGGTCTCCCTGAGTTGAGGTAAAGGCTTCTCTTCCTTGATAGCCTGAAAGACCGTCTCTATGATCTTGGTAGCACATGGGGTAGGGGTCTGGTCGTCGGCCACAAACATAGTATATGAACTTTTGTAGGCCGTAATCATTGTGTTCAAGCAGTCCCACTCATTGAACACGCGGACCAAGACAGACTGTGCCTGTTCTTTAGGAAAAATAACAGTTTCCTTTGGGACCTTATCCAATCGAATCAGAGCCTCTTCCATGAGGCGAGCGTAGCCGGGGAAGGGGAATTCAAGACCCGGCGGGTAGAATTCATAATCCGCAAGAGGCCGGGTACCGAAACCTTCGATTGACAACATACCCTCCGAGAAGGGGGCATGCAATGCTAACCTCCAAGGGTTATTCTTATTGAAAGGAGGAAGCTTGGAGGTGTCGGGATGGGGTATTGCTGTTGTGGCGGTGGCAGCCCCGAGCGCATGAGTCCCTGAACTAGGCTCTCCATAGAAGCTATCCTCTCTTGTGATTGCTGCGTATGAGACGATAGCATCGACTCAAAACGAGCAAACAGTTTCTCTGAAAAATCCACCGGGTTAAATGATTCCGCCGGGGGGGGAACAGGTGCCGGAACGGAGGCTACTCCATGAGAGGTTGAGGGCACAGCAATTGGGTCTTGAGAGACTCTGGTGGAGGAAGATTTAGCCTTCGATGCTGATGATTTCGAAGACTTGTGGTCTTTGGAAGACTTGTGGGTCTTATATAAAGGCTTACGATGAGCCTTCACCTTGGGGATAACAGGCCGGGGACTGAGATCAGTCCCGGTTGTACCCGGAAAACTTCGAAAAGAAGAGTGTTCTGAAGTAGAAGAGAAAGCCGGGCTAGGGAGAGGAATCTTAGCCCGGGAACCACCTGACTCACCTACGTCCCTACCTGCGTCGGGATCATCCAGAGCCATGGGTTCCACATCGAGGTTGAGGGTAGCGACGTCCTCAGTTAGGGTGCCGCCCGTCTCTTCTTGGTCCGGGGCAAGAAGAAGGGATTCGATCCTCTCGATGATAGGATCCGCCAACTCTTTGGGGACCGCAGCTGAAGTCTTAGCATGGGGGTAGAGACGGGAACACCTTTCCTCAGAGAGGATATAAGGCTGTTTGGCCTTCACGTTGCGGGCAAACCCGCCAATCCAGATCTTGAGGGTAGCCTGAGCAGTATCTTTTTCAAGTTGGGAGCTCTGAAAGAGAACAGACTATTAGCGAGGGATATTTGTGCCAAAGAAAAGTGGAGAAGTCCAAGGACTTCGTAGACACGAAGTGAAAGGCATGCGGGAAGTCCAGAGGACTGTGACCTTAAAAATAATAATCGTAGTTAATGTAATCATCGAAATAATCGTAATTCCCTACAAGTCTGTATTAATTAAAATGCACTAACCGAGTCAGATGTTAGAGTGGAGGTCATTGTGTAGCAGACTACACAATTATCCGGATGCCAAACAGCTAATTCATCCACTTGGACAGAACAGTGGGCGTGCGAACGACACACGTCATGGCCGCAGGGTTGATGGAGGACAGCGGCACATGCCGTCATCGCACAGCGTACAGTCTGTAAGATAAAAGATACATGAGTATCTTAAAGGAAAGCAAATTAGGGGCCCGGAGGCCCCGGAGCTTAAAAATATATATATATATATATATATATATATATATATATATATATATATATATATATATATATATATATATACAGTGAACCCTCGCTACTTCGCGGTTCGACCATCGCGGATTCACCACTTCGCGGATTTTTTCCATAACCCATATATATACAGTAATATATATATATATATATATATATATATATGTATGCATGTATTTATGTATATATGTAGGTATGTATATGTGTATACATATAAATATATATATATATATACACACACACACACACACACATATATATATATATATATATATATATATATATATATATATATATATATATATATATATATATATCTAAAGTAGGAAGATGTGATGTAGTTCTAAGGGAAAAGTATGGGAAATATGTCTGGGTAATAAGCAAAGCTCTACCTCCAGTTTGTTTCTACATTATGATCAGAGATAAATGTAAACAAAACATTGGTTGCCATTTTTTATCGTGCTTTTTAGCATGTTTAGGAAATGCATGATATAAAATCACCTTTACTATTTGTGCCTGTTTTAGTTTAGGGTACTGTAGTACATGCATTAAATGTTCTGTACATTAAAGGGTAGTTTGTTAACAGTACTACGTACAAGGGAAGGTTTTAAAAGTCTGAATATACATGTTGAATAAATAGGTAAATATGGTGTCACTACTTCGCGGATTTTCACCTATCGCGGCCGCGACTGGAACCTATCTACCGCGATAAACGAGGGTTCACTGTATATATATATATATATATATATATATATATATATATATATATATATATATATATATATATATATATATATATATATATATATATATATCATGATAAAAAAATTTTATATATATACATCAAGTATCTTGAATGAAAGCAAATTAGGGGCCCGGGGGGCCCGGGGGGCCCGGGGGCCCGGGGGGCCCGGGGGCCCGGGGGGCCCGGGGGCCCGGGGGGCCCGGGGGGCCCGGGGTACTTAAATTATATCAATATCATGATAAAAGATTTTATTTTGACTGTATTAAGAATAAGAATAAGTCAGACCGTAACCGTGATCATATCAAAAGAGGGAAGGGAAGGTCGAGAACTAGGATCGTATATATAATTTATATATGTGACTAATATATAAAGTTAATCCAAGTAATAATGAGTAACGTTGGCTCCGGAGGCTCAACTAAACAACTCGACCAGATGGTAATGTATAAAAGCTACGTCCGGGGATCCCGTAATGAAAGTCTTTATATATATATCTATATGAGGTCCGTGAGGTGCGGGACACTATAGAGGGGGAAGGGATCTTTAATGGGTCCGTGAAGTGCGGGACCGAGAGGGAGTAGCACGTACAAAACTGAATAAAATAATATAATATAACATGACAAGGTACCACGGACCGAGCAGAAAACTTCCCGTCGACCGTTGGCCAAACGAGCGACGGAAAGAAAACGACTACGACCGGGTAGAGTAGTACAAAAAGTGTAAGTAATGTACGTTAATGTATAATAATAGCAAGCCTCACAGATCAACAAGAACCGCCCGTGCAAAGAGAGCGAAAGGCCCCGGGAGGGGAACATAACGCAACATAGTGACTCTAACTCGATATGGGAGAGAGAGAGGGAGGTAACCCTGGGGTGGGGTATCGGGCGGGAGGGAGGCTAGGAGTGGGGCGATAGCAGGTATACCAACCTGCCAGACCCACGATTGATATGATCACGCGGAGAGACTAAATAACACTATAATAAACATAACACATGGTAAAATAAGATAGGAAGGCATGCTGGATGATAAAAATAATAAAATAATAAAAATAACGATACATCAATCGTAAAACAAACGAGGGAACGAACAGAGACAGGAGAAAACCAAGCCTAACAGTGCTGGGAGTTAGGCAGGGCTACCAACATAATACAGAGTCAGTGAAGTGCCAACAAAATGAAAAACTAATATCTGACTCATGAAAGACCCTCGAGCTAATGCAAGAAAAACGAATGACGTTAATAATGAGAAGCATGTCCGTGGCGTGCGAACGTAAATTAATCCAAGTAATAATATTAATAGAATAGAAACGCCCGAACGCGACCAGGCATGCCAACCTAACGAGAATACGCTAACGTATATCGTAATAACTGTTATCGTAATAACAGGACATCAATATAATAAAATAATACGGTGTGTGAACCGTGGATACCCAGAAAGTTCATAACGAGAAACAATCAGTATGGAGGACTCATTGTAAAGCGTTAAGAACGACGAGAGAGAGAGATAGGAGGAAGCCGAGCGCCATGAAAGACCCACGCGGGGTCGTGAAATATAAAACTGTCATAATATAAGCAAAAAAGGGCAAGGCCCCCTCCAAAATCTCAAAACTCATAGATCTGGTACTTAACTTAGATGGAGTGACAGTAGAGTCCGACATCTTGAGGTAAATCCAGGTAAAACCAGCGAAATTCACACACCGAGGCAAAATAAGTGTTGATAGCGCGTGCTATGAAAAGGAGTGCCGTCACTGGCGTGGGATCGCTAGTAGTAGTAGGATGTTGAACGGCACCTCGCTGTTCGGGGATATTGACAGGAGATATCTAAATGGTGCGAGGCCTCTGGTTGTGATTTATTCACGCGCCCCAGTATTATACCGACACCGACACCTTATTAAGGTGAGCGAGCTGGGTTCAACCTAGCATTCCTATACAAATTTTTCTCTGGTAAATTCATAGCAGTTTTTACCTTAGAAATGATGTAAAAGGAGCAATTCACTGGGGGGCACGGGTCGGAGCCCAGAAAAAATATTATCATTTGGAGGTAAATACAGAGAGCATATTGTATATTTTCTCCCTATATCAATTTGTACAACCACTGCCTGCAGGGTTGTACGTATAGACATAGGTATTTGGGAAACATCTCGACGAATGTACATGAGACTTCCGCCATGGCTCCCTGCTTGTTGATTATATGGTGTTCTATAGCTAACACTCTCGAGGACTAGGAGTGTTAGAATCAAGCATACTTTTCTGTAGACATACAATTATGGGGGAATGTTCATGAATTAGGAGCTTAAGTTCTTCATATTTCGCCCTCAAACCCTGACAGTTCCATTGCAAAATGGAGGAGAAAACTATGTATTATTTCTGGAAGATATCTTGGATGAGGTCTTCCCATTAGCAGTTTTTAATCTAACTTTATTACCTGTAGGTTTCTTTAAAGGTGGTCTTGTTATGTTGGGTTTTACGTTTGTATATTTCTTTGTATCCTTTTGATCTATTTGTTGAGGGGGATGGTGGACCTAAACTTGAATTTCTGATTTATTCAGTTTATCTTCTGATTCATTAGAAACATCAACAGACAAAACATCAAATTTATTTGATGTCATAACCTTAACGTTTCTAATGGAGGGTGGAGAGAGAGATGGAGGTCTCTCTCTTTTACGATTAATAGATGGTGGGATTCAAGGTTTTTACACCTTTCCCACTACAGGTGCATCAGGTAATTTGGTCTTAAGTGGAACCTTTATCAGATCAGGCAAGGACATGGCCTGAGAGAGGTTTGTACTATTTTTTGTAATGGGGGATGAAGGCTGTACAGCAATGGGCAATGCCCTAGTGTTAATACACCGTGGTAAAGCCTCAGAAGGTAATATGGTTACCTCGTTATTTAACACTTTATCAGATGGTATACTTTTTTTTCTTCCACGGAGTGGTGAACCATAAGGCCCAAACAAGTCTCCTCTAGGATCTCGAAATACCGTATATTTCCGCGTATAAGACGACCCTATGTTCCAAAATTTAACCATTAAAAATGGGGGGTCGTCTTATACTACCGTTATAAAAATCACACCTTGAATTCTATGTCTGGTTTATCAGAAGGCTAGCCTAGGTTGAGGTGCGATAACCACACTTGAAATGATTTACATTAATATATAAATGTATAATGAAATTAATGAAACAATTTTTACTGTATACATTATTGGCATATCTACAAAAATGGCATAAATGATAAACTCTAGGAATAATTCCAACTTTTAACCATACGAGCACAGCTTAGAAAATGTAAACATCGAGTATTGGTTGCGTTGTTAGCAACTTTTTCTCTCGCTAACCTTTCAATAATTTTAATGCTAGTGTTAATTACGATAGTAATAACATATAGGATACCATATTTATTTGTTTAAAAATTATTATTTTTAGCTGTAAATAACAATTTTGGATTACAAATGGTACAATCTTTATTTCTCAATAAAAATTACGGTACATTACAGTATTGCATTTAAAACCTAAAAATTTGTAAAACTATATTTCCAATCAATATTGAACATCAAACCTGCGACATGTATAAATCTAACACCACTAAACTCCTCACAGTTATCACTGTCTGTTTCGAAAAGCTGTTCGAACATATCACGAGATTTATCATATACACTATCATCGTAAGGATTCCAGTCCGGTTCCGGTGAGTCGACTTTGGCTTCGTCGTCGCATTCGTACAATAAATCGTCTTCACTGCCATCCATGGCATTTGAGATCCCGTATTTTTAAAATTATTTTATGACACTTTCCACCTTTACATTATCCTATGCTTTTATAACAAACTTGCAAAGAACATCAAAGAACATAAAAGAAGAAGAAGAAAGAGGAGAACGGGCATTTCGTACGTGAGCAGCTGATGAGCGTAAACAAAACAATGCAGGCTAGGTGACGTGTGTTCTAGGAAAACAATAAAGGATTTGTTTTATTTCATTTATTTATAATTTATAAGGATACAGTAAGTAATATCATCATCTTTACATAACCTATATTTCATAAGATATCTGGTGTTGTAAAAGCTAGCCTAGGCTATAAACAGATGGTTTTATGATTGAGCAGTTGTCTTATACTACCGATATGAGATAAATTCATAAAAATTTGCTCAAATTTTGTACCTCGTCTTATATGAAGGTCGCCTTATACGCGGAAATATACGGTACCTCCTCTGATGGACTCGAGGAGGAGGGAGGAGCTTGTTATCGGCGCTGGATCTGTTGGAGGAGGCGCGCTTAGAGAGCTGGCCTTCAACCTTGTCTCCGGCACTCTTCATCCCTTGTGACCAGGGCAAAGTTGCACTGGCCCTAGAGGGTTTCTGGGTGCCCTAGACTTGGTCCAAGACCGAGTCCTTACCCTCACTAGGACGGGCCTCTGGGTTTGGAAACCTGTTGAGGTTCCTCCTGGGGGTCAGAACTTGCCAGCCCGCATGTTCTGACTCTTGGAGTTCTCCTCCTAATGAGCTAGCAGCAAAGTCTCTCGTCCCCAGTGCTCTTCCTGGGGGAATTTGTGGACATTCTACGAAGGTCTAGCTGGCTCCTGTCTGATCCTTGCTGATGACTTAGAAACAGTCTTTGATTCCTTCGGTTCCCTCCTGGGAGGGATACAGGACTCCAGTAACGGTGGATGCAGGCTCTTCTCTACCCCTGTGGGAAGACCTCTCAGGAAGAGGCGGAGTTTCCCCCCCATGGTGTGATGGGGGAACGGGCCGGCTCGTCCGACTCCCCGAGGATAGGTAATCCTCATCTGCAGTGGAGGGGGAAAAAGTCTGGGGTAAAGAAAGAGCCTTGCGCAAGGATTTGCGAGGGGACAGTTTAGCCCTTGGAGAAGTCACCCTGGAGGGGACTCCCCTCTTCCTCTTCAGGAGGGGAGGGAGCTGCCCCTGATATGTGACAGAGGTCAGAGAGCACAGGCTTCATAGCCTGCATAAGAGCTCTGACTATGGTCCCAAACCAGGGTTGCTGGCTGACAGTCGAGCTGTCAGACAGTCCCTCTGGAGGGAAGGGGATCGTTCGATCGCTTGGAGGAGTTGACAAACGAGGGTTCGCCTGAACGAAGCTGAAACAAAAAGGGGGCCTTGGACCAGTCCGGAAACCTCCCCTCCTCCGGCGAGCGCACTGTTCTATGCCTGCTGGGAGGGGAATGGGACGATGACCTGTCCGCCTGAAGCCCCGTAAAATGTTGTGCGTGATTGCGCTTGTGATCGGGGTGCAGATCGAGCTGGTGGTAGCGCGATGATTCCTGGAATGGATTGTGCAATTTTGTGCTCACGAGCGCGCGGGCGTGCGAGATTGATGGCGTGAGCGCGCATAGGAGATGGCGCGGGTGCACATAGGAGATGGTTGAAGGTTGGATGGGCGCAATCAATTGATCGCGTGTGCGCGGGCGCGCAGCAACCTGATGCAAGACTGATGGGCGCGAGAGTGCAGTAGCGCGACTTAGCGAGTTGGCGAGCAGGTGAGCGCAGCGCAGTCTGCACAGGCATCTTACCCTGAGGAGCTCGTGGGTGCGCTGGGCGCGCAGGAGACTTGATACTCCGAGGAGTGGTCACTATGAGAGACCTCTCCCGCAAATGGGAGAGGTGCCCTTCGTAGAAAAGACTTGCAGACCCCGCAGGCTGAACCACTGGTGAGCGCCTGCGATCTCTCAGGAGAAAAACTTCAACGATGTGCGCCGCCATCGAATTCGGGCGTACAGGTGTGCGCTGTTGCGATGGGGGCGCAACTGGAATATCGTGCGCAACTGGAACATTGCGCGCAACCGGCAAATTGCGCGCAACCGGCAAATTGCGCGCAACCGGAACCTTGTGCGCAACTGGAAACGTGCATACAGGATTGCGCAATTTGGATGGAGAGTCCAGAGGTACCTGTGAGTGCCCGTACGCTAACTTAGGCACATCCTGGACAGCGCGCTGAATTGTAGAAGCGCGCTGGGGCGTTGGTGAGCGCGTGTGCGCTATATCAGGAAGAAGGGCACGCAAATTGAAGAAATGCTCGCGCGCGCGGGCGTACGGGCGCGCGGGCGCGCGGGAAACCATTGGTGCCCGCGTGTGGAAAAATATAGGAGCGCGCGCGGACGCACAGGCGGGCGTGCCGAATGCGCGCGGGAACCCATTGGTGCCCGTGCGGACGATCGTCGGCGCTCACGCACATATGAGGATCGTCAGCGCAGGTATGATCGTCGGCGTTTGTGCCCATAAGAAGATCGTCGGCGCTAGCACGTGTGCGAGTGCGTAAATGCACGCGTGCGCTTGTGCTCTAGGTTGAAGGATCAGCTGACAGGTCGAACAGGAACTGGGATGTGTCCCTAAAGGGAAAGCATCCCCTGAAGAAGACCAAGGCAGGTCTGCATCAGCACAGAGCTGACGATCAACATTGGAAGTACTGCGCAGGTGAGCACTGGCGCGCTAAATCAGGAACTGCTGGTGGGCGCTGGCGCGCAGTGTGGGGGCGCAGGGGAACCCTGGCGCGTAACAGGAACAGGTGCACGCGCGCAGGTGAGCTATAAGGCGCTAAGACTGGAATAGCAGCAGCATGAGCGGGTGCAGGTCTGCTTCGTTGGCACACTTCAGTCAAACGAAGAAACTGCATAGTTAACTGGGAAAATAAATTTAAATAATTATTTAACAGAAATTCCCCCGGGTGGAACTCCGAAGAGAAACCCCGAGGGAAAGTAAAACATAAGTACAAAAGTTAGGTATGCGCCCTCCTCCCCTACTGACACTCGCGGGAGAGGGGGGAGGGCGGAGAACTTTAACAAAAACAGAATTATAACAACTATAATTATGTAACTGACTTTAAATGTTCCCAAAGTAAGAATCACAGACCCCCGAAGGGGAGTGTTCCCAGAAGCTGACCAGTTAAAAACACAATTAGATTCATAAAAATAATTGAGACAAATAAAACAGAATAGCAACTCAGCCCGCAACGGGAAAGAAGCTTCCGAGTAGTAGTACGTAGTACAGTAGTAGTAAGAGGTGAACGACCTCGAGAAGAGAGACCGCCCTCCATGAAGTGCAACCGTGGTGGCCTAGCGCTATGCCGTGGTTTCACTCTTCAGTGTCGTACACTACACACACCGCACAAACACTGAAAAGAAAACTTACTATATTCTATACACAAAAATATATATAAACACCAAGAATGTTTATATATATTAAGTATAAGAAAAAGACAAAAGCATCAATGGCTGTCAAGCGAGGATGGGAGCAGACACGTCCACTCGCCATCCGAGCCAAAAGTAAAGTGAAGCACTCACTAGTGTGTGTGAGGGGGGGGGGGGGGTTAGCAAGCTACCTCTCCCTACCCCCCGCTAACTAGCGGTGGGGTAGTAAACCCTCGTTAAAATTCTTATGGCTCGTCATTCAGCTACGCCGAAGTAATTACCCCATGTAAATAGCATGGTTTGTATTTCAGTTACGGAACAAATATTAAACAAAAACCTTATAAGCGATTGTTCAAAACCTTAACAAGAGTACATCACCAAGGTACTGCTAAAATCCAGGTTAAACACGAGTAATTCCATTTCTATGTAGCCAATATGGCGGCAGAAAGAAATCTGATACTAGGAGGGATGGTTCGACCTAACTCCGTGGTCTAGTGTATACCTGGAATATCTGTGCAATTGTGGCGAGTTTTGAATTTTCTGCCGGTCAGAAAGAATAAAGCTATTATATACAGTATAACCAGCAGGTAAGTTTAAATGTTTAAAAATGATTTTTAATGGTATAGAGTTGGTTGGTTTGATTGATACTGGTTGTGGTGTCAATTTAATGTTTAGGAATGCATTTGATAAGGTAAAAGAGGTTTGTAAATTTAAGGGATGTAAGGGTGTAGTAAAAGGCATTGGTAATTTGCATATGTCTGTGCAAGGCAAGTTGCGGGAAAATGTTATGATTGGGGGGCTGATGATGGAGGATAATGATTTTTACGTGGTCGAGGGGCGAATGAGAAATATGACGTACTGCTTGGGTATAAATTTCTGAAAAAATGTGGTATGATTGTACATCCAAGAGTGAATATGATAGAAATAAAGGTTAAAGGTAATATTTGTGGGGAATTTTATTTAAAGGAAGACGGCAGAGTGAGTACGAAGGTGTGGAAGGGAGTGCCGTTGGTAGCAGAGGAAAGTGTAAAGTTATCGGTTAAGAAAGGTGAGGTTATTAGTGTAAAAGTTGCCTGGCCGAGCAGTCTGGGAATTTCAAATAGTGACAAGGATGAATATGTAGTGGAAGGTATGGAAGCAGGTAATTTGGTGAAAACGAGTGCGTATATATATATGATGGTGTTATGAATATGCAGGAACCCCAGGTGTATGTAAGGTTGTTGCCGAGTGTTAGGAGGAAGAGAGTACGTGGTATACGTGAGCGCGATTGCATGGGATGTATGTATACACTGATCAATGTAGAGGATGAAAGATATGTTAATGCGAGACAGGTAATGGCCGGTAAGGTAAAGAACGATGACGATTGGGATTACGATACGTTGAAAGAAAGAATTAAGTTAGATGAGAGTATAAATGAGGTCGAAAGGGAACGATTGCTTAAGATGTTATGGGATAAGCGTAGAGTTATGAGTCTCGGTGACGATGATTGTGGGGGGTCAGACCTGCCAGAATTTAAAATAGTTCTCAGTGATGATACCCCCATATATCAGCGTCCCAGGCATTTTTCTCTGCCTATTGCCAAGGATATAGAGGAGCAGTGTCAGGAATTAGAGCGTATGGGTGTAATAGAGAGGAGTGTGAGTGCCTGGAATAGCCCTATTGTCCCTGTACGAAAGCCTGATGGAAGTTTACGCATGTGTATTGATTATAGGAAGGTGAATGAAGTGACCGTTAAAGAACGTTTTCCAATGAATGTGGTGTCTGATTGTGTTTATAAGATGCATGGAATGAAAGTTTTTACCAAATTAGATTTGGTGCGGGGCTATTACCACATGCTTCTGGCAGAGGGGAGCAGGGGCATTACCGCATTTTCAAGTACAAATTATCACTTTCAATTCAAAAGGTTGAGTTTTGGTCTTGCTAATGCGCCTGCTGCCTTCCAAAGGGCGTTGAATGTTGTTTTGGCTGGGTTCAATCGACAGAAAGTGACTGTTTTTATAGATGATATTCTGATTGCGAGCGAGACTGTTGAGGAACATATGCAGTTGCTTGAGGCAGTGTTGAGGCGGTTAATTGAAGTTGGTGTGAAAATTAAGCTTGAGAAGTGTACGTGGTTGGCCAGGGAGGTGGAATTTCTTGGGCATGTAGTGGGTGAATCTGGTATAAGGAAGAGTGACAAGTTTGTGAATAAGATGCGAGAATTTCCACGTCCCTGGACTGTGCGTGAGTTGCGAGGTTTTCTTGCTTTGGTTAAGTTTGGTCGCACGTTCGTTAGAGATTTTTCAGGTATAGGGAAGCCTTTGAATGAATGGACAGGTAAAAGGAATAGTACGAAGTTAAAATGGGATGATCAGATGATAGAAGCGTTTGAAAGGTTGAAGAAAGAGGCCACGAAAGGCGTCACTTTGGCATTTCCAGACTATAGTGAAAATGCGAATATGCTAGAGTTGTATACAGATGCAAGTGGTGTTAGTATGGGTGGTTGTTTGGTTCAAATGCAGCAGAGAGTAAATGGAGAAGAGCAATTGAGAGCAATAGCGTATGTTAGTAAAGCATTTAATAAAGCTGAGCGGAAGTATTCGACGATTGACAGGGAATTGGCTGCAATACGATTTTGTGTGAAAGCATTGAAAGTATTTTTATATGGTGTAAAATTTATTGTGCGTACTGACCATCAGCCCCTAGTGTATATGATTAGGAAAGAGCGTGTGAATGCAAGGGATGCTAGGACAATAGAGGATTTGAATGAATTTGATTTCAGGTTAGAATATGTACCGGGAAATAAAAATGTGATAGCAGATGCGATGTCGAGGATGCATGGGAGGATGGAAGATAAAGAGAGTAATCAGAATTCTGAAAGGTTGCCTGAAGGTTAGTTGTGGAGCAGAGTTGTGAAGGGGAAGATATGGTATATAAGTGTATCCTAATGGGTTTAAGCAAGTTAATACAGGAGGGGTTAGGTAGGGAAATACCAGGTAGCGTAACTGAGCTTAAAAGAAGGGTGATGAATGAAGTGTCAAAAGAAATGGTATATGAGAAGGAGAATAGTGTACTAGAAGGGGAATTATTATCAAAGATACCAATGGTGGTAAGTATGTTGTATGGTGTAACTGTGTATTTGTATTTTGGATGGAATCGACCTATGGAATATAGGGCATATAAGGAGAATGATAGGGAATATATTTTGAGGATTCAATGTAATGAGGAATGTTGCAAATTGTTGAGTGAGAAGGATAATGGTGCAAGTAACCTTAATCCAAGATATGGGGGTATGGAGGACAGTGAATATGATGATGAACATATTGGCGAAGGGAGTGACAGAATTGAAAGGAGGGTAAATGTATGCATGCATGGTGTAAAAGGAAGGATGATGACATATGTGAATGTAAATGAAAATGAATATTGTAGTTTAATTGATACGGGTGCTCAAGAGTCATTAGTAAATGAGTCGGTTATCAGGGAAATTGAGAGGTACAATTGGGAAGTGAAAAGACAGTGTACGAGTGTGAGAATTTATGGAATAGGTCAGGCAAGTTTACTTGTTTGGGAAGAAGTGAGGTTGAAGGTGAAACTAGGGAGTATGGAAGTCGTAATGGGAGAGAATGAAATGCCAAGTTGTTTTTTGATGGGAATAGATTTTTTGAGGTTGTACAATGTGTCAGTTGATGTTGGTGAGGGTTTGCTTTTAAAGAATGGCTGTAGGGTAATCGTAATTGAGGATAATAGTGTATTTATGGCAAATTTTGTTGGCATGATTGATATTGCAAAGAGTGAAGAAGATTTGTTGACCAAAGAAGAGGTGGAAGAAATGCAAGGTGAATGTTTAGAAATAAATAGGTTACGTGAATGTATTTTAAATGGTATTAGGGTGGAAGAATGGCCGTGTGATTTGGAAGCGTATAAGAAAGTTGTTGAAAGATTTATTGTTTGTAAGAATATTGTGTATTTTTTGCATAGGGGAATGGATGAAGATATATATGTTCCTGTATTTCCAATGCATGCAGCTGTAAGTATGTGTATGGTAGTGCATGACAGGTATGGGCATATAGGGAAGAATAAATTGTGGGAATGTATGCGAGAGAGGTTGTTTACGCCTGGGTTGAGTCAAATTTGTAGGGATGTAGCGACTATTTGTGAGGATTGTAAGAAGGGAAAGTATCAGAGCATGCATGCAAGTCCGCCTGTTCTGAGGTTACGTATGAAAGAGCCATTTGAGATGTTTGTGATTGATTGTGTTTTGTTGCCTGTGACTGCGAGGAGACATGTGGGAATGATTATCATGGTCGATCATATGAACAAGTTTGCGTATGCAGTACCCATCAAGAATAAAAGGAGTGAGACTGTAGCGAGAATGGTAAGTCACGTGATGTTGCCAATGTGTGTGAGTAAGCCTGCAAAAATGTTAAGTGACAATGGTCCGGAGTTTATTGGATGGGAATTTGAGCAGATGTTAAGAGAATGGGGCATTGAACATGTGTATTCGACTCCGTATATGCCAAGTGCAAATGGTTTGGCTGAAAGGACTGTAAGAACCTTGACAGAAATTTAGCAGATGATGAGTACATGTGATAATGATTGGGATTTATATGTTGGGCGTGCGTTGTGGGCGTATAATGCGATGGTGCAAAAGAGCACAGGTATGTCTCCATGTAGGTTTGTGTTGAATTTTGAAAAGATAGTAAGACCAAGATTGAGTGTGTCTGAGAATGATAAAGATGTTTGGAAGAAAGCAAATGAGAGGTTTGTAAGCTACAAAGTTGGAGAGAAAGTGTTAAAAGAAGTGATTGAAAAAGGAAAAATGAATGTCAATAAGGTACGTGATAAGTTTGAAGGTCCATATGAGGTGTTAGATGTTGGTTCTAGTGGGTTGAGTTATGTTTTGGGTAAAGTGTGTGGATGGTAGTGTGGAAAAGGTTAGGGCACACCACAATCAGTTGCAAAAATGGAAGGAGGTACCAAGATATATTCAGGAGAATGGTATGAATAAATGGCTGAAAACGAACAAGTATGAACCCAGTATGTGTGAGGCATTAGGTTTAGAAGATAAAAAATTGGTGTTAGTCGAGTATGGAAGGAAAAAGAAGTCTGAAAATTTTACTGGGGATAAAAGATAGGAAAATTTTGTACTTATTGGCGGGAATCAGAATAGGCAGGACAAGGGTGTAAATGTACAGGTGAGTATGGAAGATAAATGTATTAATACAGATGAAACTTGGATGAGTATGAATGATACTTATAGTGTGAGTGGTTTTTCGTTAGATGAGGTAAGAGAACTTATGACGAACACGAGAATGAAAGATAGGAGAATGATAAGCAGTATGAATGATTCTTTTGTTAAAGTAGAAAATGGGTTAGATGTAATGGATGAATTGTTGACAGAAATTAGTGGGATTTTAGGGCCAGATGAAATTGAGGTAGATGAAATAGTGCATGATATCTTAGACGAGCGGAACATAGACGGGAATCGTAATAGTACGTTGAATGATAACGACATGGAAGAAGCGAATGAGAGAGTACAGGTATATGAAGGCCAAGTTACTCGAAGCCGAGGCCCTGTTCCCGAATGCGACTGGGTAATGAGAAAATAGGTAAGTGTTGTGTGAGGATTTGGCAAAGTAAGGGGGGAGGAATGTGGAGGACTAATTTTATTTAATCTATTTTTTTTTGTTTGCCAAATCACGAGAGAGAGAGAGAGAGAGAGAGAGAGAGAGAGAGAGAGAGAGAGAGAGAGAGAGAGAGAGAGAGAGAGAGAGAGAGAGAGAGAGAGAGAGAGAGAGAGAGAGGGGGTATATATGTGTGTTTGTGTGTGTGTGTGTCCGCGGTGCGTGCCGCCGAACAAGTGGTAGTTAGCGTAATGATTGTTTGTAGTGGGAAAGACTGTTGGTATAATTGAGGTTGGTTGTTTACATTTTTGGGCTCAGGCCATGTCGTCCTGATGGAAGGTTCCTTCAGTAGCTTCCTAGGGTATATTTGACACAGTGGATATTCCCAGAGAATTAAACTAAATGTCTCCAGAATTCTAACTTCTGGCGCGAATATCCTTAAAGTTGCCTTTAAGGATATCGCATAATAACAGGGGACGTATTCTTGACACGCCACATAGCTATCTGCACCCCACATAGCGTTTACACTTCGAGGGGGAAGAAGTGGCAAGATAAGGGAGGAGTCGTTACAAAGTTCTGCTCCTCCGTTACTGTTATGGGCACTCGAATGACATCGTACCCGTCGCCATCTTGGATGAAGTAGTATCCGCCCGCCATCTTCATTCCTTTCACTGTAGCGTTCCGACCAGGTATTTTTTCCCAGTTCTTTCGCTATATCGGATATCATGTCGCAATCTTCAGCTTCTTCTCCCTCTGGAAAGTTGAGTACTGTATTCACCTCTTATATCGTATAAATGCAGCTCTAGCCGTAAAGTAACGTTTTTCTCGAAATAAATAAGGATTTGCTTTTGTGGCAGAGCTCTTGCCTAGACCGGAGGCGCCTCGGTGCTGTCGTTCACAACGCATGCTTTATTTAGTTAGCCAGAACGACCTTTCTGGTTTTATAGCTTCATCTTATTAGCTACTTAGTCTTCATTTCTAGGAATTAGATATATTATGCCATTAGTACTCCTTAGTTTCGGCGTATGCGTAGCCGAATTATTGTTCCTAGGCCCCCTAGCCTAGATGCCTTAGGTTACTTTCATGCATGACATAATAAGTGTTCCTGGTGTTATTTAACTTAAATGATGAAGATATTAGGCAAATTAAACGTGCTGTATAAGATATTTGGATTGCACACGATTTCCTCTTCCATGATCGTACACCAAGAGTTTCAATGAATCAGGTAGTCAATCTCTACGGCACTAGGCTAGCAGCCTAGTTGCTTTAGTATACTTTCACACATATCCCCGGTTACCTTTATGCATAAGGTAATCTCTTCCTCCCTCTGCAGGTAACCCACAGTTACAAAACTAGCCGTTTCTGCCTTGAATTGTCATTCGGGTAAGGTTAGGCTAGGGTGTTTCTGCCCCCTTTCCAAACCATGGCTTTTGAGTTTCAGTTTGGGTCAGAACCTCAGAGTACCTGCCGTGTGCTTCCAGCTCCCCCATAGGATGAATGTATTCTCCTATTGGACTTGGTTGGTAGGCTTAGGGGTTCTTGCCCCCCTAGACTGCACTTGAAGGGGTCTGAGATCCCATTCGCCCTGTAATCTAGCGACTAGTCCTGTGTTTGGAGATTTTGTGGCTGAAGGATATGAATATCCTTTGGCCTAGATTAGGCAAGCATGGGGATTCTGTTTCTTTATAGTTTGGGATGGTTTGATGATGCCAGTCCCTTTACTACACTAACCCTCCCTAGGCTGGAGAATGTACTCTCCCTACACCTAGGATGACGTTAGTACCCAAACAGAGTTCCCTT
Source organism: Palaemon carinicauda (assembly GCF_036898095.1). NCBI lineage: Eukaryota > Metazoa > Arthropoda > Malacostraca > Decapoda > Palaemonidae > Palaemon > Palaemon carinicauda. Next base: position 28,102,604 of record NC_090746.1, on the reverse strand, counting down.
GTTGTCTAACGGGGACGGCTCACACCGGCTCCTCTCCCTCCCCTCACAGGACCCTTTTCCCCTACCCCTCTCTGTCCTTTGGTGATGGCCTAGCCATCACACCCCTGTCCGCTGTCCTACAATCCCACCTAGTGCCGACGGGTTGTAGGGCCAGCCCGGTTTTTCGCCTGTTGAGTCTAACCGTGCAGGTTCCCTCTTGCATATGTCGCTACGGGATTGCTGTTTCGGCGAGCCTAACTGCCGGCAGAGACCCCCCTAGTTACTTTAGTGTGTTCTTTGGTCCTCCCTTGGACTGCCATCCGCTGCCCCCGTCCGTCTGTTACCGGCATGGCTGCGGATGGATGGAAGCCTGATCACTAACATGCTCTCCCCTTCCATTTGAACCCTCCTTCCAGAGGAAGGCAGAGTCGGGGTGGCGGCAATTCACTAATTGCTTTCTCTCTTTCTATGGGCTAGTACTGTCAACTATGTCGACTGGCGGCCACCAGCCCTGCCGGCAGAAGGCAGGTAGGGTTGGTGGTCTGCCAGCCATTAGCTCACTGTCACCGTTGAATCTGCCGGAAGTGTATGCCTAGGCCACTACTCAGTCACATTGTATGATGGCTGGGCTGGTGTGCTTTCAGCCGGTGGCCAGCCGACTGACAGCATACTGCCGGCAGTTCGACACTTCGAAGGGTCGCCGGCAATTCGGCAGACCGCCGGCGATACAGAAGGGAAGGCTTCTCCACTATCCAGCCACATTGAATGATGGCTGGGGTGGCGTGCCTTCTGCCGGCGACATGCCGGCGGGCTGCTAACTATTTAAACACTGAATTACTGTGCCAGTTGAGCTATCCTGAGTACTAGCCTTTCCGGTGGCATGCCGGTAATGTCTATTGTATGGGAATATACAATAGCCAGTACATCTGTAGTATTGCTATATACCTCAGACAGAAAACTATAGTATATAATTATACAATGGATATTTTTCCAACATACTCTGTGCGTCCATGCGCAGTCCCTTGTTGAGACCTACCTGAATTGGGGGACTGACTTCCCCCCTTTTCTCTATGCTGATTGTTCATCAGCCCCTCCAATTCTCATTATTAACTTCTTGGAAATGTGTGTTGTTTACACTATTCTCCCCCTATGGATTAAAATCTTCCATTGGACCTCTTACAATGGCGTCCTAGGATTAATAATGAGAAAGGTCACAGTAATTAGCTGGGCAGGATTCACAAGTATATGTCTTTCCTAATTCATTTCCAGCTTACCTATCCTAAGCTTACACTAAGAAAGGATTTAATATAACAATAATTAATATGATTTTAAGTCGTGATGAACTTCAATATACTCATATTCTTTTCCTCTCTTTACAGGAGGAGTACGTCCAGTGTGAGAGTGCGTTTTGCAGAGTACGTTGCAGGGACTTCTATGGACATCTGGGGTGCCGGACGCACTCCCGCTGCTCCATTACGAAGGGGTCTCTCAAGTAGTGGGACCTAAAGGCGTGCACCACGTGCAAGGACCTGTTACATGAGGGATTTGAGTCTTCCCAGTCTGCGGAGTCAAGGGATACCGCTTGGGAGAAACTACGCAAGTGGGTGCGTGGTTTCCAGAAAAACGCCACGGGGTTGATGGCGCGCAGGAGAGCGCTGGCACGCAGGTGAGTGTTGGCGCGCAGCTGGGCGCAAGAGCGTAGGAGAATGTTTGCTCGTAGGCTCAGGCAAGACCTGGCGCGCAGGAGAACGTGGGCGCGTATGCGCATGAGGGCGCGCAGGAGAACGTGGGCGCGCATAGCGCATGATGGAGCTGTGCTCCTGTTGGGACATATGCGCGTGTTGGCGCGTGCGCCTTTGATGCCCTGTGTTAGGGTTTAGTGATGGGGCCTGACGAGCTACTAAAGAGCGTTCGTCAGGTTTCGTTGGCGCGTAGTGCGTATCTGGTCGGCGCGCCTTAGCGTGATTAAGTGAAGCCTTGTTAGGCCCATGTAGAAAAGGTGACGGCAGGTCTGTCGGGTGGAAGGTCGACGTGTCCTTTAAAGGGACGACCTTCCACTGAAAGAGATCGCGAACGATCTGCAGAAAGGTCCAGGACCAGTGCAGGAGCAGTGACAGGTGATTGGTCTCGAGGCTCCTCTGCAGTAGACTGCATCGAAGGTGTTGAACCAAAGAGGCGCCTCCTCACCGCAGATGAAGGAAGGCCTCTATGGCAAAGAGGAAGGCGAACATTCCGACGA